>NC_092409.1:3307780-3608488 GCF_009017415.1 Aspergillus flavus | reverse complement strand
AGAGCACATACTCCATCCGTACACATACTACTAAAGTTGGATGGGAACATTCCCAACCCGGATATCAATCAACCTTGTGTTGCCGGGGAAAGGGGTCCGTCCCTCCTGTGACATCCAGGGTCGCATAACTTGGTTTGGGGTATCCCTACTCCACAACTCAATCCTTTGTTTCAAGGTGATAGATAAAGGGGGGGTGAAGATGGAATGAATTGGCCAGTCGACTTTCTTTATTATCGCGATACTCCGTACGGAGTACATATGTACGTACTACGAGTACATACATAGCAGCGGTACGCGTCCATACCTATTATTCATCTCCCCCACCCTCCCAGACGGAATAATGTGCAGTTTATCATGCATCTTACAGCGACACGGCAGACTCTTCAGCTTATGATAGATCTACACGTCTCTAGTCTTGTCGTCCAGCTCGACACGCTACGACGGACTGTGGGAAATAGATTATATTCAACCCAACGACTAAGTCGCAAATACAACCCAAAAACTTTCCAAGATGCCCTACGACAGAAGTAGAAACCTAGCTCAAAAGTTTATCCCTTCTACTATAGACAGTGGTGACATGGTTGATAAACCTTAAATGATGCATTACAACCCAGACTGGTTGTCCGTCTTTTCTCCGACCCGATAATGCTGGGGGTATTTCTGCGAGGGGCTTTTCCAAAACTCCAGGAACAGGTACATGACAGATATCTATAGGTGGCGTACATACATACATACATACATACATAACAAGATGGAGGTACAACTGTTACCCCGCATGTGCATAACGCCATCTTGACCTCATCTGAGATTCTACACCGGTTTCAGTTCGTAATCTAGTTTCCGAGGCGATCGCCATCTTCGCTTACTGAGTGCAGATAGTATATCTTCCCAACTCGGGAAAGAGGGCACGATGTTCGCCGTTTTCGTGATTCCATTTTGCGTAGGACTTCGCAAATTGTAGACAATAAGATCGATTTACGTAGTATTTGCATCTACCCGACTACTAACTGCATTTGCTGTAATGGTTTCAATGCAAGGCCATTATTGCATGAGGCTATTCTGCTCTCTTTCGTCACCTTGCCGCAATCTTATGGCTATAGTTCCAGTATAAGAATATCAGATGACTTGACAAGAAATCAATGAACTCACGTGGCTGATCGCAAACCCTTATATCGAACCGAGCTTATTTACATGGAATAGGATCAACTTAAGAGTGAAATCTATATGTGCAATATAGTGTGCGTATATCGAAACCGAAACGTAGTCACATCTCTAGAGTTCTCTAGATTGTTTGCTGGGTTACACCCATGCTGTATATATTACAGGATGGTTAATGTACAAGATTACCTACACCTGACCTCTAATTACCACGTGCTGGTTTCAGCACGTATTTCCATGTAGTTCCAAAATGCCACCGTTTCTCCTCCACAACTTCCAGACCACTCTCCCGAACAATCGCTCCAATATCCCGGTTCCACCAACATCCATGGCGGTCCGCATGGGCGGGAGCAAGATTGTCTAGGATACGATTCAGCCAGTCATAGTGCGACCGGCCGTGCTCCAAAAGCAGAATCTGTCCCTTTTCCGGCTCAGTGATAGACCCCAGATGACGAAGAGCGCCAACGGGGTCTGGCATTGAACATAATCCCATGGTCTGCACGATCGTATCATAATAAGCCCGCTTATCCCCGGTCGTCGGAGGAGCAACCTCCTTTACATCCTGTGCCCGGAAGTTGACATCCTTGAAATCGGGATGCAACTTCTGGAACTTCCCTCGCGCGATCTCCACCATCTGTGGGCTGAGATCGACGAACGTAACAGAGCGGCATCCCCGAAGCTCTACTTGTCCCCGCTCATTGGGCTTTCTCTGCTGTCCAAGTTCGTAATATTCCAGATTTCGACCTGTGCCACAGCTCACCTCGAGCACATTCCCACGGGCCTTCTGGACAAGATCTCGCCGCTTCTTCCCCATTCGCATTAGCTTCTCAGACATCTCGACATCTGCGTCAAAGCTCCTAGCTGTCTGATTGTATCGATCCGATACATCCCTAGGCACGTCCATAGACTGTGCATGGGTCACTTCCCGTCTGTAGGAGGCGTATAGATACCCACAGTATGTGCTCATGCCGAGGACACCGACCCCTAGAATGGTCATCACTTTGGGAGACATGCGGGGTTGTGTCTCTTGGAGATTCAGGAGATGTGGGTTAGCCCGCTTCGGCAACCGCGATGCTGCTGGCGGCTTCTTGCTGTTGAGACGGTTAGATAAACTAGCTTTCTTATACATCTACCAGGGAGAGGGCGACTGTTCCCGGAAGTATGCTGCACGGCTCACAGCGATTGAAGGGAGCATCATATACTGACCCAGAACCATCAACTGGAATCTTACTGCCGGTCCTTTTAGGACCGGTAACAGGCACTTTGGCCTTTAGCGCGGCCCGGCCTACTCGAGACGCGCTCATGCTGAGAGATTAAAGGGCGTCGGATGTGATAATCATACGATGTTCATTCAATTGCCGTGGTTTTGAAGATCCTCGGGCCGATATATATCCTTTCTCGGAAAAGGTTGACAAACGTCCAGTTGAGAGTCTATTTAATAACAAACAAAATCACCGTTCAACACATGATGGTCAATGCATATTTGATACTATTGGGGTATATCAAGTTATCAACATATGATTTCCCGGGGTATTAGTCGACCAACAAGGGTGTATTGAGTTGGTTGAATCGGGAGTTGCGGCCGAGAACCAAAAAAAAAGAAAAAAAAAAGAGCTAAGCTAAGAACGATAGGAGCCTATCAATTGTCATATCGGCAACTAAATCTTTGGTCCACGGTGCTCCTATATCGCTCCGAACATGGAGCCACTATTCTTTTAAAGGTCCCCCAGACTTCTCTCTCCGCACCTTTCTGTTTCTGTATCCATTTTGCAGGAAAAGGTGCAACGGAGTAGTTCTTTTCTCAAAGAGATCATTCCAGTACAACGGTATCAGACATGGCTTTACCACCCAAAATCCTCATCGTAGGTGGAGGTGTCTTCGGATGTGAGTGATGGACACACTGAGCTGGTATTCCCTAATCTTGCTTTTTGTTCTTGAATTTTACACAAGCGCAATGCCATTGGCTCCTAACATACTACCGTTGGGATTTCACGGTCACTGATTCTCTTTCCAACCACACAGTATCCACCGCCCTCTCACTTTCCCGGAGGCATCCAACAAGCGAAGTGACCGTTCTAGAGGCGTCGCCTATAATCCCCAACCCTGAAGGCTCCTCAGTTGACGCCTCACGCATCGTTCGCGCTGACTACTCGCACCCTGTTTACACGAAACTCGCAGACGCAGCTATTGAGCGCTGGCGTAACACCGAATGGGGCGCCGAAGATAACCGATACATCCAGAGCGGACTACTTCTCGTCTACCCAGAAGGAAACACCAATGGCAAAGAATACGCCAGGAAGAGCTACAACAACGTTAAGGAGCTAGGAAACGATGTCGAGCTACTGCCATCCAAAAAAGACGTTCTGCGGGTGGCGCACGCCTACGGGGAGGAATTGAATGTGGCGGGTGGCTACGTGAATTGGGGTTCAGGCTGGTCGGACGCCGAAGCCGGAGTTCGATATGCGAAGAAGCTTCTCGACACCGAGGGCAAGGTCACCTTCAAAACGGGGGAAGTCAAGAGCCTCCTCTATGCAGACCAATCTGCCGGTGCCTCTCAGCGCAAGGTGACTGGTGTTCTCTTGGAAGATGGATCCTCCCTCACGGCCGATCTGGTCGTTCTTGCGACGGGTGCTTGGACGGGTAAGCTCGTCGACCTCCGCGGCCGGGCCCTCTCAACAGGCCAGGCGGTTGCGTTCGTCCAGATCTCCGACGAGGAGCAGCGGCGACTGGAGCACATGCCTACTATCCTCAACTTCGCGACAGGTTTCTTCATCATCCCGCCCCGCAAAAACCTGTTGAAGATCGCTCGTCACGCCTACGGCTATATCAATCCCAAGAATGTGCCTGTTCCCGGTGTCGAGGGAGAAACGATGCAAGTCAGTTTGCCGGAACCCGGGGTCCCAGTTCCGCTAGAAGGCGAAGAAGCTCTGAGATCCGCCTTGAGAAATCTGCTACCTAGCATGGGTGACCGGCCCTTCATCCACACTCGAGTCTGCTGGTACACAGACACGTAAGTCGACTCTAGAAACTCATAGTGGGAACGCGGGAAAGCTAACAAAAAACCAGACCCGAAGGTCACTTCATCATCACTTATCATCCCGACCATTCGAATCTCTTCCTCGCTACGGGTGGCAGTGGGCACGGGTACAAGTTCCTCCCGGTGCTCGGGGACAAGATCGTCGATGCCATGGAAGGGAAACTTGAGCCGGAGCTGAGCGAGATTTGGAAATGGCCGGCGGCTGTAGAGGGCGAGTTTGAAGGTGATGGAAGCCGGTCTGGTCCGAAGGGCTTGCGGTTGATGGACGAGCTGGCCAAAACCAAGAAAGCACAGCGGAAGGGCGTCCTGTAATTGGGTGGTACTAAAACTGCACATAAGATATACCCCTGTAGATATACCTTGTATAAAAAAGCCCAATAAAACTGTCTAACTTAAAACAGTTTTGAAATGTACGAAGGATACCGATCTGTTCATTCCCGCAATAAGGCTGCAAGGACGGTGCGTGATCTATATATACAACAGCGCTGTCTACGTGATTTGTAGGAACGCGTTTGCATGGTTTTCACTCCATTTGGTCCAGAGGCTATCGAGTAAAATTAAAAAAAAAAAAAATCGTGCCACAAAAAACCAGGTTCATTGCCTGATTCACCAACCAGCCAGTGCATTCGTCCACTTTCGTTCAAAGGTCTAGAGGAATATTGCAGTAATTTTTCTTCCTATCTGATCCGTCATCTTCTGCAAGAGTCGTGAAAACAAATAGGGCTCAAAGAACCACTTCCATGCAGACAGGGTCAAGATGAAAGGGTTAGCAGCCGATAGGCAAAGAACGCAAAACAAGTAATTAAGAGGGAGCAACCATCGACCAGCGCACAGTACCGCCCCCTTGAATCTGCGGTGTGCGACTTCTAATTGTAAAAGACTTTAGTTTGTTGAAACAGACGACCAGAAACAGACCGAATCGCTAGAACGCCGTAGAAATGCTAGCATAAGGAATCGTGATATGCGAGTTCAAAGGCAACGACCAAGCCAACGTGAAACGTCCTGCCTGGTTCATGATACAATCTCGCGGAGCAAGAAAAGAGACAACACGAAAAAGAGCAAATGTTAATACATGGGTGCGAAAAGCCGAAGGGCTTAAAGGGTGACCCCAATGCAAGCGAGCACCGACATTAGTCTTCTTAGACTTTGCGGAAATCTTTTCGAATAGTTAGCAAGAATGTTACCAACGCAGTGGGAATATGGTACTGTACCAGAAAGCACAGGGTAGATCAGTTCGAACGCCTGGTAGATCTCTTCACGGACCTTGGCGCCGGTCAATACAATCTTGCCACTGACGAAGATCAAAAGCACGATCTTGGGCTTCATCATACGGTAGATGAGACCAGGGAACAACTCAGGTTCATAAGAACTGAAGTTGTGATGGCGACTAGCCAAACCTTCCAGGCGAATGGGGAACTTGATGTCACAGGAGCCCACAATGTTCTGGATCTTGAAATCCGTGAACTTGGCATTGAATCCGAGCTTTTGGATGATACGCGCATACTTCCTGGATGCCAGCTTCGAGTCATCCTCGGACTTGGCACCAGTGACAACCATCTTGCCCGAGGCGAAGATCAAAGCGGTGGTTTTGGGTTCACGAATACGCATGATCACGGCCGCGAAACGCTAAGAAGAGAAGAGCAGTTCAGCCACACTATGCCCTGATAATCAAAACTCAGGGAGGTGTGGAATGCAATACCTTTGGATTGTACTCCGCATTTCTTGCGTGGAGCGCAATAGTTTTCAAATCCAGGCGACAGTCAAGATTTACAGTAGCGACAATGTTTCTTAAGAAAGAAGATCCTTGTTCAGCATTCTGGTATACCAGAAGAGACAGCAAGAGTATACTCACTGCAACGTAGGCACAATGCCACTCCCCGGAGTGTTGGCACCCGGAGTTGCAACAGGAGTAGCGGGTGTCACCCCGTTGCCGTTGGTGGCATTTCCTCCCTGCTGCTGACCGTTCACATGTCCGTTTACACCCTGAAGGTTCATCGCCATATTTCCGTCTTTATCGGAAGGCGGCGTCAAGTCACCGGCACCACCGGGAAAGGACAGGGAGGCAGGAGAAGTGAAGGCCCGGGCCTGCTGCGCGGTGGAGGGATGGGTCGTGAGAGAATCCATTGCGACGTGAGTAGATGATACTCGAGCTGTAGACCAGCCAAAAACTGATTGAATACGAGAGCTTGGATTGGCAGTCTGTTCCCGAAGGACAGTCAGTCAACGTGCGACTCCAGAGAGAGAGAGGAGATAGGTAGGAAGTATGATCCAAGGGTAGCAATATATTGAGTGAAGATATACACAAGATGTATGCGACAAGTCGGTCTAGCAACAACACCACATGACCGCAAAGTGAGGCAAGATGCGGTCAAAGAAGGCAGAAAAAATTTTTGCAAGAGGGAAAGCAAGAAAACATACCCTTTGTGGAGATGGACAACTCAATGTCTCCCCGACAGCAAAGTTGCCTTGTTTTTGATCACAGTAAAACGCTTCGTGTAGAAGCGAAACGTGACTGAGCTCAGGATCAAGTCAAGTAAGACCTCCAGCAAGAGATGTTGATAGACAGCAAGGGAGAAGTGATGCCTGACCAGGAAGTCAAGTATCAAAAGTGATGTAGAGTAGGGAAGGGAACTAGAAAAGCACAGTCAAGTGTTTTCTAGGATATTAACTCAACAGGGCAACGCAACTGTCACAACTATGATGGGGAAAGAGGTATCGACAGCAACGCGAAGGGAGTGGACACAAGAAAGGATATGCGCTTTTTTTGGGGGCAAACAAGGCAAACAACGAAAACTTTTTTTTTGCTTTCTTTTCCTTTTCTGGAATTTCAATGTCTATCTGCGAAAAAGAGAGTGTGTTTCTTGCAGTGTGTCGTATGGAAGATAGACACCTGAGGAGTAAAAAGGTTGTAAGCTTCCCGTTTCAGTAAGTAAATCTGAAACTGTGGAGCAAGAAAAATATTTTATATTTTTCTTTTCCCTTTTGTAACTTCCTAAAAAAAGTTTTCTTCCCGGAGTTCTTTTAGCCACCAAAGCAGAGAAATGCTGAAAGCAAAGCTCTGCGACCTGTATCAGGCGGAAGTGTGGAGAGATAGAGGTAGAGGGGAGGGCGGAGAGAAGACGACTGTATGGCGTTCCGGGGCGGTGCCAAGACCAGGATCAAAAATTCCAAGAGCATCAGAAAGTGGGAGGTTGGGCCCTTTATATAGGCTGACTCACAGTTGCCCGAGCGTGCTGGCGTCAGGGGGGGCTGGGCCCGGCGACTGGCGGGCGGCAAAAGCAGCGATGGACGGTCGCGCTCATCCATGGATTCACTCAGACTCTCAGTGACTTAGCGCTCCACTAGCGGCTCTTGGGTGGCCAACCCTTTTTCCCAGCTCGATTCCGTCATCACTGGTTTGTTGATCAACAGACCCACTCAACGCAATCTGTTTGGGAGCCCCACTAGGTCGTATACGCTCTGTTTGGCTGTTGCCCCCTTACGTATTCTCCCGGTCAGCGCCATGGTTGCAGCCACTGTCCCTTCCTCCAGTCCGCTGTACTCCTGCTCTCGATGTTCGGCCCCACCGAGCAGCCAATCCATTCCTTTTTTCTTCCAATCATTCCGCGTCGCTGTTCTCGGGGTTTCCCTCACGACGCGCCCTCGTTCCCTTTCGCCGTGCCGCTTTAACGGTAGGCAACTGAACAAAAATTTCGCCTCTCCCTCTTTCTCACCCATGGACACAACTTCTTTTTGACTCCTTTCTTTCCCTTTATTTTTCTTGCCATTCTGGGTAAGTAGCGTTGCAAGAAATATTATACATCACGACTGAGCGAACCTCCAAACCCAAAATAAACATATAAAGAAACGAAGAAAGAAAACTTGAAACTTGATCCTCCCTCTCGGCAAAGTCTTGAGGTCGACAGGTAGAAAAAGTCTGCCGTCTCATCCGTAGAGGCTACGGTGTCCTAATTGGACCCTCAACAAGCGCCGCTCGGGACACGGTGGCGCCGACCGCTTTTCCCCAGATCTCTAGCCAAATTTGTGATCCACCAACTTGCTTTTTAAAAAGAAATGCACATCCCATGATCTGTCAAATTACAATAAACATCCGATTTTGTACAGGTGTTCACTCCTAGATACAGTATTTACTTTGATAACGCATGGTTTGGTATTTTACATACCTCGGCGGTATGCTGAATACCATACACCCCATCGGTTGAACAAAACAGTGAAGAGATGCCCTTTGTGTACATTATTAGGCGTTTATCAGCATTCCAACGGTTTTCAACGCTGCAGTCTGCAGGTGTGTATCCTGGATGAGCCGTCGCTTCGAGTTCATTCCAGGAACGAAGCTTTTCTTGAACAAAAAAGGGTACAGGGTTCGGATGATGGCTTTTCTTTTCTCCGTCTCATCACATGCCGTGTTGATATCAAAGCCATTTTCTACTACTAGTACTAGTCTCCGTGCAGTACGCACGAATGAAATGCTTGTTTAAATCCCAACTTCTCTTCTTCCTCCCATGGAACTTCACGTGAGATCTTCGTTCATGTGATTGTATACCTACTATGTAGTTGGGTAGCAGAAGTCGTTTCCTTCTCGGCACACCAAGTGCTGAACCTGCACAGAATCTGTGGCGTCTTATCTGGAGAGAAATGATAAGTTTGCATCGACAGTGACATAGATCGAACCCCGCCTCCATGCTCCAGATTTCCAAAAGGAGGAACACAAGTACGTATATAGGCTCTACGGAGTATGTCCTCCAACGGATAGCGGGCCAACGGCGGAACAACGAGGCGGATGTGATTCCTATTGCCGCGATTCCTATTGGCCGTCCTTACCTCGGGTAGGCGGTAACGCAGACTGACCATTAGCCTCCCGCTAAAAGAGGACTTAGTCACCTTTTTATCTTTGCCGGTGACGGAGGGGATTTGACCTGGAGTGCTCCAGTACCGATTCTAACCATTTTATTCAATTCCCCTCCCCCTCGGGTCCTTTTTAACGACGCTGTATACCCCTTGTCATGCATCTGTTCCGCTTATAGGACATCTAAACCGTGCGCTAATCATTCCCATCCCGTCCCCTACCCTTGCGATGGCTTCGAAAGGAGCCGTTTTGCCTCTCTTGAGGCGCGAACTGCGACCTGCTTCCTCCCGGTTCTCAAGAGCTTCTTTCTCATCTGCCGCGGCCCCTCTCCGGAGCTCTAGAAGCTCTGCTTTGACATCCGGTCGGAGGACAACCCGTCAAGCAGTACCCTTCACACCAAGTCGGACTCTCGGCCAATTTCGATGCTTCTCGCAGTCGCTATCCAATAAGCTCACTGACGAGAATGGCCACTTTGATCCCCGCCAAGTGGAAAGGGAATCGGACGAGGTCGATGTTTGTATTGTTGGTGGCGGTAAGGCCCACTCTTCACTATGCTCAGTATCCTACTGGAAGATCTAGGTAGCTAACGGAACTCCTCCACCGATTAGGCCCTGCTGGTCTTGCCGCAGCGATTCGCCTAAAGCAGCTGGCCAATGAAGCTGGCAACGAAGAGTTTCGTGTTATTGTGTTGGAAAAGGCCGGCGAGATAGGCGCGCATATTCTCTCGGGCAATGTTCTAGAGCCGACCGCTATAAATGAGCTTATACCGGATTGGCTGTCGGAGGAGAACCCCTCAAGATTCGAGGGTGCTACACCGGCAAAAGGAGACAAGATGCGCTTTTTGACTAAGAACTCGGCAATTCCCATTCCTGCGCCACCGCAGATGAACAATCACGGCAATTATATCATCAGCTTGAACGAGTTGACCAAATGGTTGGGTGAACGAGCCGAGGAACTGGGTGTGGAAATCTACCCTGGCTTTGCTGCCAGTGAGCTGGTCTACAAGTCTGATGGATCAGTGCTTGGTGTCGCAACCAATGATCTCGGATTAGGCCGTGATGGCAGAGCTAAGGAGAGCTTCGAGCGTGGTATGGAGTTTCACGCTCGTATAACCCTGCTGGCAGAGGGTTGCCATGGTAGTTTGACAAAGCAGGTCATCAAAAAGTATGATCTCAGACGCGATAGCCAACCGCAAACCTATGGAATCGGACTGAAGGAGGTTTGGGAAATTCAACCAGAAAAGTTCAAGTCGGGTGAAATTATTCATTCTATGGGTTACCCGCTTCCCAAGGATACCTATGGTGGATCGTGGTTGTATCATTTTGGTGATAACATGGTCAGTGTTGGGATGGTGGTTGGTCTTGATTATCCTAACCCGTGGCTCTCGCCGTATGGGGAGTTCCAGAAGCTCAAGCACCACCCTCTTTTCAAGGAGGTCCTGGAGGGTGGTAAGTGCATCTCGTATGGTGCCAGAGCTCTGAACGAGGGTGGTTTCCAGTCGATCCCGAAGTGTGCATTCCCAGGTGGCGCCCTCATTGGTGACACTGCTGGATTTTTGAATGTTCCTAAGATTAAGGGTACCCACTCGGCTATGAAGTCGGGTATGCTGGCTGCTGAATCTGCTTTCTCAGCATTGAATGGTAAGCAGGACGATGCAACCGTTTTCCTATTTGACTATGAGGATGCTCTTCGAAAGTCGTCGATCTGGAAGGAGCTGTACGAGGTGCGCAACATGAGACCCTCCTTCAGTACTCCGCTCGGCATCTACGGCGGCATCATGTATTCCGGGTTGGAAGCCTATCTTTTCAAGGGCAGGACCCCATGGACACTCAAGCATCACAGCACAGATGCTGCAGCCACCAAGCAAGCTTCTGAGTGCGAGAAGATTGAGTACCCCAAGCCGGATGGCGTAATTAGCTTCGATATTCTGACCAGCGTGAGTCGGACCGGTACCAATCACGAGGAAGACCAGCCGGTACACTTGCAGGTGGCGGACTGGGACAAACACAAGGACATTGCTTGGCCTAAATACAAGGGGGTGGAGAACCGGTTCTGCCCCGCCGGAGTGTACGAATATGTGGAGGATTCGACCAAGGAGCACGGTGTTCGGTTCCAAATCAATGCTCAGAAGTAAGTGATTCGCAACTCTCTTTTTCTCTCTTTTAACTAACCTTGCCTTTAGCTGCATTCACTGCAAGACCTGTGACATCAAGGTGCCGACGCAAGACATCAATTGGCAAACCCCTCAAGGTGGTGAGGGTCCCAAATATTTCATGACCTGATCGACTCCGGTATTGGAACTGGGTATGGTCACCACTAGGTAATTTCCATTGTCGTATTTCGCCTTGTATAAAATAAAAGCAGCTGATTGGATTGAGCCGGGATCCTGTATATAGATTTTGTTAAAATATCTGTGTTTCTTCTTTTGTGGTAGTGACTTCGCAATATATTCTGGTGGGATAGAGAACAAGAACGCCAGAAAACAAATAGAAACAATATCTCATAGGATGATCCCCTATGGATGAAGTGTAGGACTGAGTACTACAACTTTATAGCAACATACCCTAAATTGGTCTTGCGGCTCAACCCCGTGGGGACTTGATGGGACGGAACCGTGGAAATACCTCGAAAGGTACGGTGTACTCCGAGTAAACTATAGGTCCCATTTGGACGGACAAACATACAAACATGTACTCCATACCAGAACCAACTGCTGATAGGTGTGATGTGTGTGTGTGTAATCATGACTATGTCCACGGCATGTGCGATTCAATCTCTTCTCGGGCATTTAAAAGAGAAAGTAGTATTCATTATTCTCCGAGCCAGAAAATACAGTTGACCATCATGAACCCCTTGAACTAGTGTCTGCCCAGACTAAATGCATACAGTTCTTTACTTTCCGATTTCATTGACGTATGCAGTCTGATTGGAGGTCAACACAAGGCTGGGATTTCATTGATTGTCTTTGGCTGTTGGCGGGGCCACGTGGACCCGCCAGAAAAAGTGAGGCGAAGGCTTTCGTCACGCTGTTTGGCTCAACTGATTTTGCATTGTTTCCCTCCAGCTGGAAAGCTCTAAGAGACAAGTCACTTTGCCTTGGTCACTGTTGGTACGGGGTACTTGACGTCTCTTTTCTCTTTGCAACCAGTTTATTTTTAAACTTTTGGTTCTTGCCGTTTCGCCTGGCGGTCAACACAGACCATCTCTCTCTTGTCTTTCTCTTTTACTCTACCTCCCTCAACTCTTTCCCCTCTCCTTATCCTCCTCTCGCGCACTCTCTTCTTTCTCTGCTCCCGTTATCTAGCTTTAGTATTCGGTTGGCCGATATTCTAACACTGGAAGTGTCATCCTTAGCGATTTAAGTTAAGCCACCGAGATCCCCATTGCCCTCTAATTAGGCGCCACCAGCAACCTTCTGGACCAACGTCCCACTTGGGGATTCAGGAACAATAGCCATTATCCCGTTAGGACTGCAGCCCTCTTGATCCCAAGGTCTCGTTTTACCCCCGGTTTGCGTCGAATATCGCCATTTTATCTGGAAGTGATTTCCTCCATCGTACTTTTTGGCCGTTGCGGGTCCTGAGGCCAGAACTATCTTACTGGGGTTTCTTATTACTTGATCAGTACTAGACGTCATTCTTCTTTGCCGTCATGACTGAAGTGTCGTCGACTCGACTTTATCTCGGGAATCTTCCCCGCAATGGTATGCAGCTGTTTATCAATCCCTTCTCTGAGAGGTTCCCCTCGATTCTCCAGCCCGATCGGAATGTTGCCCATCTAGTCTGCTGCGCCCCAAGTACCAGGATGCTCCGATGGATTGCCAAGGCTCTTCTCTCGTTTGGCCCTGATGCGCAACAAGGGAATTGCGCTGCACCCGCTGTTTTCTCTCAACGCTCGCCAGGTGCCTGTCTGATAGAGGGAACTGGCACTTATTCTTTGTCCTTTCTTTTGTTAAAAGCACTTCCAACTCCGGATCCCTATTGGCAACCCATAGTACCCTCTGGATAACCTTGTTATATTTGATGGCAATGAGCTAACATTTTCTCGCGGCGCCCTACGCGCCATGGGAGGCCTTCAGTCACCAAGCAGGATATCGAGGAACATTTTAGCACCCATGGCTCCGGAAAAATTACAGAGATCAAGCTTATGAACGGTTTCGGATTCATTGAATACGAAGATGCGATGGATGCTAGAGATGTTGTACCAGGTAGGCGGTTGGTCCCCGACGGCGCGTATATATGGCTAATATTATTTTTCAGCGTTCCGTATGTATTCGGTTTCGCACCGGTTCCTGGAGTAATTGCGCTTCTGACCGAATCTTCTCTACAGATGGCAGTGATTTCAAAGGCGAACGACTCACTGTACAATTCGCGCGGGGGCCACGTCGCAAGGAGAACTTCCCTGGCCCAATGGACCGTCCTAATATGCCTCGTCCCCGTCGCACGGTCTACCGTATGATGGTTTCTGGACTCCCGGAAACAAGTTGGCAGGTTAGCAGCCCATGTCTATTTTTCTCAGGATTCCCGGAACCCCGTGCACTTTGGCCGATAAGTGCATGACAAATACCCCGCTTTCCCCCCGATTTTCCCTTGTCTCTTGCCCTGTTCGCATGGATAGCACTCCCCAAGGACTCGACTTGGCCATGGTACAACCTTCCAATCATGGCATTTGGATATCCTCCCCGGTGGAGGGACGATTCCAACCCTAGCACTCACAGTACTTCCAAGGCACACTCCGTGGACCTAAGCTACCCTGGGAGCTGTGGTAGGTTAGGCGTTGGAAGATCCCGTTTGGACGGAATACCCACTAGCAGCATGGACTTAGGCCGTTTCTGGAGCCCCCGTTTGGTTTGGTGAAACCATGGCCTGAATCTGTTTTCTTTTGTATTCTGTTTCATGCGTTCCCTTTGGATAATCCCGGACTCCACTATTGCACCAGGAAATCAACTCACACCGCGGAATTCTCTAGGACCTTAAAGACTTCGCACGTGGAGCGGGTCTTGATGTCGTTTACTCGGAAACCGGCCGTGAACCTGGCAGAGGGTGGGTGAATTCATATTAACCAGGACGGCTTTTGGACTCTGTTAACACTAATACTCAAGGTTCGTTGAATTTGAGACTGCGAACGATCTGAAGACTGCCATTGAGAAGCTCGATGGGCGTGATTTCAAAGGCTCCCGAGTGAGTTGCGTGGCAGATGTAAGAACCAAATTCCGCTTAAAGAGCTGGGATGAGGTCCTCATTTTGATATCCTTTAGATCCAGCCTGTTGATGAGCGCCCTTTCCGTGATCCTTACCGGTCTCGGTCCCCTCGCCGGAGTTATCCACCCGTAGATGAGTACGACCGGAGATTCCCTCCACCTCGGGGCTACAGTCCCCGTGCTCATTACCGGGAGCGTTCCCCAATTCCAATGCGCCGGGATTATTATGACCGTGATGGCTATGGACGCCGTACTCCTCCTCGTCCTCGTATTGATGATTATCCACCTCCACGTCGACCCTATGATGACCCTTATGATGTCCGTCCGCCGCCGCCGCCGCCTCGGTATGAAGATCCTTATATGCCACCAAGGCCATACGGACGCCCTCGAAGTCCCCCCCGGGGTGAATATGTGCCCTATGACCGCCGTGGTTACTGGTAAATACCTGTTTCCTGTGATTTGGTTGTCTTGAATGCATGGCGGATACCCATGTGCTTTGTGTTTATTCCCCCCTTTTCTCTTGTGTTCCTTTGTGTTTGCTTGATTCCACTTTCCCCTGCTTTCCAAAAGGAATCGGTTGTGATCCAAGCCCACCCTCATTTCCCGGAATGGACGCACCGAAGATGCGACGTGCCTGTTGTCGAAAAATTTCCGTTTATTGCTTGACGTGAGGACAATTTCTGAGGCCCTTGAGCACTTACTAGAAACCCCCCCGAAAATCAAAGGAAAAGGTATGCGACGACAGTCTAGTCACTGTCTATCTTAGCGCGCCGCACGCTTTCGTCGAGATGTGGTACATTTTCCTGGTGGTTGGCCAGCGCTGCGCCGGGTGTTGTGGATAGGGCCGTCTTTCGTTCCTGCAGCATACAGAATTCCCTGATATGATATGACATGGACCATTTTACGAGGATATTGTACGTTGACCAAGCAAGTCTATCGCTTGTTTACTCTACGGGAGGTCTGGATGTATATTAATAGGATTACCGGAGCTACCGTTATGGAGTCACTGACTGATGAAATATGTAAAAACCTGCGCGAGGCACGGACGGGCGATAAGCGCCGTATCAATTTCATACCGAGTGCCCGGAGTACTGAAGTAGTATATATCTAACTTTCATGACCTATGAACCAGTGGTGGTTGAGCAACCACAGCCGGAGTTTCCTGAGCTGAGGCGAGAAATTTGGGTGGAGATAACTTTTAAGTTTTCTGGGAACTGCGCTGTACTTCTGGTGTTCAGTTCATACCCGGCGTAATATTTGTCGAAGCTCCCCGCGCTAAAGAACCCCACCATCATTCTTGCTCAATTCTCCGGACACAGAACCACGAGAAGCATCCGCCATTGTTCAGGAGCTGCTTGCGTTTGAAGATAACCTAGGCGAATCATTTGTTCTTGAGATGTGCATTTGCTGATTCCGGTACTACTTTTCTAACAATTGTTGTCAGTGACATTCGGGTGTACTGACGTCAGAGCTATCTTAGCTTTCGCTTGCGAGGACGCCAGCGTGCGAGCAGAGAATAACTCCCCTATCTGTTTCTTTTTCTTTTCTTTTCTTCTCTTTCTCTCTCTTTCTCTCTCTCTCTCTCTCTTTTACGGTTACAAGCCGTGGGCCTTTATCATGATTACAATGGCTGAACAGCGAGTCAATGTTCATATACCGTCCCACCCCGCCGTCCTAGATAGCGTGCGACTCCGTGACATTGAGCTCCCTCTACCTGCCGCCCCAGAGGCATGGCATCGGCTTGGGAAGTCGCAGCCATGCACTGCTTCTCTGAAATTATCTTACTCGTCGGCTGTTGCATCTGCGAATGCGGATGATGTGTCTCTTTCTATCGACTATGGGAAGCTTTACCGCCGGTTAGAAGAAGACATTCGCACTATGGGGCAGCATGAGGAACATCCAGGGAAACGGATGATTAGCTTGGAGGGCAGTCGACGAAATTCGATGATGAAGAATGATGTTGGTCAGGATGTACGACTGACGGCGGCCATTGTTGCGAACTGCAGCCTAGGTTTACTCGATGAGACTACGGCCGGGGTTAGGAGAATGTCACACTTGCACAATGCCGCAAGTCAAGCACCAGCCTCGACATCCCCTATTGACGGTATTTTTGGTCGATGTGAGGTTTGGCTACATCTCCCCAAGGCTCTGCTGCGTGCCGAAGAAGGCTTGAAATACCGCAGCGTCACAGTTTGGGGTTACAAGCAAGAGAACGAAGCTGCAGGCAACCTTCAGGACTCTGAACGGTGCCCTGTTGTTCTAGAAGAGGAGTTCCGTATTGAGGGCATAAGATGCCATTGTATTCTTGGTGTCAATTCCCATGAGAGAGTTGAGAAGCAGGCCGTGATCGTTTCGTTGGAGTTCAAGGGCCCGGGCCAGTTGGCATGGGGATCAACTGTGGTAGACACTTACCAAGCAATGACTAGAGCTGTCGCAGAGGTTAGTTCTTCTTTTATGCCCCTACCATCAAGACGCATTTATCTATGCTGAGCTGTGACTAACGTGAGATGTCTACGTCTGATAGCGCGTCGAAGAAACCTCATTTCAAACCGTGGAGGCACTAGCGACTTTTGTCGCGCGCATAGTGACAGTGGAGTTTGCCAACGAGCGCGTGACAGTTCGAGTAGAGAAGCCTAGCGCGTTGGCCTTTGTGGGAAGATCAGGAATAGAGATCACCCGGTCCCAATCATTCTTTGAAAGATCCGAGATGGATGGAGGGCGGGTATAGAGCTTATACTACACAACATCCTCTCCGCCCTAACACCGCCCATGACGTCATGAGGCTTTGCAATGGTCTCCGCAGTCGATCTGTAGTCAGATCTACCAAGTTTCTACCAACATAATTGTTTACGGTTTTAAGTATGTTTCTGTCTGTTGAATGAGGTAAATGTAGTACCCAATGACTGCCGCACGTGAAGACCCGCGCTCCCCGATCGGGCTAGTGCCGCTTAGCACCGGGGCACGCTGATTGGCCCCCCGGGATCAAGGGCCAAGCGTACTTTTTTTTTTTAATCAAGTAATAATAATTAACATCTCCGACTGGAAGCCCCAAGCGGTCACACTTTCTCTCTCTCTCTCCCTCTCCCTCTTTTAATCCAGGAGTTTATCCCGGAAGGTAATCCCATAATTCCTTTCTTCGGTGTCCCCGGATATTAATCCATTCAACCATTACAAACATTCGCCCTGCCACTTCTCTATGTGCTTGTCTGCGCCCACGCTTTCACACTCCGAGACCGTTCGCTTCGTTGGCCGCGTTGCCAACACTTGCTTTGTTTCCCTGGATACCCACGACGACTTGACTGGTGTCTATTTCCAAGGGACTACCGCGCTGGCTGGATCTCGGGTTGTATCGTCTACCCGGCTTCCCGAATCCTCTGTCGACAAGGTGAATTGGCTAGGGGTCCTTGGTCCGTCCTGAACAAGGGCGGACGGTAATTTGCTGCTTTTGAGCATCCAGTGCGATCAGTCAAGTCCAGCCGGCTGAGCAGAAGTAGGATCTATCGTGAAAAAAGTACGCGTGGTTCATAAATGTTTACTCCCCTTGCGTTGGTGTTTCGCAACTCCTGCTGTGGATACCCCACTTTCGTGCGCCTGAGGACAAAATTGGGTCTAACCTGTCTGTTCCATAACCAGATACTACTTGATAGGTCTCGCAAGTGCATAGCCGCTGATTCATGACTGAGTGGGTGTGATATTCTTCGTTTACACATTGTGCTTATCGGCGCCTCTACGCTTTTGGATCTATCGTCATTTTGGGTGTGACGTTCCCTTTTCGGATAATCTTTGGATAAGCGACGCAAGGAAAAGGGAAGTACATAAAGCTATAGTGAAGAAAAGCAAATGGAGATGTCGAGCACATTCCAGGATGATCTCTCGGTCGGTGACGTCTTCAGCCCTCAGGCTGACATGTCGCAACCCCGGAATGAGGTCAGCTTGAACAGCAACCAAACCGTCAGCTTTCGAATGAGCGATGCTAGCCCTGACCGCAAACAAGGGCTTTCTGAGAAGGGTGCCCGTGGAGGCAATCCTTTCCCAGCACCGAAACTGAATGCGAATCCGCTCCCCGGAAAGGCAGACCGACGAAAGAAGAAAAAGCAACAAGCCGCCCCAGCGATCTCGACCGTTCGTGGCTTCACCCCCATGGGTTCTGGCGATGAGGACTCGGACTTTTCGACCTCTAGTTCACGCGCACCGCGCTCTTCAGCGCGGCCGGGTAATAGCCCAATGTCACAGCCAGCTTCAGGACATGGTGTTAGCGCTCTAAAGCTTCAGCTTGATTCGTTGAATCTGTCTGGAGACCGCCCTCTCCAAGGCGCGCCGAGTGATCTTGGTTCCGAGGCACCGAGCAATGCAAGTGTTTGCTCGGACAGTGACCAAACGGAGGTTCTGACCAGCTATGAGGTGCCTCTGGAACATGACTATGTCAGCGCTGATGCCGTAGCAGAGGAGAAGTCTTACAATACATCAAGCATTAAGGATATGCGCACACAGCTTTGCCGGAAGATGACCACAGATGACTTCGAGCCCCTGCTCTGTTTGGGCAAAGGCTCTTTTGGGACTGTCCTGTTGGTGCGCCATGCGCTCACGGGCAAGCTCTATGCCCAGAAACAGTTCCGGAAGGCCTCAATCACCGTTCATAAAAAGCTTGTGGAGCAGACCAAGACAGAACGTATGATCCTAGAGAGTGTCAACCGCCATCCATTTGTTGTCAAGCTTTTCTACGCTTTTCAGGACCATGAGAAGCTCTACCTCATCCTGGAATATGCCCAAGGCGGCGAGCTATTCACGCACTTGGCCATGGAGCGTATGTTTGATGAAGATGTGGCGGCATTTTATATGGCGGAAATGGTCCTCGCGCTCGAGCATCTGCACCAGAACGTCGGTGTGATCTACCGTGACCTGAAGCCCGAAAATTGCCTTTTGGACCACGAAGGCCACCTTCTACTGACGGATTTCGGTCTCAGCAAGATATCTGCCAGTGATGATGACCGCTGCAACTCTTCTCTGGGCACCATTGAATATATGGCCCCAGAGGTTATCCAGGGCAAGCCATACGGCAAAGCTTGCGACTGGTGGTCCCTTGGGGCATTGGCATACGATCTCCTCACAGGATCACCTCCGTTCAAAGCCAATAACAACGCCAAGCTGCAGGAGAAAATCCTGAAGCAGAAGTTAACCCTGCCCTACTTCCTTGGCCCGGACGCCAAAGACCTGTTGACCCGTCTCCTTCGCAAGGAGCCCTCCAAGCGTCTCGGATACCATATGCCCAAAGATCTCCAGACAATCAAGAACCACCGGTTCTTCCGCAAGATCGACTGGAAAGCCCTCGCCCGCCGTGCAGTCACTCCTCCCATCGTCCCTGTTGTCACGGATCCTGCACTCGCGGAGAACTTCTCCGACGATTTTACTCATCTTCCACTGAGCCCGCTCGTTGCCCCTGCCAGCTTCGACGATCACTATGCAGCCCATCAGCGCGGCAGCCAACGTCCCATGTCATCTGGTTATGACGTCATTGGAGAAGAGAGTAACCCCTTCGGAGGATTCAGTTTCGTCGCTTCCAGCAGCTTGCTTGATCACGGACTGGGAATTGCGACCAAAGGCTTTTGACTCGCTGTGCGCGTCCCTAGCCTGCGGGACGAAGCACAGACTATGGCAACGGGTATCTTTCGTTTGTCCGTCTATTTCCAGGTGACAGCACAGGTAGATTCAGCTTCAATGGCACATGGTCGCTCCCGTACACATATTCTTGCATCCTCTGCGTAGTCTTTCATCGATACCGTATGCGTTTCGGATAGAGTTGCTCCCAGTTTTGCTACAGACCAATCACCCCGGGCTACAACGATGTATTATACTAACACTAACCAGCCAAAACAATAGGATATTCTCCGTCCGGTATAGATCCATCAAAGCCCGACGTTACCTCAACAGAAGTAGCCAGTAATATTGACCTAGGTAGCAATACATTACAAACAGAATTTCCTAATTTTTCTTTTTCTTTCTTTTCAGCTTCTCTTCATCTTCTTGTAATGGCATTATGTCATCGTGATATTCAAACCGATGATCCTGTATACTTAGTTTTGCCCCGTCCACACTACGTAGACCTATGTACTGTACAGTGTAGCCAACGAACCCCGCCGGACTAAGAATCGACGATGAAATAGGATGTCCCAGTGATATAAGCAAGGTAATAGCAGTGATATAGTTGTTTTTAAGATGCGGTAAAGATGCAGCGAAGACCATGAAGAACCTATAATGACTATAGCTCGCCCTCTTCGCTTCCTCCGCCTTCTTCGTCCTGGTCTGGTGGCGGAGGAGGCGGGGGTGGTTGTTGGTTCTGGGGCATATCGGAGGGAGGAGGAGGCGGCGGGGGTGGAGGGTGTTGCTCGTCGATGGATTTTCTGCTGGTGGAGGAGAGGTCTGAGCGACGTCTTCGGCTGGGGTCTTCGTGTTCGCGGTATCGGTCTGAGTTGCGTCGGTCTCGGGGCGGGGGTCCGCCTTGGGGAGTGGTCAAGTTTTGGGATACGATTTCGTCGATCCGTTGTTGGATTGGGTCGTTAAATGAGGCGTTGGGGCGCCCGCCGCTGCCGCTTGGACGGGGGTCGCTGTCTCGACGGGGGAAGGTTCGCGGAGCGGGAGGTAGGGGGTGTTGGTAGCGGTGAGGAGGGGGAGGGAGATGACCGTTTGTTTGGTGGCGGTCGTGGGGTAATGAGCGTGACCCCGTTGCTCCCTGGGAGGAGTTGAACGATGTGGAGTTGGATGCGTTCTTTTCGGCTGAAGCATCTTGTGCAGCGGCGTCTGAGCCCATGCGTGGTCGTTTCGGAGACCGTTCACCATTTGTCGATCCCTGGTCATGGGGAATGGGTGGTTCTTCTGAGCGGCCTTGGGCTTCGTCTTCGGGCTCCCTCGACCGCTTCCGTCCATTCGCGGTGTCTGTTTCACGCAGGGTACCAGCCGGGCTGCCAGTGCGCGGGATCCTGGTCTTCTCAGTACCCTCGTCTGCGAAGATGGGGGTGGTCGGGTAGTACTGGCTATGTTTCTGCATGGCATTGTTCTCGTATAGTTGTGCCATTCTTGTGCACGCGCGACGCACCTGCGCCAGATCCACGTCGACCTGCTCCCACCACGGCCGGCCAGAGGCGTCGTCCTCAAATCCCACATCGCAATGTCGGGCGGCAGCGTAAAGGGCAGCGGCAGCAATATTTCGAGCCGAGAATTGCAGACAAAGAACAGTGAACATAGAGTCGTTGACGAAAGCCCAGGCAGCGTTGCGGAGGGGTTTGTTCTCGTTGACGCCGAAATAACAGATGAAATCGTAGAGGATGCGGTAGGGTTGTTCAAGTTGGAGATCGAAGCAAAGGGCTTCCAGAAGGAGGTCCTCGTGGTGCAGGATCGTGTCTCGCCATTTCCAGAACTCCTTAGACTGCTCGTCCACGACTAGGTTGGGTTGTTTCTGCGCTACCCGACAACATGCAACCACCAGCTCTCTCATCCTCCGCACATTCTCCTCCACTTTGGTCGATAAGAATAGCGCGGTGGCGGCAATCGGATAAGGGTGCATTCCCGGTCGTTGCGGCAGGTCCACCATGCTGTAGCGCATGAAAAACCGGTGAAGGTAGACGGCGGCAGTTGCAATGGTGAGCTGGGGCAATTTTAACATGATGCCCACTTGGGTGATGAAATTGACCCCTTTACTGCGACTTGTATGTTCTGCCTCCAGTGTCATACCGTCAAGTTGCGACGGCGCACGCGTGAGCTCCTCATCTGTAAAAAGCCATTGGGCTTGTGTCGCAAGAAGGACGGGGTTCGATGGTGCGGGCACAAGTTGCTTCTCCGCCGGCTGTGATGTTGTGGACGCCATGAAGGATTGTGTTGTTATCCTTGCAGGAACAGGATATCTGTAAAGGCGGTTGAGGTCGATGATATGGATAAGAGAAAGAAGCCAAGTTCGAAGGACTGCGAGTAGGCAGAATCAACCATTTAGTCGACCAGTGAGGCCAAAAGGAAGGACAAGAAGCGCCGAAGCTCCGTCCTCTGCTGACAACAAGAAGCTAAAAGTAGGTTGTTAACAGATCAAATCAACCATGGCGCGAGAGACCCTTCATCGCATCGTGGGCCGAGCCCGGATTTAAGGCCAGTCGCACTGTTGTGTTGTTGGGGGAGTGCTCTGCTCAGAGACCGGAGAAAGGTAAGAGAGAAAGTATCGAAAAAAGAAAAACCGTTCAAAGAACGGAAACAAGGCGGTGGAAATTGTTCGGTAGAGGATTCTCTCCCCTGCAGATCTGGCGGTGGTTTTTGTTGGAGTTCGAATGATCCGCAGCCGGACAAATGCGTGATCTCAGATCGGATCATCAAGTTGTTCCGGCCTAGAACTCGCAGAACAACTCGTTTACATGCATCAATCAACTCGAAATACACATCATGGTATTGGAACTATCCTGATCCTCTATACAGGTTGGGATGCAATAGGTGGTATCACTGCTATCAATAATTGTAAAACTCCATTGAGTTCATTATTCCGCTCCAAACTCCAAACGAACGCCATGCTTATATATGGTTTTGAAACACGGAAAAAAACACATAACTATTCCAACAATGCAACGATAAAGAAGGGAGAATTACTCTTCCTCGCTGACTTCACTCTCGTCATCGCTAGGAGCATTGTAATGGTGTAATGACTGATGATTTCTAGCCTCCTCTTCCCGAGCACTTTCTTCAAATGCAGCCTCCATTTCTGCCGCTAAAGCGTCGTCATCCTCAACCTCATCTTCATCAGCTTGTGTATTGTAACTAGGCTCTACCCTTCCGGAACGAGTAGGCATCCCTGCGTGCCCAGCAGGGGAGGGCAACCGGAGATCCTCGATATCCTCATCTTCATCTTCTTCATTATTTGACGGTGTATTGTTGGAAGAGAAGTGAGCAGGGTCAATTCGGAATGCAGGGCGAGATGGTGGCGGCGAGCCCATGTCAATGATAAGGTCTCCGTCAATGATGATATTAGACCCGGGTGAAGGAGCCGGCTGTTGGGATAACAAAGCGCTGCTTCCATTTTCGAAGGATGGGGATTTGGCAGCTTCGATCGTGTCGTCTCGAGCAGGCACCTTCTCTTTCGCGTCCTGATCGCGAGGTACAGGCTTGGAGCTTGTCTTGGGGGT
Source organism: Aspergillus flavus (assembly GCF_009017415.1). Taxonomy (NCBI): domain Eukaryota; kingdom Fungi; phylum Ascomycota; class Eurotiomycetes; order Eurotiales; family Aspergillaceae; genus Aspergillus; species Aspergillus flavus. The sequence goes on along the minus strand of NC_092409.1, from coordinate 3,585,095 downwards.
CCCTGCGCTATCATGCTTGGCAGGCTTAGCAGGTTTGGGGAGACGAAGAGGGTTGGACTGGGTTTTGGGACGAGGCTTCGGGCTAGGCTTCGGACTCGGTGTAGGTTTGATAGTCGCAGGCATTAATGGGGTATTGGCTTTGCTTGTATTATAATGAGGTTCTGGTGTAGCGTTGTCTGAGACCGACTTGTCGTCGTCGGCATTCTCCTTAGGAAGGAAATGCCGGAAGTCGTATGGATTACTGTCATCCGCCGGGCCATCATCGTTCCCACTGGCATGATCTGAACCCCGATCGTCTCCTGAGCCTTGGTCGTCCTCCTGCAAAGTCCGAAGCTGTTCATACTTTTCTAGCACTTGCTTCTCTGTCTTCGCTGGAGCTGAGCGGAGGTTAAAGTTGAGCTGCGCCGCAACCGGTTCTAGGACAAAGGCCTTTCGATGGGAGTCGAACACCAATACCAGGTTTCGCTCTTCGGATTCTGAAACAGCTTGGTCTGGGTCAACGCTGCCTTGGTAAGAATATGTTAAGGTGTTCTGTTCAGCATTCGGTGCCTTGTCCGTAATAGTAAGGTTATAGTGATCCCTCGACTGCGACGACCTGGTAATGGTTTGTTGTGCGGTCGCGGACTTTGTCTTGTAATTATATTGGATATTGACCAGCTTTGATCGTGAAGAGCCATTTTTACCTGAGAGCCTGTCGCCCAAAATAATGGGGTACTCGGCCTGTTTGGTAGGATCGATCAATCCGGTTGAGAGAGCGGGGGCGGCCATCGGGTAGAAGGTTTAACCACGGTGGGTGAAGTGAAATCCCGAAGTTTCTGTTCAATGACTTGTTTCTCCACACCGACTATAGGCAGACTTTCATTCCTTGGTGTGAGTATGGACAGGTCGTGCGTACGCAAGGGAGAAGGACGTCACACAAGAGACGGCAGTGAAGACGACGGAACGAGGGTAGCCGGCAGACCAGCACCGATCAAAGGGTTATAGGACAGACATTCAAAATGTATAGAAACAAAAATGATCATAATATATATAGAACAATTGCCCCTAATCTGGGAGGGAATTAAAAAAAAAGAAAAGAAAAGAAAAAAAGGGAAGATGAAAGAAAGAAGGGGAGGGAGGGAGAGAGAGAGAGAGAAAGAGAGGAGGGAAAGATGACGGACGGAGAAGCCGGCGGTCCAGACAACGACCGGCGGAGGTCAAACGGCACCCGCCGCTAGTGCCCCATACGGCTAGCGCGCCGAACCGGAGTCCTGATTTACTCCTTTCAGCAAGTAAGAACGCTTATCAGCCGCAGTCAGATGAACAGGGCCAAACTTCCTCATGCGATTCCAAGCCCTTGGACAGGTGAGGCCGCCCGTAAGGTCCCCTTGGGGGATCCGGATGCTGCATTCCCTCCAGTGAGTTGCTCCAGCCGCCCTGCCAGGGCTCGGTGCTTTCTCGTCACCTCCTCCCACTCATAGGCCATGTTTTCTTCGTCCTCGTCTCCCATATCGCTCAGCTCCGTAAGAATCATTCCAAAATCTCCGCCCAATCGTCCTAGACTGGCGGCGCAGTATAGAACTTGGGTGAGAAGACTTTCGCGCGAGCTCTTGTCCCGAACATTCGGTAGGTATGCCCGCAAGGTATCTGTCAGTAATTGGACCAGATGCATGGGAAACGTTGCAAGTGCTGGTGGAAGATACTGTAGTGGATCTTCTTGCTGAGCGGGTCGCGGTGTTGTTGATTTAATTCGCGCGTCAATCCCTCGCAACCCTGTCACTGCTGGATCTGACTCGGACTGGTTAGGGGTAAAGATGTTCTTGTACAAGGAGACAATAGCGAAACTCTGCTCGCGGAAGATCTCAATATAACGCTTTAAGAACTTCTCTGTTTGGTGTCCATCAGACCAGGACCCGGGCTTCTTCTCCGTACTCTGAGTTCTGCGGTGCGATTCTTGGTCTGCGAGCTCTCGTAAGGGATCTAGCGCTTCGAGCGTCGTTACCAGATTCGCCAATCTACAAATCAAGAATAGGGCACCAAGGGCGCCTTCTCCTGTCCCAGTTCCTCCGTCGCTACGGAGATTCTCCAGTTCGGGGGCAACTCGCCGCAGCCAACCCACAGTTCTCATAGCAGCTGCTAGTCGGAGGTTTTGAGCCCGAAGACCGGTTATCAGATGCGTAGTCATATCCTTCATGGCGTCCTCAGCTTGGGCGGAGACATCTCTAACTAGAGGAGAATCCGGATACAGAGTTTGTAATCTCTTAATATGCGCATACACGTCTAATGCCGCTGAATATGTCGTGGAGGATGAACCACCTGCCGCCCCGGAACTTGCGGCTGCCGAAGATACGGCAGTTGAGAGCAACGTTGGCAATTCTAGAATATCCGACAATCGGTCAACATTCCTTGCTAGTTGCATTACTTTCTTCCGCTTCTCCAGCGCTGCATTCTCAGCAGCTCGACTGTATTTCGACGAAAATAAGACTGCGTCTTCGTCAAGCTTCGGAATCGCATCCCGTAACTGCTGTGCATCTCGAGACAACTGGGGGATAGAGTTTCGTAGACCTGAGAGGTTGTCGGCGGAAGAGATGAAGGTTTTATGGGAGCGGTTTGATAAAGCTTGAAGCGATAGGATATTTGAATGCGATGATTGCGCGAGTGACTGTGGCTCGGTTTCTTGCAATGCCTGGAGTGAGAGAGTGGGCAACCGGTTGAGGTACTGCGCAGTGGTTGTATCACTTTCAGGGTTCAATGGGGTGGGGGAGGCATTTGTGGGCACCAAGTGCGGCGTCAGAAGCTCATAAAGATAGTCCGCCATGATGTAGCTCCCTTGCAGGTTTTCCAATCTAGAAAGATAAGGTGTGGGGCATAGATGTCCGGCAGGTTTGTTGGAGAGAGGAACTGGACAACTTTAGTTGAGAGACGCGATACTGTACGGGAGCCGCTGCGGCAACTAGCGCAGCATCTCCGAATGTCTCCCCACTTTCACCTTGCCCGTCCTACTAAGTATACCTCTAGTGTTGTCTTATGGGATTGAATAACGTCCGGACGTTGCATTTTCATTTCTCATTGCTTTTTCTTTTTTTTTTTTTTTTTTTGGTGCCTGTTTGAATATCACGTTTAATTTCGATTTTTATGCTCTATCACCCACATTTATCAACAGGTCAGTCGGACAAGTTAAGGCATTCCGTCTACCTGCAGACAATCACTACTGCTGCGAACCAGAATCAACCACTAAGAATAGTTCAATCAAAAAATAAAAATAAGATATAATAATAATATAATTCCATTGTATATTAGACAAATCTGAAGGGATAGGCTTTGTTTTGGGCAGTGCATTCCAGATTTCTCATTATCAAGAACACATCTTATCTGGATTCTTGAGCCCCATGTCTGATTTGAATCTTGTCTCACCTCGGATACTCCTCGGGGAAAGCCCGTGGAAACAGCTATTCATGAGCTTCTCGGAGTGTCCAAGCTCATAAGTAGTACAGCTTTAAGATAGAAGAACCCATACTTACCATGATATGGGCCAATATGGAAGCGGCTATTAGTATTCGAGACTTCAGATGATAGGGGACGATTACATCACTGGACAGACTAACCGGATAGGGTAACTATCAGGTACTGCGCGGTTCCCGCCTTGCAAACTCACAACTACCTTTACGTCCACGCTGCTTTCTTCGTTCTCGCGTTCTTTTGGATACACCGCTTATTATTGTAGCCCTTGCTGGTTGGTCCATCCACTTGACACGTTACTGGCAGTGCCTTCAGAAAAGTTCCTTGGAAGTAACCGTCTTCCTGATCTTTTCAACGCCGCCTGTGCCCCTCCTGCGAATGCAGCCTCAACCATGGGGAAACCGCGGGTGAGTCCTCTAGAACGATCACGTATGTGTTCTGTTTAACTCATACGGACTAGATAATCATTTTGATCCGCCATGCCCAGTCAGAAGGCAACAAAAATCGCGAAATCCACCAGACTATTCCCGATCATCGGGTAAAGCTCACTCCTGAAGGGCATCGACAAGCCCATGAGGCCGGTTCCAAACTGCGCGCCCTCTTGCGACCCGATGACACGATCCATTTTTTCACGTCACCCTATCGCAGAACCAGAGAAACTACGGAAGGAATCCTTCAGTCGCTAACCTCTGACTCTCCATCTCCGTCGCCCTTCCCCAGACACACCATCAAGGTATACGAAGAGCCTCGACTGCGAGAGCAGGACTTTGGTAACTTCCAACCATGCTCTGCTGAAATGGAGCGCATGTGGCTGGAGAGAGCGGATTATGGTCACTTCTTCTATCGGATCCCGAACGGCGAGTCGGCTGCTGATGCCTATGACCGGATAAGCGGTTTCAACGAGTCGCTGTGGCGACTTTTCGGAGAAAACGATTTTGCCAGTGTTTGTGTCTTGGTCACCCATGGTCTGATGACCAGAGTCTTTCTCATGAAATGGTACCACTGGAGCGTCGAGTACTTTGAAGACCTTCGCAATATCAACCACTGCGAATTCGTAATAATGAAACTCAATGAGGATAATGGGAAGTATGTGCTGCAGAACCAGCTCCGCACATGGTCAGAGTTGAGGAAGGAGAAAGAACTGGAGAGACAGCGAGATCGGGCCATGAATGTAATTCCTCCAGCGGTGCCAACATCATCTGAGTCGCTCGTGCCCATCCGGCGTAAATGGGGCGGTTGTCCGGACGGGTGTAACCATGGCATTCGCAGGAAGGGCTCTACACGGTCTAATCGAGCAAATGGAACGGATCTTGCTCGGAATACTCTTGATACGCAGCACAGAAAGGCCCATGACTCCATTTATACTCATAACCAGCCAACACAAGAAAGCAACAACGGCCAAGGATCCTCAGCGGAACTGAAACCGCAGGTTGAGGGACAAGTTCTAACAGCGCCCGAACCAGCGCTTGGAGACAGTTCCAAAGACGCAAGGCTCTTAATCAATACTATTCCTGTTCACTCTGCACAATATGATTTCCTCGACCGTAAAGAAACCGCCAACCCCCAGTCCACTCGATCCGACTTCCCGCCAAACGAACCCAATAGCAACAATCAAGAGAGCAACTTGAACACTGCAACCGCCAGGGCAAGCCCCATCCCCAAGCGTCCAGACCTATCCAGGTTTCACCGCGACAGCGAGGACCACCTCCTGCATCCCCCGCGATCAAACTACGCCCTCCTCCATCTCAGTGGCCGCGACGGAGGCGGCACATTAAGCGGAGCCAACAGTGTCGCACCATCGGAAGACGAGCGCGAGGACAACCCCCCTAAACCCCCAACCCACCAACCAAAGCCCTCCCACGACCTAGGCAACGACGGCGATGACGAGGGCAGCGGTACACAGGCACAACGTCTCCGGCGCTCACGCTCTCACCACACCCATCACCGTCATAACCACCCCACCCCAGGAAGACGGCACTTATCCAAGAAACCACCCAACGGCTACCCAGACATAGACCGAAACCTAGACAGCGACCACCCAGACTCCTCAATCGACCACGAAGAAGATCCAGACCCAGATTACCACGAACACAACAACGACGACGACCTAGAAGCCGCCAGACGAGAAGACCAAAGTATCAGAGGAAGCGTCTACTAACCGATGCCCACCATATATTTCCATTACTCTATTCTGCCCGTCTCTTGGAACCAAACATAATACACACCTTACCCTACCTCACATGCATCACGACATGAACACTGACGATGAAATCTTATCTACTTCACTGTAACGCGCAGCGACCTGTGCCCCTTCGTTTCAAAAGACATCGATACCCGACGTTTTACTTTTTCTCATACATCTTCTACCTCTTTTTCTCTACATGATACATAGATACGACTACACTACATACATAGTTTCAGTCGGTTCGTACATTAATTGAATTATTGCATAACTTCGTTTCATAATTTTCGAATAAAGTATACTAGAAAGATTGGCCGAGGTATTCTCGTACGATTACTAGGTAGTTCATGGGACTCAAAAAGTGAAATATACCTTTGCGTTAACTGATCCCCGAAGGAACCTGTCTGCCGTGTTGAGTTCGGAGAAGTCTATCGAATCATACTCTTATCATGTCTACTTTAAGATACAAGAGTTAAGGTTCAGAGGACTGAAAATATGGCCTATTATTTTATGGGAAACTCGGATTTTCATCGATTTTCCACTATTTCATATGGTATGTCTGAGAGAAGTTAAATCTAACTTACAATCAAGGAATGAAATTGACAGTAGGACAGGTGCTTAAGCAAACACCGTGAGAAGAGAAAAAAAAAGGTAACACAAAAGCACATGGTGAGAAGGGGGAGTATCACTTTTTTGGATTGTCTTGCCAATGACGGACGGGATAAAATATAGAAAATTGTAAGACAAGCACGGATCAATGGACAAGTCGTAACAAATGGTAAATAACAAAGGTTGAGTGTTCAAAAAGAAAATAAACTACAACCGAGAGAAATAATCCTCGATCCCGGCGTCAGAGCAGGCCGGATGAATTCTCGGGGTGTGACGTCGTAGCATCGAGGAAGACTCCGATTAAAGTGAAGAGAAGAATGTGACAGCATCTGCCAACCGAAACAATGCAACAAGCCGGCAAGGGAATCGAATGAAACGAGGTATTAACGCCATGGTACTCAAGGCAAGAAGCTGAGTAGAAGGAAAAGTGGTAAAAAGGGAAACCAAGGTCCAAAGTCAACCAACGTCAAGAAACGCAATCTATGAGTGACATCCGCCAGTAGATATGCCCAACCAAAACAAATAAGAAAAGAAAAAGGAAAAATGAGAAGAATGGAGAAAGGGGAAATCGAAAAGAAAAGAAAAAAGGCTGACGATATAAAAACGGGAAAACATCATGAATGTCGTGACTTTTCACTTCAAAACTTGAAGTCCAACGATCTTTGCAAGTGATATTCGAACACGATGGGCAAGTTCCCATAAACAACGATATCGTATCAAATCGAGATGAAAGGGCCTATGCCTCGTCGTAAATACATGTCCGAGCTGTGTCGTAAATGTGGCACTTGTTCGAATATCGCTTCGCGGCACTTTTTTTCGAAATTTTTTTTGTTTCAAATATTTCAGGGAAAAGGCGATCCAAGGGACTTTTCAGACACAACAGTAGGAACCGAAACCGAATAAAGGAGTGTCATCACCAGACCGAAAATTGCGAGATGCGGTATCATCAATAAACAAAAGTGAACAAGTCTAACGAAAAAAACAGAGTGGTCGATCGAACTGAAAGAGCATTGTACACCACGGATTCCGGAACAGCCTGGCAAGCCACCCACTAGCCGGCAAGGATCGGTTGCATTCCGCCGAAAGCACCAGCGCACATGTAGTGCTCAACGTGTTTAGCACAATGCAAACAACCGCAGGAGGAACCGTGACCTGTCCATACGCTCTGTGCAAAAGGCAACGCATATGACGGGGTATGGTGGTAGGAGGGCGGTTGCGACCGTGGCATGTACTGTGGCTGGGGAGGGATCCAGGTCCGGGAATATGGCGGTGGCGGGTTCGTATAGGCCCACGGCCCAACAGCGTAATAGTCTGGGGTGTTAGGACCACTGTGGGGGGCCGACGGGGGCGAATACTCAGACGCCGCCGGGTTGAGCCAGGAAGTCTCAAAGTGAGAGCTACGCTGGTACTGGGGAGGGATGGGACCTTCAGGGGACATGAGCGGCTTGGAGATTCTAGAACTCCTGGACACGTTAGTGTCGATCGGGGCCAGGTTGTGACGCGAATCATGCGCCCGGGCGGTCTTCGCACGCCACGTGTCCCAGTGAGAGCGCCAGGATGCGAATCCGTCCTGATCGTCATAGATGCGGTCGTGAATCTTCCACTCAAAAGCGAATAACCATTCGAGCTCCATCGTATTCAGCTCGCTCACAGGGATGTTGCTGACCTCCGCCCACGATTTGTTCTGGAAGGTGTTATCGTCCAAAAATTTGCTCCCCAGAAGGAGGGCTACGGTGAGCATCCGGTAAACTTGACCATTGCCAGACACAAACACCTTGGAAGAGGACAGCATGCGCATCCTGCTGGCTAGATAGTAGAGACCCAGAAGAATCGTCGAGCTTGGCAGGCGAGTCGACGACAGAATCTGAAAGACGTACTTCCGGAATTGCGGCGGGACTGACGTTCCTGGGTAGACGCTTCGCGCGAAGTCAATATCTGCTAGGTGAATTTTGGTGTTGTACAAAGCATACATTCCCTGGGCCATCTCAGCCACAAAGTCGGACATCTGGTCCATCTCATAATCCAAGCGGGCGGCAACACCTCCGGTAGCCTTCTCCTCCTTGCGCTGCTGCTGTTCGGGTTGCACCATGATGTCTTGTCGGCGGTACTGAGGCGGGATCGCGCTGTCCATAGGGGGTAACTGGACGTTGTTTCGAAGGGGAGGCAGCACATTCGCGGTAGGCATCGGACCGAACATGGGCTGGTTCATCATGGCCATATCTCTGCCACTGCGCATCGACGACGGGTGCATGTTCATCGGGGCGGGCTTGGAGTAGCAGGACGATTGGGAGTACTGCTCAATAAATTCACAACCGCTCTGCGAGTAGCGAGGGGGAAAGGCGGAGTGGCCAACCACGTAAAATGGGTGCTCGGAGTCCATTCTGCCACCGCTCATGATGTGGGGGGGAGTGGGTGGTAGGCCTTGAAGGCCTGGCGCGAAGAAAGACGGCATAACGAAATAAGAGAAGAAAAGAAAACCAGTTCAGGACGGAGAAGGTAGACGGTTCTGGTGCTGTACAGAGTAAGAGAGTCCCGTCAGTATATTATACCACAATGGTAAAATAGACCTTCGCTAATCAGGGCAACACAGAAAATTGAAATGCAGATACGAACCGTCTACACGTCTGCCAGGCCCTGATCCTGGGGGGAGAGCGTTGCTCGGTGAGCCGCGGCTCTTTAGTTTTGCGTCGTGAGTATCGCTTAGTAAAATAACATGGAGGGATTCTTCAACAGCACGTATCAAAACCGGGAACGCGGTTGTAAACGGATGAAAGTCGGAGAGCGAACGAAGTGCGCTTTATTTGACTGTTTGCTTTTCCTTGTTGGTCCTTTAGTGGGAGTCCGTGAATCCTTTCTTTTCGTTGCGTGGACGGTTGTGGCCAAAAACGATGCAGTCCAAAGGCTGGGGCGAATAGAGCCAATGGTACGATGTCACCAGAGAAGAATTGAGGCTAGCGACAAAGAGGACTCGTCGGGTCAGATTGGAGCCAAGGAAGGCGGCGGGGGAAATTTCCTTTGCTTGATGTGAGAAGGAATAAAGGTTACTTTCTCACGCGTTCGAAGGAGACAGCCCCAGTCCACGGAGACAACGACACTTAGTGAAAAGCTCGTTGAGGGTTAAAGAGGCAAGCGAAAGAGGAATATATGGGAGAAAAAAGTTCCCGAGAATAGAAACTCAACAAGATTAAGGGACAATGGCGGTTAAAGGTGGAGGGAAAGAAATGGAGAAGGGAATGAGGCGAGGGGGAGATTGAGAGAAGGATGGGGGGAGGGAGGGAAAAAAGAAGTAGAGTGAAGGGCAGGAGACGGAGAGAAAAGAAGACTAGTGGTAAATTCAGAGGTGTCAGAGAGTGTTAGTAACCATCGTCCGTTGAGGATTGTGGATTGAGGTTGATCTCCGGGTCACGGGTTAGTCAGACTCCTGAACGAGTAACGAAATTCTAAAGGAAGTTTGTTAGGGGTCCTTTCCATTCAATGACTGTCACTAGATTCATCGTGGGAATCTTCCGAAGGTAGTCTACACTAAGTAAAGTCTAGTACCATCCGTCTGTCTGTACTAGGCCCGTACACTGTCTCCAATCTACCGGCCGGACGAGTCGGATTTTAGAAATATAACACAGATTTTTTTCTTTTCTTTTCTTTTCTTTTTATTTTTTCTACTATTTCTTATTTACCCTACAGTAAGTTTGGTCTATCTATCCGCCGGTCAGGAGGACCCGGAAATAAGAGAAAAGGGTGAAGAGAAGAAGTAATTAAAAAAATAAAAAAAAAGGGTGTTAAGAAATTAAGAAGATAAAATAAGACCGAAGAATAATAATAATGATAACCATGATAATTAAAAAAGCAGTTAGAAATTAATTCTGAACCGTCACAGTGAAATTACCACCGCCCAACCAAACCACCCGGAATCATGAAATGGCGGGAAAAGAAAGCACCAGAAGTTCAGAACAAGAGGCCAAGGGGGGTTTGGCCCAGCCGCAAGACCCGACCGGGAATCCTCTTTTTAGAGTTTTTCCTTTTTAAACAGAAATTTCTTACTGTATGTACTCCGTATATTAATTCTCCCCCCGTCATGGAATTCCCCAAGTGAGAAGCGCGGCCAAGGGTTTCAAGTTTAAGGGTAGCGAAAAAAAAACACCAAAAACACTAAAAAAAAATTAATAAAATAAAAATAAAACTAAAATTCCCCTAACTGCAGTGTGATGGCATGGTACTCCATCGCGCGAAAGGACGGTTACCAAGAGAGACCAGAACACTCACGAAGCAACCGGATCCATGGTTCGTTGCTGGATTCCTTAGCGGTCTAGCTGAAGCTCTTGTAAAAAATTGAACAAGAAATATTAAAAATCATCATACCCTGAATGGTGATTTGTGAAGTGTAATTCGACTTTCATCATGCACCACAATTCGTTTAAAACAGTAATAATTTCATTTGAATCAGTCTTGGAAGTCATCTGTCCACCATTCATTAGGGGTTCATCTTTGGACAAACAGGAGACCGCCATGCAGATGGGGCACTTCCCCTCGGGCTAGTCGTCGGGGTGAGTGAATGAGGTTGGTAGGTATGAGAGAGCCTGCCGCTGGAGCCGTTTTTGGGGATCGTTTTTTTATTTTTTTATTTTTATTTTTTTATCTTAATTTTTCATATTTATTTTTTTAACCCCTTCTACTTTGATACCACCAACGAAAGAGAAAGAAGTCGATTGTTCTGATTCTACACTGATCCCTATTCATAAGATAATAATAGTAAAAGAGAAGTATAAGGGAGAAATATAGGGTACCATGCATTACATCTGAGGATCATTATAATATGGATACGACTTTTTGATTTAATTTTATTTTTGTTTTCTACGTATTTTCTATTTTCTATTTCTATACTCCGTAATGATAGTTCATCGACGGATCCTAATAATAACCCATCAATAATCTATGCAAATGCACAAGAGTCATAAAAGGATCAAGACAAGAGGGAGCAGCAACAGAAAAAAAAAAAAAGAATCAAAAATAAAAATAAAAAATAACAAGGCCCATCACCAAATAGGAGGGTGGAACAGAAGAGAGGCAATGCGAGGCTGTGGAATTCCCCAAAGCTAAAGAACCAGTGACCGACTTGACTGGGAGCACCACCGACCCAACAAGGCAACACTGATGCAAAGTCGCAGTCACACTCTCACTGAGTGATTGGGAAGGGGGGCACAGGTGAACTACTGCGATAGTTGACTGCCCGCAGTGGAGTATTGTCGTACTCCATACCTGGAGAGTACGTATCAGAGCGAGGCCGTAACGCCCGTTCTTGAGCAAGTCGACCAGAAGAGAGAGAGAGAGAAGGGGGTGACTCGCCTCGAACCTTCACGGTGGGTTTTTCTGGTACGTGCACCTTTTCCTTTTCTTCTCCCCGTGCTAAAATAATAAAGTAAAGAAGGGAAAAATTAAAAACGTGTCTCTCCGGGTGGTACGTACGCCGAACACACTACGTACTTTAAGGGGACTAGCCTTTAAGAAAAACTTAAAGAGTGGGAAGATCCAGGGCTTGGGAACTTGTCTATTTTCGGTCATGGAAAATCCAATCGAGTTCCACTATTCGAAAATTCAACTCTCTTCAGACGAACGGGATTACCTAAGAGGGGATAATGCGAGGGTCACGGGGGGGATGATGACAAAGATTGATGATCTTTCAAGAAGTTCTTCTGTTTGACTGTGTTTGTATGTGTTTGTATGTATGTATGGGTACATACACACATAGTACATAGTACATAGGCATAGAATCAAAGAGTGAACTTGGTCTCACGGTGGCAATTCATAACATCATAACCCAGCCTCAGCTCTCTATTATGACACCATGTATCCAAGAAAATACAAAGCAAGGAAAAAAAAACCTGGTGGCAAGGAGAACGCCTCATTTTAAAAACATGACCACTGTACCAGTCAGACATGGCGGTAATGTTCCCGTTAAAAAAAGCCCGTCAGAAGTGATGTACGATGTATGTAGTCGCACATACAGACACACGCATAGACAAGTACACACAGCCGGGTCAAATTAGGCATATCCCCGACCAACACTTATTGGAAAAGTAAAGCAGCCTCTCGCGTACATCCGGGAAACATTCTTCCTACATACTCCGTAATTCGTTGCTCCGCCGACGTCAGATGAGACGCTGACTGACGGACTGCAGTTGTCCAGGCATCACTAGATTCAAATAATTTCAGAAGGCCTCCATGAAAAAAGTCGTCAGTCATCCGATGGCTGGACTGTCCAGCTCAGCTGCTGCGCGCCCTAATTTGCCCGGATCCCCTCGTCATTCGGGGAGTGTGACAACCACCAAACTACCAACCAGATGGATGGAAATATATACCCAGCCACTGATTAGCCCCCCTCCCTCGTTTTCTTACCACTGGATGTATGTCTGAGTCAAAGTCCATGGTCGAATGACTCTGGCCAAGATGGGGGAGGTTTTTGTTTTTTAACGCATCCCCATTATAGGGTGGTACCTATTCAGGTACCATATCAACATCACCCATCTCACAGCACATCGTCGGGGGTCCAACGAATCACTGCCCCATCAGTTGTATAACCAGACAAACCACACCCGTCCAACTCACTCGTCAGTAAGGTACGCGGTGTCCCTTCACCAGTCCTTAGTCAGACTGCACATCATCCACGGTAGGTACGGATGATTGTACATATGTATACATGATGGTTTTATCTACATGGCATAAAGATCACCCTTGCTGGTCCATCTCTTCATCTAGAGATCTCGGGAGAATGGAACGGGGGAGTTCATTATCTGATTATTTTACCTGAGAAAACCCATGCTCATGCAGTCAGAACAATCCGGTAAAGTGGGGGTGGAACCTGCGTAAAAGTAAAAATAATAAAAATAATAAAAAAATACAAAAAAATACAAACAGGACATCGATGCCCGATGACCTGACCTATCCTATCCCATATTACCTCGCCATGCTCCCTGACGTAGGGAAAGTAAAACCACTCATGAGTCCTTGGGTTTAGGAAGACAAGCCTCCGAAATGTCTGTTGGGTTTGACTTCCAACTAAGAAAAGAACATCACGAATGGCATCGGTGCCTGTCATCGGATAGTTGAGGAACCTTAGAAAGCCAGAAGAGGGACGATGGGTGGTGAGGGGTAAACCGGCCGAATCGCTGCAATATCGTTCACATCAGTTCGTTAACCGCCCACTAACCCGATCATCGCCAATTGACTCAATCCCACCTGGAAAGCAGCACGATCTAGAGCCTTAAAACACCCAACCTCCAAGTTCTATACTTCGTGTGGATTGGACATACACCCTAGCCAGTCGGCTATCTTCGGTTTCCAACAACAACAAGCCCAAGTCTATTTCTCCCGTGACTTGGAGAGGCTTCGGATTCCCCAAAGACCGTCCTGCGGCTAGGGGGATTTCGGGCTCGAATCTAGACGGCAGACCAAGACGAATCAAAAACCAAGAACAATTGAGGAAAAAAGAGTGATCAGATAAAAATATGTCATTGACCGACAGTAATGCCCAGATTCATCTTTTGTCTATGCAACTAACTCCTAGTTTTGCCTCCTACACCTGCCACGACAATGGAAAGAATTTACCCGGTAAATCTTATGGTTCCGGGGCCACGACATGAATCAAAAGAAGCCCAGAACGTAGTGGATATCATCGAACAAAGAAATCGAGATAGCGAAAAATAAAGAAGAACAGAAATGAAATCAGCAAGCCACTGGGGAGGCAAACACAATGTCATACTCGTGAGACCAGTGACAGCCCTGTCACCGATCATGGGATCCCATAATTTTATACCTCCTGCAACACCAGACCAGTCGCCAAATGTAGACGTTCGTAAACATAAGCAGAAAGAAATTCCAAATCGTAACTCGTTCAATCCAGGCAATCCTGTGGAGCAACCCGATTCTCAAGCGCAACCATGCAGGATTCTGGAGCCCTTGTCCTGGTTTACTCATCCTTCAAGCCTCCGACTAGGCCCCGGAGAGCATCTAGAATGACCGCCTCGTCCTTCGGCTCGCCACCAGGGAATGAGCTTTCCGTGGCCTGTCCAAGAACGCGGGCGCGGGCGCTCTTCAGCACTTCCCGGATATAGTTCTTGTCTTCATAATCCTCCATGAGAACCGCTTCGAAGTCATCAATCGCCTTGTTTGCCCGGTCATTGAACGAAGACGTTTCGGATGTGTCCATAGGGCCCGAACTGGGCTCGCCTGGGGCGACACCAAGGTTGGGCTGGTGTTGCATAGGTGGGCCTGGGTTGGGCGGAAGATTTTGAGATGGCGGGTTCATTGACATGGGAGGCGGTGGTGGCGGAGGTGGGTTGGCTGGCGGATAAGGTGAGTGATGCTGGGGCTGTGCTTGCATGGTCTGTTGCTGCGATTGCTGATACTGAATCAGCTGTGGAGGGGGGTCGGAGGCATATGGGGAAGTGTATGTGGACGGCGTTGTCTGAGCAAAAGCAGGCGGGAGATTGTTCCTTAGTGGACTTGGTATGGGGAAAGGGGTAGAGGCGGCGGGTTGAGATGGTGGCGGATAGGGACTCGATTGCTGAGGTGCAGGTGTAGGAGTAGGTGCGGGAGAAGGTGCAGGGTACGGATTTGATGGCATTGACGGAAACTGGAAATGAGGGTTCGCCATGTTTGCCTGCCCATTCGTTGGGTTGGAGTAGGCTGGGTTCATAGGAGGCATGTACTGCGGAGCCGCAGGCATCGGCGGTGGCTGTGATGGCGGCGGCGGCGATGGACGCCTCTTCTTCTCCTTTTCAACAGATGCTCCTGGACGTAGTTGCCATGACCATCCTTTACCGTCTCTCTCGGCATGCATAAAGAGATGACTATTGCCGTTGAGGTTGTGTCGCACACTGGACGTCCAGCCTTCAGTTTCACACTTGAAACGAAAATAAGGATATTTAAGCTTCAGCGCACGGTAGATCTGCTTCAGCGTCATCGGCGTGCCAGCCTCAGTGAGAGCATCGAAGATAAGAACTGCATAGTTGTAGGGCGGTTTGGCCAGATCTTCTGGAGTATACGCAGATTCTGGTGGGTAGTTGGGCGAAGGTGAACGTGAGGGCTTGCGCTTCTTGACCGGAGGAGCTTTGATGAAGTCCTCCGGGCGCTGGTCCATAGGAAACTGTCCACCTTCTGTAGAAGGCAGAGGGAAGTCCATAAGGGTGCCATCGGGCTTCTTCCTCTTGGTGTACTTCCGCTTTTCAGGTTTGGATCCAGGAGAATCTCCACCCGTGGACTCCTTGGGTGTAGTGGCAACAGTAGACGTAGTCGTGGTCTTTCCGGCCTTCGGCCGGTTGGCAGGGGGAGGAGTGACACCTCCATTTGCCTCACGTTTCGCAGCCAACTTCTGTTCCCTGGCCAACTCGGCCCGTTCACGCTTCGACATAATGCCATCCTTGGGTGGCCGTCCCGGGCCTCTACGACGCATAGGTTGTTGACCGTCAGCAGAACTTTCAATGGACGGTACTGGGCGACTTGAATCCGGTTCTTTGGTTTTAAGAATGATTTTAGTGGTCTTCGGGGCATCTTTGTTCTCCGTACTTTCAGATTTGCGGCGTTTCTCATCCTCATCGTTCTCCGTTGCAGGGACCGAAGCTTGTGCATTTTCTTCTTCTGCCACGTAGGGCTCCTCGACCCTATCAGCACCCGTCTCGCCAATTGGTACATCTGGAAGTAAGAATCGTATTCGTACACCTCCGATTTGGATGTAATCGCCGCTGTGTAAAGGTCTGATCTGACCCGGCGATAACCAATCAGCACCAATGAACGCACCATTTCTCCCCATAACCTCCATCTCAAAGAGATTCTTATCAAAATTATATGCAATCTTTACATGTTTCCGTGAGATACCTCGGTGTCCGGCGGCACTACCATCTGTTGTGGCAGGGGGGTGGATCGGGATCGTTGGACAAGAATCCGGGGACGGAAGCAAAGCCAAAGCATCAACTGGTTTTGCGTCTCCACCCTCGTCATTCAAAGATTCCATAGCAAGAGCGTTGTAATCAGTTGTATTCGACTGTAGCTGAGCCGGCGTCGCATGCATCGGAGCTCCCAGCTCGGCATGGGAAGAGTTGGACGATCGCCGACTTATACGAGAGGGAAGATGTGGAGGAACATCAGGGTCAAAGCCCATAATTCCACCACGGTCACTGACGACACTGCCTATTATGCCGCTGCCTTCATGTTTCATTCGGATGGGAGTATGCGACGTATTTCCACCACTTGAACTTTTCGCGCGGGTGTGTCTCATGACCTGTCGGACCTGCAATTCGCGCTGATGGGCGGCCCGGGCAGCCCGTACATCTCGCCCGAGAATAAAGGAATATGTGTTGCAGTAGAAATGACCATCGTCGAATTCCAGTTTTGCAAAAGCCTGGATGCGAGGCTCTGATCCCGCGATCGAACCGGTGTCCTGTAGATGTCCTCCTGAGTACCCAAGGGCTGATAGGTCAGCGCTCTGGGAAAGGTAAGCAGCTGTAAGCATCTCATTCTGTTGTAATGCCTCGAACGGGTCCTTGGCAGCGCCAGTGATATCAAATGGTGTAAATAGGTCGGAGTGGTCTAGGCCCGACTTCGAGAAGAGTAAAGGGTCCGTGAGGCCTTCCGAGGGGTCGGCATGTTTCAATGATATGTTCAGGTCCCCATCTGGGTTCGAGAATGGTACCTCCGGTGGTTGATCGGAGTTTTTCTGTTCTTGCTGAGACTCCGGCAACTCGTTCGAGTTGGCCGGGATCTGGTCTTGGCCCCCGGTCGGGTCTGAAGACATCGCTGTGGTTCCTGCAGGCGCGTCCGTCGACCACTGTCCATTCATCCCATCATCGATATCCTGGGGTTGGTTTGTGTCTTGCGCTGCGGGTACGGAGTGTTCCGCAGAGGGCCCAGGTCCGTCGGAAGGCATTGACGACTGGTTGCCGAGCAGTTGAGCCAAGAGCGCACTGGCCGCGGACTGACGCCTGGTATCGGTTTGCGAGCTTTGTTCGACAGCGGAAGGAGGAAAAGCATTCTCATCGGGCTCGGACTTGACAGGCATCATGCCGGAGGGAGAAGTCAAACCATTGGAGGGAGCGTCGGGGGGGTCGGGGGCAGAATCGTTCAAAGCGCGGATTGCGGAGTCGCTGGGCGGGGAGGGGGACCGATGGTCGTCAGGTTGTTGAGAACGACCATAGTCATAGATTGACGACATATTGGGACCAGCATCAGGCGGTCGATGGCCCACCGCTGGCGCTGTCATGGTCTGCGACGACGACATGACCGGCGGCTGCTGCTGGTTGAAGAAAGACAACGGGCTGGAGGGATGAGAGAAGCTGGGCGGTGAAGTGAGGCCATGGAAGGAGACAATCTGACTGGCAGGAGAAAAGAGGAGCCGGTCGTTTTTTTCTTTACTTTTTTTTTTCTTCTCTTTTTTTCTGCCGCTTTTACTGGTCCGACGTCCCGTGGTCATGTGATTACAGGTACTGTACATGTACGGTACCGGTCTGGATCTCTGATTGTTCTCGTGTATTTGGCGGCATTGTTTAGAGTTGTTATCCCAGGTTACTCCAGGAGGTACCGTATACATGCATGGAATGACTGGATGAAGAGCTCACCCCTGTGAGAGATTCATAACCATGCCTGATGGTGTTGGAGCTGTGATACTGTCCGTATGATGCTTGTACACTAGTATGTATCTATGTCCTGTACATTGACCCATACTCGCTCGTACCAAGGCAGATCATCCATTCTGTTTCAGGTTGCGATCTCCCATGCAATTAAAAAGAGTTGACTCGACGTTATTTGCAACTTATGGGCACAGACCTGTACCAGGTACCTGCGAAGAAGAAAAAAAGGTGTAACTACCAGTCGGGAAGTATAAGTATACCACAACAAAGAACCAAAAGAATTCAACTCCAAAATCTAAATACAGTAACGCCAAGAAATCCCCTGCATTACTTGCAGTTTCTCCTCCACGGATCCAGAGATGGTAACACCACTTCGGTTGATCTCGACAGAACTTTATCTCATGAAGCTATCACTATCAAATCTGGGGAATACATATAGATAACGATAATATAACGCTTATACCAACTACCAAGTTTGTGCACTGTCATATATAAGTGCCTTATATTCATATTCCCATTGACATTTAATACCGTACCATCAATACGAAAAACTCCCCAAACTCCGCTCCGACCGCAAAGAAACAAAGAAAAGAAAAAAAAAAAGTCCCCAATAAGCCAGAAATCAACCAGCGAAACACCGACAAACCAAGAAAAGGAGGAGAGAAGAAACAGAGAAACAAAATGCCCCCAAAATCCAAATCCAAAAAGGACATCGCTCCCCCCAAACAACAGCAGCAACGACAACAAACCCCCAAACCAAATTGGCCTCCTCTCCGCCCCCTCATCCCCTCATCCGACCTCACCCTCGATCCTCTCCTCCCCGACCAAATCTACCTCATCCCAAACTTCTTCACCGCAAACCTCTGCAAAACCTACGTCTCATTCCTCTCCTCCCTGCCCCTAACCACTACCCCTGGGAAGCCGAAAAAGGGCGATGCCGTTCGCGTCAACGATCGGTTCCAGATCCAGGATGAGCGGTTTGCGGAGTCGTTGTGGAGCGGGACAGCGCTGAAGGACCTGGTGATGAATGGGGATGGGGAGGGGGAGAGGTCGATGAAAGAGATCTGGGGCGGGGAGCCTTTGGGGTTGAATGCGAATATTCGGATCTATCGGTATTCGAAGGGGCAGTTTTTTGCCCAGCATTGTAAGTTCTTTTCTTTCTTTTTCAATCTTCTACTCTCTGTGTGGTTCCTGGCCCCTGTATAGGTATGTTTTTTGTAGATAAAATGCAAATTTAGAGGTTGTACGGATGTATTGTATGATGCAGAAGCGGTTCTGCGGACATCATTGTCTACGTGCGGGGAGACTAATGGTTGCAGACGACGACTCCAACACCCTCACTTTCTCTTCCCCTTCCCATCCCTCTCAACCTGCTCGCACCACGTGGACCCTTCTTATCTACTTGACTACCTGCTCAGGGGGCGAAACTATCTTCTACCCGGAATCGACTCGCGGGAATCGCAACCCCGAGCCAGTTTCAGTGGCCCCTGTCACGGGCATGGCACTACTACATCGGCATGGCGACCGATGTCTCCTGCATGAGGGCAGTGAGGTTTCAGACGGCGAAAAGTGGGTGTTACGGAGTGATTTGGTGGTCCGGTAATGAGTTTCGGTCTTCTAGGCCCCATTAGTACTTACTACGCTACTCCCGAGTCATGAGTGTGCCTCTGATCATGGATAACAGTAGTCCTATTTGCACAAGAAAAGGCTCTCAGCTATGACGCGATATAAGATGCCATATACGAGATTGACCATGTACATATGTGTATATTGACCACAGTTCAGTGACGAGGTCAACATTGAGATGGTTGGAAAGAAAAAAGGATGCAGCTGCATGAAACGGACCAACTGTAGGTATCAAACGGTTGGTCCAACGAAAATCAGTTTTCCTGCATGTGACCACCTCCTAAATCACCTTCTTGAATATTGGTGAAACAAGTACTAAAGACCAGTCATGATTCGCCGACAACGTGAGGAACTCTTGGATTCCATCTTTCGTATCTGGAGACAACACCCGATGCCCCCCTTCACTAGATCCCTTAGACACCCAAAACAAGACATACAATTAGCAATTAAAGGAAAGATGAAAAAGAAAAAAATGAGACTGATGATCGCATATCAAGATGGGGAGGCGGGGATGTTCACTCCAGCTTCTTTGGAAACGCGACAGATCTGCTACGAAGCTGCAGGCTTCGGTTGAATTTGTTCATACTCAGCTCTTCTCATGATATCCTCCACAGGCCCTAATAACCGTTTAAATCCATCCCGGCCGAGCTTCGCCACCTTGACATCAGTCTTAGCAACTATGCTGGCGGCTCGGGGTTGGTCGTCCAGAAGAGCAAGCTCTCCAAAGTAATCGCCCCGTTGATAGGACTTCACCGGTCTATCCACGCCTTCCTTGAATGCCTCTGCCTCACCTGACTCGAGAAGGTAAAAAGCGTCGCCTGGATCACCTTCCTTGATGATACTAGAGCCAGCTGGAAACTTAATCGCGTCTAGAGCATCGGCAATCTTGGAACGTTCATAAGGCTTTAGGCTGGAGAGGA
Organism: Aspergillus flavus; assembly: GCF_009017415.1. NCBI lineage: Eukaryota > Fungi > Ascomycota > Eurotiomycetes > Eurotiales > Aspergillaceae > Aspergillus > Aspergillus flavus. Next base: position 3,564,705 of record NC_092409.1, on the reverse strand, counting down.
GCGGAACCTCTTCCAGGAAGGCCTCATACATGCGACGTCGCTGGAATGCGGAGTCCATGAGAATCCTTCGGAATGTGATACGGTCCAAAGCCCACAGGGTACTCTTCGAGTCGGTGGACACAATTGTCGCAGCTCGAGGTGCGTTGTACATGAGAGCCAGTTCTCCGAACGAACCTCCGGGTCCAATTGTACCCGCCTTAGACCCCATTCCATCGGAACCCGATTGTACTGAGCCTGATGGGTGAATGTAGACGTCGAAGTGACCATCTTCCACGATGTAGAAGTAATCACCTGCATCGCCCTGTGAGATCACTTTAATTCCCTTGGCAGGAATGGGCTTTTCGACCAGGGCATCGACCACAGTCTTGAACTGGTCATCATCAAGGTGAGAAAACAGGAAGTTGCCGCTGACGGCGGTCTTCAACCGGGAGACCTGTTCTTCGGTCTTTGGGTGGTGCGGGGGCACCCAGCTATCTGAACCGGCCGAGGTGGGGTTCAAAGACTCAGCAGACACAGATGTCCGACGACCCAATGCATAGTTATTCGGGAATCCCTCATTCAAGGCACCTGTCGGGCGAGGTCCTTCAGGGTGTTCGTCAAAGTCGTCATGGTCTTCTCCATCCCCAGAAGGGTCGGCAAAAGGACTCCTGCGAAAACGTATTCCCCCGCCTTGTTGTTCATTAAATACGTTGCCTCCAAAGAGGTTGTTTCCAGCGGACGACAAACCTGCCGCCGAATTTGCAGTTTGAAAGGTCGGGTCAGTTGGTGACGTCACCTCCCACTCCTCATCCTCTGAGATCTTTCGAAATGCTGAAGTTTTATCATCTTTTGTGCCCACCTTGAGCTGGGGGCTAGCGCTGGAGAAAGAGCTTTCAGCCATTGTGTCGGCAGTAGGGCCGGAGGAGAGAGCTCTCCGGCCACAGGGAAGCGGGGAAGACGTGTGGAAACCGAATGCCGCGACTTGAAGTCGCTAGAGAGGAAAGGCGGAAGGAAGTTGGCTGGACAAGGTTAGATATGAGGTATCGTGAAGAGGAAGGTTAGAAAGAAAGAATAACGGAAAGGGTTCTGGAAGTAACCAGGTCGGTAACAAGAGATGGAAAATAGTGATGTGTGAGTGCACACAGGAGCCTGAGCAGCACAGTCAAGAAGGACGAGGATGAGGGGCGGGTAGGGAAACCGACAGGAAGCACAAGTAATGGATTGGGGTCTCCGCCCAAAAGTGGGTATCTCAACGAGAAGTCTAATTGGAGAATCTAAAGACGCAGCGGACCAAAGATGGTGTGGTCTATGATGGATGATTTCCCGAGTGGTAGCTCTGATGGAGACTCCAGTACCACAATGCCTGCTGTGGCTTGACGCAAAATTGTTAATTGATAGTGTAGTTTCAGTGTTTCAGGAGTGTGCTGTATGAGATGTCCCGTGTGAAGACGGTTTATTCATTTATTTCTGTCTTCTTTTTTTGTGGGTTCAGGGAGAAAAGATGTGGCAATAGGGAAATAGCTTCAGTTGCGACAAGCTTTGGAGGGGTAACGGACAAGGTTGGTTAAGGTATCACACCTGCACCTCTGCTTTGGTTCGCGTGGAAAGTCTCTTGGGATGAAAGAGCGAAGGGAGAAAGAACTAGAAGAGAAATGGAAATCACCTACCTGTGCACAAAGGATGTTTTAAGAAAAAGAAAACAGAAATGAAGGGTTGCACAGAAAAGGGGGACGAACAAAAAAAATTCAAAATTTAAATAAACGTCGAAGAAGAAAGGGGGGAATGGTGTTGATAATCGTAAAGCCTGAGTCCGGAGGGGTTGCAGAAAGGGAGGAGGGGAAACAGAACAAGACTCAGCCAAAAAGGTGGGGAGCAGGAATGGAAGTCACGGAAGCTTCGATTCTATGGCCCCGAGCTTCTTCACTGAAGTTTACTGCGAACCAACTCATGGATTCTTATGGTGGTGTGGTTTCCTTTCTCCTGAATCGCTTCTACTACTGCCTCCCGTTTATTTAATTAATCTCACAGATAATTAAATCATGCTATTTCTATTAGCCAATGCTCGAGACCGATGATGGATCGGATCCTTTCTAAAGATATGATCATGCGCAGTACTACTGCAGACTACTAGTGGAAGTCTTTTGCAGGTCAGAATCATAACGGGCTGGGGGATCGCGCGGATCGGTGTCCACATGAACCAATCGCCTACTTCAATAGCTGGACGGTGGTGTCAATAGTCTCTCTTCTCCAGAGGAACATCGAATGATCGAACACATGGAAAAGGAGACGAAATCAGGGCAGAGCCGGTCTTCCGAAGAAGGGGAGGCGCACGGGTGATGGGCGGGAAGCTTTGAATTCAATGTTGTCTGGTGTTTTGTTCCATGAGGATTCCAAGTGTCTTCTAGAAGGAGGGCTGAAGCTCCAAAAGGGGGTGGATTCCGTCATACTAACTCCTTCCTTGGCTGCGGTTGCACCACTTCATCTATCCTATTTATTTTTCCCTCTCCTGAATTTTTTATTAAATTTAATTTATTACGATTCCCTGAAGAATATCTGGATCAATTATTATTATTATTATGATGTTTATAGCGGTACTTACTCTCAAGCATTGCACGGTCAAAGGACTGGACTGATTCAGGAAGCAAAGGCAGCCACTTGTCAATCATGATGTAGTGCATTTCCCATCCTTTCGATATTACTGGGTGGCAAATCCTCCCCCACCTTTTCATCCCAACTCACTGAGGTCATGATCCTACTTTCTTTCTGACGTTTACGGAACACCGATGCCATCAGCACTCGGAAGAACCTTGGGTCTTTTATCGGTCTGGCCAAAAATGATCTGTTTTAGATGCCGCCGCTTTTACAAGTCGTTTATCTAATCAATCCAACTCCCTTTTTGCTTTAGGGCACGTGAGCATTCCTGACCCTTCAACAATACGCATATATGGAGATTTTCTGTTCAAGTAGCTCGCAAGATTAGGGACCTGAGTATCTGTCATATTACTGTAAAAGTCGAGATTTTAGTGAATGATCACATTCTTGATTTGGTCTCTTGGTATCAATTGAAATAAATATGATTAAAAAAACATAAACTATAAATTTATTGTACAAGCCGATAGTGGAATTTTATCAAAGATGGACAAAGAGCAAACATCACTTATTTAGCTTCTCGGTCCAGGCAGCATTTGACTTCTGCGTAGACTAGTTATTTATGCTTTTTTTGAGGGGGCGCGAAAATGGAAATTCGGAGACTACTGCGGTTCACCATAAATAGAGCTCTATAAAACTACATCAGTAGAAGCCTTGGTCTAGTATTCTTGTCTTCTATAGACATGAAACTGACATTAGTTGCGAACAGCGTAGACCAAATCCCACTTTTCTTGTCCAGTTTACTTATCCGGGTTCAGCACCTTCATCATCTCCCCAGTGGCGTCTCCCCGAGAGCGCATTTTTCACGTGTACTCTAAATGTATTAATTATGCTTGAGTTCTCGCTGTTCCCCCTAAGCTTTCATGAACTATCAGAAACTCGGCATCACATCGTATGCGCTATCGTATACTGCTGGGGATACATTGCACAACTTCACAGCATTGTCTCCAGTCACCTTCAGCGATGGTGGGAGCAGAGGCAATGTATGTTAGTAGTCTCTGTCTCTTTATATGACTAGTAAAAATGGCTCAACGTGGACGATACCCATCATGGGAAACTACTATTGGCGTTGCAAGTTATCGGTATCTACTTTTATTCACCTTAGCTAACTGTATCTTGAAAGTTCAGCCCCTCTTCCCATCTTTGATCAGGATAGGGTTCGGCCTTCTCGAGTTACGCCAAGGTTTGGGGCTATGGTGGTTTAGCTCTTTGCAGTATACTCGCGTAGTTCGGATATGAGCTTTGGGAACAAGACCTGAAATGAAAGTCGAAAACAGAAGGGGAAAAGGTTGAATAATTTGCTCCCTGGCCTTCAACTTTTGTCAAGGCCGTCATCATGCACTGCAGAAAGAAACTGAATACTTCCGCACTGCATAAATTATGAGCTCTTGTATCACCCTTACCCACTTGTTCTTCCCAAGATGACGAGCTACCGAGAGCAAATAAGCCTTTCAAGTCTCAATTACACTGTCAATTGTGATAGTGACAGAGGCAAGGAGCTTGTCTACTGCAAAAATCCAGTATAATGACATTTTTCGTCACGTTTGCTAGGTCGGTCTATCTCACAGTAAGCTAGGTGGCCGTAAAGGTATTTCATGTATCAGTATAGGGAGTAATGGTTCCAGCAACTGCTTGGACTGTCTTAATGCGTAACGGGTTCTCTCTGTCACGCTTTCCTTTTGTTTTTAATCTTGATTTTTTCTTCCAGTATAACGCAACTAATTTGGTTGGTGCCGGCCATGCAGTGGAGGATTCACGTACGGGTTCAAGCTGTTCTGGTTTGTAGTGGGATGACAAAGAATGTTAGCGCTCTTTCTAAATTGAGACAAATTCAGATGGGAAGCAGGGTTTCCAAGGCAAGACTGCCTTTTATATAGTTTTTTCGGAAGTTTGGTTGAGGAGGTGAATTAGAAAATAATAAGAAGAAGAAAACCATATAAATGCTAATATGAATAATATTTTTCTTAAAGAAAATAAAATAAAATAAAAGAGGGGAGGGAAACATAATTCTACATTGTTCTAAGAACCACATTAGAAAACTCGGCCATTGCGAGGGAACAATCAAAACCAAGTAGTAACGTCCCCCGAGCCGGAAACGGCGGCGACCTTTCTCACTCACAGAGTAAATTCCATTGCAGCCGAACGCCATATCGGACTCGACCATTGGGGGTTCTCATTGGAAAGGAATGACTCATATTGTTAAGAACTAACTAAAATTCCATAGCTGACAGCTGTCAAGGGCCAGCGTCTGGACCCGGTGTTCGTTGGTCGTTTATACTTCCTTGGATCTTAACTGAAGGTCTGTGTTACCGCCACCCCGCTTTGGGCCTTGAAAGGATCTTCAGCTTTTCATTCCCAGCCTCTTCAGGCAGGCTGCATTTCTTGTGAAATTTGTGACCCCTTCTGAGACACGGGTTCTCTCAAAAAACAAAGAAGCCATTGGATTCATCAATTCCTCATCCCCGATCCCTTCGACTACGGTTTCGCCTTCCAATTCTTCCCCAAACCGAAGAGATGGGAAGCCACACGTTCCGATGGTAAGTCTGAGCAACTTAATTGAACTTTGTGTTCCTCTGATCCAGTATTTTCACTCAATCCCTTGGTTATCTGGACCAATTTGGAAGATTCCCGCCGTGTTTCCCTGATCTGACTTGAGCATCATCTATTCGGAACTTGGGTTCGATTGCATAGCTGACTGACGCGACTCCTGCATCGGAGATTAGGCCTCACCACGCAAATGAGGTGTATGTGACCGGAACCTTTGATGACTGGGGTAAAACTATCCGACTAGATCGAAAAGGCGATGTCTTCGAGAAAGAGGTTCCGTTACCTGCGACGGAGGAGAAGTTGCATTACAAGGTAAGGGACATCTTCTCTTTGCTTACTAGCATGGAACACTACTCCTACTACTGTATCCATTTCCCGCTTGTTTCTTCCTTCCCGCTGCCAGCCCGATTAGGGAAGGGTATGATGTGATGTACCCGTGCATCGCCTGAGCTTCAATGACGCTGTCCGCGCTCTTGCCGTGGTTTCCTGACGTCATTTGCCGCTTTTCCTCCTCTCAGGCTCCCATGGATTCCCTAATCTTACTTCCCCGCCCCAGAAAATACTATAAAGAATCTCATCTTTCACGTCAGCATGTCGTTGCATTGGATCCACTAACGTCTTTCCACTCTATCTAAAGTTTGTCGTTGACGGCATCTGGACAACCGACCACAGTGTTCCGGAAGAAGACGACGGTAACCATAATATCAACAACGTGCTCTATCCCGATCAGATTCGGAAAGAAAACACCACCAAGAGTTTACAAAACGGCACCGCAGTAATGGCTGGCGTAGCCCCTGATTCTACAACGGCTGCACTGGCTGGCGAAGTCCCCAAAGAGACTCGCAGGGATATCCTGGGCGACGCTGCCTTCTCGTCCACCGCTCCTGGATCGACTACAGCAGAGCTCGCCAAACATGCCCCTTTCGAGCAGCGAGCGAATGTGCCTGGGACGTTCCCAGCGACCCCAGGATCGGAAGTTGAGCAGTTCTCTGTGAATCCTATCCCTGCCTCGAGTGGCCTGGGCAATCCAATCAAGCTAAAGCCAGGAGAGAAGGTGCCTGACCCGAGCACATTCAATACCAACACAATCCACTCTACAGCCCGGACAGATCAAGCCGGATACGAAGCGGATGCCAGCCATCCATTGACTGGGAGCCAATCTAAAGACACCAGCGCATTTGCTGTTCCCCCAGTCTCGAATAATATGATCCCTGAATCTAGCCTTCCCATGGGCCAGGCCAGTCAGGGTTCTTACGACCCTGCCACTATTCAGTCCGCAGCGCCCACATCTACTACTGCAGCTCTTGCCGGTGCTGTTCCCCTTGAATCTCACAAAAGACAGACCGATAGTGGTTCTGGTGCACCTGCGGGTGATGTTCCGGAAGTGGTGAGGCACTCGATGTCCGAGGCTCACGCAGATCCTGAAGCAGCTGCTATCAAGGAGGCTGTCGGAGAAAAGAAAGAGATGGAGCATGAGCTTCAGCAGAAAGTCCCGGTTGACGAATCGAGAGGCACGCCAGCGCCCACTACTGGTGTCACTGCTGCAGCCACTGAAACTGCTCCCCAAGCCACCATATCACACCCTGATTCGGCACAGCTATCGCCGCGGGCGACAACCCCAACGACGAGGCCTGATACGACTTCCGAAGGGGGGCCAACTGTCACGACTGGCCCTGAGACTACTAAGACATCTGAGGTGTCGGGACCTGGTAGTGGCTCAGCTGCCGCAACGGCTGGTAATACTGGAGCGAGTGCAACCAAGACTGCCGAGCCGACACATCCTCAAAACACGAGCGTAGGGGGAACGAATGGTCGGTCGAGTACTCCACCCAAGGACACGTCGCGCAAGGACTCAGGATCTTCGAGTGGCACCCCATCCCAGAAGAAAAAGAGGAACCGTGCCAGTGCGTTCTTCCATAAGCTCAAGGAGAAACTCACCTGAGCTCATATCCCACCGATGGCCAAACGTACGCGCTCGGCCTGTAGCCCAAGCGATCCGTTATTATTACAGTTACGATAATGAGCCGGCAGACTGAATGATTCAAGACTGGTGGGCGGAGGTGTTACTTGATTCTTAATCTGGATACCTTTTTGTTTTGTTGTTCTGCCCGCATGACCTTATACCTACTCTGTTGCGCACAGTTATTGTTACGAGTAATAGTTTAATTCAAGACCAGTGTTTAAGATTGATTGCCGTTCATCGTACAGGAGTCGCACATAATCAAGCCATTACATTCATCTCATCCATCTTGTCGTTTTTAAATCGGTATAACCTCATTGACTTTCTGATTCAACGTGACCGGATACCCCAGCATACTATAGCAAGTCAGCTCGCACCATAGAAACCCGATGAAAAGGGCAAACTCACTCCTTGCCCGTCTGAGTCAAACAACACCCACAAAAGATAGACGCCGGATAACAAACAATCTGCACCCACAGCATGAGTACTACAAACCATTACGGATATGCTGTATTATACAGAGTACATACCGCCGCAACAATCGTCACACAGAACCCTTGACCAGTAATTAGCCATTCATCCTGGTACATGTATAAACAGAGGAAATAGCAATATCGGTCTATACCTAATGTTGGACCAAGGACTTTACAGCGACAGGGATTCTGGTCCGTGCCGCATTGGAAGCAGATGGGGAAGATCGGGAGGAAAGGAACGTCGCACATGATTATGATTAGTTTATTGGAGATAATTGGAGTATGACTGCACGAAGTGGTTTTCTTTTCTGGAAGGCAGGGTGTGGATGATGGTTTTCTACTTCATACTACGGCGTACTACGATTTACTATGCTAGAGGTACTGGAGGAATGATTCATGATGACGACAGTGATTGACATGTAACCTTAGAATATCTTCATAGAGGTGTGAGTGTAAGTTAGATAGTTCTTTCATTCTTGTAAAAAAATCGAAGCAGAAAAGGAAGAATATTCAAAAATTTACTTGTGATATTCGAAATCAGCTTTACCTCCACACTCTTTGCCTCATCCATTAAACCCCAATCTGAAACACACTAGCTCACCGCTTGGAAGGGCTGGCAGAACTGTGAGGGTAATGGCTGTACAGAAAGGGCATACGACCAAGAATTACTAATCATAGTGCCAAGTTAAGTACATCATGTTTGGAAGACAATGAATGGACACGAGACCTGTACTGTGTTACACCGGTTCTGAACAGGGGTATAGAAGTCGTTACTGTATGCGATCATCTTGCAAACCCTAGTTACTATCTCGACAAGATGGCTATTTTTATGCCAATTCTGTAACCACATCATGGATCGAGAGCGCATTTAGATTGTGTAGTCCACGTCCATTTCCATATATCCCATAGTACATTCTTTTCTACAATCCCACATTCCTACTGGGACAGTCCCACTCCACGCGGTGCTGAAACCTCTTCTTTGATAATATGCCTCGTTGCCTAGTTCCCTGATAGCCATCAATACCAACTTCGATTTGGCTGTGTCGTGGATTTCTTCTTCAGGCGTTCTTATCTTTACGCCTGCCATGATGTCCTTCTGTCGATTGAGGTCAATTCCTTGAAGCGGGATGGTGGTCGCTGAGCCTGACAGCCCTAGCCCATGGATCAGAGCTGCATTCTTTGCAGCGATATTTCGCAGCCTCGGACCGTTTGCATCACTGGCCACCAACCACTTGATCTCCCTTAACACTTGAGCGCCCACCCCAGCAGCCTGACAATGCAGCGACACAGCAAACGCGGTGACTTCGAACTTTTGCACTTCTTCTGCTCTCCGCTCAGTCCACCTGAGTTTGCCATTCACTGCCACTCCGATTCTTGCTCCATTGCGTGTATGTTTCAACCTCCCCTTCACCAAAATCTTTCACACTACCCGTTGCAAGCACTTCGCAGAGTTGTGGCTGTTGATCTGCTCCATCCGATGTGACACGGACCAGGACGATGGTGAAGTCGTCAGCGCCAATGATATCTGCTAGTTGTGCCGGATCTGCCATGCGAAGATGACTGGTCCCAAAGATCTCGGGATGTGTATTATATGTTGCAGTATACGAGTCATCCAGGACCTTCTGGATGGCTTCTAGGAGGGGAAGGTTGGACGGGGTGGCCGTGACATGTTCCGGGAGCCGTCAAATTGGAAGAATAGGTTACATTCTGAATCTTCTTGAGTGATGAGAATATAGTGGTTGATTTGGAAGATCTCGTTTGTGTGTAGAGGACGATGCAGGATAAGAGAAATGGATGTATTTTAAATGAAGACGTCCATTATTTTGTAAGGGGTGTGTTCGGTCCAAAGGTCAGCCGTCAGAGCCACTTTCCGCAGACCGTTCCGTCTCCTCGATTACATTCATCGCACAGCCGCCTTTCTCAGTTCGAAGCTATACAGATCTAATTCGGAGCTAGGGAGACGTGGGGGTTTCGGATAAGCCTAATTCCGAAGCAGTTCCTGGAGGTAAAACTGATTTTTAATATTACTGTAGGCTTCTACATTAACAGTCGATATAAAAAGACCGTAGCTTGGCTTGGCTTCTTCAGTGTCACTGTCAAGTGTCAGTGCCACTTGATTAATTCAATCTAGAACCAAGACTAAACCCGCACAAGCCACACACCATCAAGAATACCACCGACACAGCCACATCCACCATGCAAATAATCCCCCAATAATCCAATGACAATCAAATCTCTCAACCAGGGGCTTTGACAATAATCCGAACCAAACTAACAAGATATCGAGTAAACATCACAATTACCCTCGGCTCACCCAGAAATGAGCGCTAAAAGTAGGCATCAATATTTCCCCTTCAATTTTCAATCCCCCGCCCCACTTGCCAACGCTTGGCAATTTGAAAAGGCATTTGGCTGCTGTTTTGTGTCTTCTTTCTCTCCTCATTCCTTGGTTTTTTTTCCCTCTTCTTTTCTGATTTGTCACCGACCTAGGGAAGTTTGATTTGGTTTCGGCCAGCCCTTGTTGTGTTCCAGTTTTCTTATGACGGATTCTTATAAATAGCGCTTAACAGGTCACATTCGTCTCAATTCTCAAGGTCACGATTTACTTTTTTTTGGTTCTTTAAGCCACCCCGTGATCCACTCTTTTTCTCCCGCTCAGCCCTACGCCTTATTTGATTTAAGAAGGCGGCGCGAACCATTTTATCCTGTTCTTCGTGTTCAATCACTGAGTGCTTTGAATACTCTGCGCAAATTAACCAGTCCGACGTATCTCGAAATAACCACACCATTCAAACCCCAAGTCAACCACTCAATCACCCAAAACCGAGAACAGAATAGAAAGAAAGAAAGAAACAAAATGTCCCGCGGCAGCCTCGTCCCCCTCATCATCCTCGTGGTCATCGTCACCATCCTCGCCGTAATCGGCTACATCACTTATTCGATCGTGCAAGAAGTAACCCGGAACACGAAGTCCAAGATGGAGAAGAAGAATGTCCTATGGACAAAGGACGGCATGAAGGTCGGGGTGAAGGAGATAAATAATGAGGATTATCAGGATCGGACTCAGAGGTTTGTTTTTTGCCCTCTCTCTCCTTCTCTTCTCTTCTGGAGATTCTAGGGTTCTGGTTTTACTTGGTTCTTGGGCTAATGGGTGGATAGTGTTCTCGTGAATATGTGGAATCATACTTCGTTTCCGGCTTATAAGAGTCGGTTGTGGAATATGACGCAGCCGGCGGCTGAGGTGCAGCAGGCTGAGAAGAGGAAGGGGTATGTATTCTTTTTTTTTCTTTCTTTTTCTATTCTTTTTTTGGGGGGTTGCTAACGGGTATGGATAGGTACTCGAAGTAAAGTGATTGATTTCCTTACCTTTTTCTGTGGTGGTTGGGTTTCGCATACTTTCTGGTGTTTGTTGGCTTAATTATACATCTCTTGTTATTTTATCTCGTTCATGCTTTCTGTTGTGATACCCGTCCTTCGGTGAAAATCGCCTCAGAATGATTTTACTCTTTTATGATCTTCGCTCTTGCTAGTTTCCAGGTCATTTCTATTCTATCATTTCTTGGGCATGATGATACGATGCATGAACGAAAAAACGTCTATGAAAACAAATGAAGCGAATACATTTAACATATCTCATGGCCGGTTGGCATAGTAATCCTCGTTCTGATTCAACAGATAGAACGGCTCGGGCTTGGGCTCCCAGCTGTCGCCGTACCATATAGGTGTGCTGAGCGTCTTCGGCGTGTCCTCGCGCTTGGTGTCCGAGAAGACATGCTCAAAGGTCTTGGCCCACTGCACGCGATTATTGAGCCCCTCCAGTTCCCAGAGCTCCTGCAGGAAATGCAGCATGGACGTGTGGGTGTACGCGGAGTTGTTGGCGTAGTTGGTGCCGTCGTTGTGAATGAGGGTGTTTGGTTCGATGTATGGCGAGATAATGAACGCAGGAACGCGCACACCAAGACGAGTGAAGTCATATGTAACCGGGCGGCCTTCTGATTCTCCGTCGAACGCGATGCCATCTTCAGGCCGGGGAACGTTGACAGGTGGCGGTACATAGTCTGCAAAGCCTCCGTGCTCATCGAAGTTAATGATGATCAGGCTGCACAGTGAGTCAGTTATCAAGTTCGAAGCTACGCCTAGAATTGAGTCGTACACATTATCCCAATACTTAGATCTCCGGACAGCATCGTATAGGTGCTTGATCATTTGTTCACCAGCTGCCATGTTGCTCTTCGGATGCATCGAATCTATGGTGCAGCATTCGGGGTTGATGTAGGAGAATGTGGGCAATGTGCCCTCCTCAAGATCACGGTAGAAGTCACTGGCGTGGGCTAGATTGTCTATCGCATTGTCTTGAACCCACTATGGACTGTTAGCTGGTGTTTGTACAGTACAGTAGATGGCATTTTCTTACCTTGTACATCCATCCATCGATAATATCCGTTTCGTAATACTGAACCAGCATTAGCTATTGGAGACCCGAAGATAGTGGACCGGTTTACATTTTTCCAACTAATGTTCTTGTTGCTAAGCGCTTCGAAGATTGACGTCGCACAGGTCGTTCCCGTTACGTTATTGAAGAACCCTGCGGCTTGGCCTGCATTATCCACGAATCCACAAGTCGAGCCCGACGTAGCAAATTGACGGTTCGGATTGGTAGGTCCAGGGTGTTCCGCAAACTGTTCCGTCAGTCACGTCTATCATTGTCTCTAGGTTGCGCAATATCCTCACATAGGAATCCCAGAACGCGAAATTCTGGGCAATCTCTGCAAGCGTCGAGGATTTCTTCTCATCGTATGCCTTGATGACAAACGCCGATTCTCCTGGGGTAGCCTGGTATTTCTCTGACTGGCGTTCGATAAAGCCCCCCATGTTGGGGACGTCGTCATTTGTTACATTCCATTTTCGGTAGATTTGATAGGTCACCCCGGCGAACTCGTGATCTGGGTCTTCCAATGGCACTTCCGTCTCGTAGGGCCCGGCACATATATCGAGAGGTTCGCCCCAAACTGTCCAGTTGGGGTTAGTATATTCGTTGCAGTATTTTCGATTGCGCAAGTTGTCAATCTCCGGATGAAAGTCCCAATATCCGGCGATGTTGGAAAAAGAATGGTTCTCCATCATCAAGTAAACTACATGTTTGATCTAATAATATTAATCTTCGTTTAGTCATGGTGACAGTGATGGTCAACTCACGTTTGACCGAAGCTGGCCCCAGACATCTTTGCGGGCTTCATGAGGTAAGGCTGAAGTAGCTGTTGCTAGTGCTGTAATCAAGGCCCAAGTCCACTGCATCTTCCGTTCTTGTATCTCTCGTCATTCGTTTCTCGACACTGCGAGCCCTATCGCAGGGCTCGACGCGCGATATTTATTCCCATACCGCATGGTATTTAGTCGCGTCATACCTGTGGGGAGTCACATTCCAGAGCAAAGAAGGACGATCCACCTTTCATCGTCAGAATCAATTTCCAACAGGATTCTCGGTATGAGGAATCATCGGTGAAGACCAGCTGCAGCCAGTCCAAGCCATGTGAGACATCACCGCAATATGTCTGTTGATCAAGCAGAAGAGTGCTACGGAGGTCTCCGGAGGTCGCGCGAGGAGTTGCGAGAAACGGGATAGAGCGGACGGGCCCTTGCGTCGAAAACGAGCACTATCGAACTAGTAAGTATATTTAGTGGGGTGCCACCGCGTTAATAATTGTAATGTGTGGCTCTGGAATTCTTCATGATCGATTGAGTATGTTGCGAGAACTCAGTACTCCATCGGACTAGTAAGTAGAAACTGCAATGATGGACATGCGGGATGCAAGGACAAGTTCCGTATCACGTCGGAATCCATTGTGCTGTGCTACCCTCGGACAACTAATACTTCTGCAGTGGATCAGCCAGCATCCAGAGTTTAGATATGACTCCAACATGATAGGTTGGAGGTACTTGTCGGATGGGCCCTTGCGAAGGGGATACTAAACCTGATGTGGGATAGTTGCCTTAGTCGAAGCTTTCCAGGCACCCCACCCGGTCTTCTGGGGATTTGGACGAATCACGTCCCCACGTGCCAAGAGATCCCCTCATTTGAGGCAAATGACCGCCTCTTCTCTTCACGCACGTTGTTGGTCATTCTCCCTTAATAGGCTCTGTGGCAGGTGACACTGGGGCAGTCGGCACAATTTCTTATCAAATGTGCACTGTGCATTTACTAATTCCCACTCCCAGTGGAGCATACCTCCAATGCTTGTTACTGGGGTATATGTCCCGTGGTACTCTCATTTGACCAGATTCTCTCGCTCTTTATCGGCTTCCTCTCTTGTCCATGCTTCATTGTGACACTAGATAATAGTGCGACCCACTGGGAACAGAGAATTTTTACCTACGTAATTATATAAACCCATCTTCCCGTCAGTGTGTTCCCGCCATCACTTGACTCTTTCGAAAGTAACGACTGTACATAGTCCTAGTGTTCCAAGGTCGTCGCACACCACCATACCACCATGTCAATTTCCTCCATCAGGGGCCTTCTCTCGACCTACTCCCCGGTCTCGGAATTCTCGCCGGACTTGGAGAAAGAATACCAACTGCCCCTTCGAAATGATTCGTCAAGCGACCTCGAGTCCTCAACCGAGGAGGCAAAGCCCAGTCGGCCAAAAACGGAGAAAGCGGACTCTAAAGTCATTGACGGTCGACTGGTGTCAGATGCCATTATCGGTCTTTCCGACGGTATGACGGTGCCGTTTGCTTTGACTGCGGGACTGTCTGCATTGGGAGATACAAAAGTGGTGGTATTTGGTGGAATGGCTGAACTCATTGCGGGTGCCATATCCATGGGTCTAGGAGGGTATCTGGGAGCAAAAAGCGAGGAGTAAGTAGAACCAGCGTGACTTGAAAGACCACTTTCACTAATAAGTTTGTGCAGGGAATCATACCGCGCAACACTGAAGGAGACTGAAAGTCAAACCATGACGGATCCCGCCGGGGTGACTGACACAATCTCCGATATCTTCGCTCCCTATGACCTTCCTCCCCACCTTGTCTCCGAACTCACAAGACATCTTTCGACCTCCCCGATGCTCCCGTCTTTCCTCATGAACTTCCATCATACTCTTCAAGAACCCTCCGGATCGCGCGCGTTTATCTGCGCTTTGACGATCGCCCTGGGCTATTTCATCGGTGGCTTCATCCCGTTACTTCCCTATTTTTTCGTTGGGCCGAATGATGCCTTCATTGCGCTGCGTTGGTCTATCGCTACTATGGTCGTGGCGCTGTTCTTGTTTGGATATGGCAAGACATGTTTCGTGAGCGGTTGGAAGGGCAGTCGCAATGTTCGACGCGGGCTCATAGGTGGTTTACAAATGGTCTTGGTTGGCGGTGTTGCAGCGGGATCTGCCATGGGTCTGGTCAAGGGTTTCCAATTAATGGCCTCTGGTGGTAGTGATGGTGGAGAGCACTAATACTCCATCTACATCTTTTGTTTATATTCTGTTACTTGGCTTGGTTTCGGCGTTATGGGTAAAAAGGCATTGGGTATGGTAAACGGGTCGTAGAGACTGGGTATATACATTATTATAAATCCTGTAAATTTGAATTATAAAAGAAAAATCAAAAAGTTCAAAACCTTAAATTAAAAATTTACTGACTATAAATTTGCCAACCGCCACCGTTACAAAGCGCCAAAAACTATTAGCGCTACGATAAAGCTCTTCTTACCAAAGCAAGATTCTGGATCGCCGCCAGACCATAAAGCGACGAAAGATTGGTTGATATCCAGCTCGCTTCCTCAACGTTTACAGGGACGAGACATCCGGTTACCGACCGGCTGACCCATGGCAGATCCGGCGCATAGCCATCACCATTATAAAACTCCTTCCAGGAACGTTGCTCTAAGCCCAAGTCTTCTAAGCTATTGGCCGCATATGCCGTCAAACGAGAATGTCCCTGGCGCAATATCAGATTTCCAAAACCTACTCCGTACCGTTGTGTCTGATCCTCTGCGGTGGCATTGAAATAGAGACAATAATCCAGCCATGCTTTCTCGAACCCCCCCGGTAAATCATTTGCTAGGGAATCGATAAGCACCGCACAGATTTCAAACAGGCCGAACATGGCGGAAAGATGGGATACTTGGACGACTCCTTGGTTTGACAAGTCGTGAGACGGAGGATGGATTTGCCCAGTTTGGGTGTTGTAAAGAGCCATCCCAGTCACGAAGCCATTGTGAAGTTGGGATATCCCCATCATAGACGAGAACAGCTTGCTTTTCGCCTCCTCCCAACCAGGTGCTCGTCTCTCCCAGGCGATGAACCATGATGCTGCAAAGGCTGACCAGTCGGTTCCCAAAGAGATTGATACAGCTCCAGCGGTAGGTTCATAAAATTCTTTATCCCGTCTCACCTTACGGTATGGATCTAGAGCTAAGAAGGTCTTTTGTGCATGCAGGGTCTCGTCTAATAGCTCGCCAGTGCGTTCATCGCCTCCAGTGAGGTAGAAGAAGATCCATCTATACAGGGCATTCGATATGCGAGCTTGCTTGCAGCTATCGCTCCAGTGCTGGACTCCGTGTCGGGTTCCAAGCCCTTTCCATGGCCCGATATGGTACACGTCCACCTCTCCTGTGTGCCTGGTGAGGGCCTCAGCTAGGCGGTATACGTCCTCCCTACTCGTCTGCAGGAAGTATAGCCAGAAAAATAAGTCAGGAGAGAGTTCGGAGTTGTCCCATGCAT
This sequence comes from Aspergillus flavus, assembly GCF_009017415.1. Classification (NCBI taxonomy): domain Eukaryota; kingdom Fungi; phylum Ascomycota; class Eurotiomycetes; order Eurotiales; family Aspergillaceae; genus Aspergillus; species Aspergillus flavus. Next base: position 3,548,380 of record NC_092409.1, on the reverse strand, counting down.
AGCCTCCTATATCATAGCACCAGGCGTGGCGGTCTCCGTCGTACGTGTGCATGATGTCCCCATGATCCCAGAAGCCGTACCATCGGCGCTGAGATATCTGTTTCTTGTAAAATTCGAAAAGAAAGTCAAGGTTCCGGTTAATTTCCGCTTCTGCAGGTGTGGTATTCTCTGTGGAGACTCTCCTTGACCAAAATGTGCCTAATGCGCCTGTTTGTAGGATATACTCAGGATCTGGAATCACCACGGGTGGGTTCCGCATATACTGTACCGAACTGCTTAGCTGTGCAGACGTTGGAGTATGGTCAAAGGCAAAAAGAAAGATTTCATTCGTCCGTGCAATGCCATAAGGCGTTCCTGTCCCATGTTCCCAATCTTCATATGTGATACGCAGGGCATCAAGCTCATCGTCATAGGTTTCTTGCCCCAGTCCGTCATGGTACGGGCGAAGATCCATTGCATGTGCGGATGGACTATACAACCACAACGTGATTTCTCCAGTGGCTTCGTTGGCATGTCGAATATCCAAGCCAGTCGGGTATCGTTCCCAGAAATAACGCATACCCAGCCCTAAACCTCCTCGAGTTGCACCACCAAGGTATGCAAGCCCGCCAGCTTGAGTACCGCCAGGAATATTGACCCAGCTGTGTCCTGCTGCAGTTCTTTTCTTCATAGTATATCCGTCTGGCGATAGTTGGGAGATACTGTAATCGTTCCAGCACGGTACCCACTTCATATATTTTCCAACCTCGTCATGCCAGGTATCCATAGGAGGAAGAGGCTCGCCATTAACCTGAGCCGTGCGGACACTTGACCCTGGATCTCTGCGAAGACCGGTAACACCCTGAACAGCCTCCCCAAAAACGCCATCACCAACACCTGCAAAACGGACGTGCCGGTTATAGGGCAGCTCATCTTTCAACGGAACATCAAACTGGATACCGATTCCCTCAATGAAGCTTGTTTGTGGGTCTCCATCATACGTGATTGTATGGACAATCTGGATGATATTTGAATTATAGTACAAATAGAATCGCAGACTGAAAGGGAGCCATGATGCTCGTGAACGGCCGTCAATATCAACCGCACGGTGGCTTCCGCGTACAGTCAATAGAGCCCTTATGGGGCCTTCCTGGTCAATATTTATGCTTTCAATGCTGCTCAAAAATTGGTGGTTACTTGATGTATCTTTCTCCGTCAGAAGCGATGTTTTTGAGAACACTATCAGCCGGCCATTTTGGCCGATTGTGGTCCCATTATCCAGGACGATACTTTTGATTATTTCTGAGCCGGTAGTTGGAAAGACCACGCGGACCTTGCCAGTGTCAACCTCTATGAAGTCTGCACAGGCATCCCGCTTTATTGAAATACCTGCGTTAAGAGGCTCGAGATGCTTAGGTGTCGTCGGGATTGCTTCCACGGAATAGCTGTCAGCCACGTCGGTATCGGCCGCAAAGGCATGCGCGGTCCATTTGATTGACCCATCTGGCCAGTACGCGATTACCCATGATTGCAAAGCGATGGATTTGTTCCTATGACTAGAACAAGTGAAGGCGGTTCTGTCAGGCCAATACTTCCCACGGGGCCAGGGGACGCCAAAAGTCGCACTAGAGTTATCCTTAATATAATGCCGTTCAAGGCATTGGAGCTGAACAGCCTTGTTATTCGTCGACATATTATGGAACACCATTCTCAAGCAACGTGCTAGGATGTAGCTCTGGGCGGCCGCCACTTTCAGTTGTTGTCTAGGGTGGTTCACAATTTGAAGAATATTATCCTTTCGCCTTCTAGATGAGCCATCGACTTATTGTCAGAAGAGGGTTCCAATGCGTTCAATTTATCCACCAACCATAAATTCGAAGCTTATCAAGAAATTTTGCGAATAACAATTACTGGTTGATTCATAGAGCCTATTTGCACTAAGCGTCGAGGCGGAGGAGTCAGGCTATGGTAACAATCTGGTGAGCGCTGATGCCATACGCACTTACATGACGAGCAATGCCCTAACCGCGATTTTCCTACACCTAGCCATTGTTTAGCTCGCATTTGATTTCCATCCTTCGTTATTATCCGTTGCCTGTCATTTTTGTATGAGCGCTCAGGGCTAGATCTGTACAATGCTATTACCATCTGGCTTACCGGACAGCAATTTGTCGATTGCACCATCGAGCTCTGGGAGCACTCCATTCTTAATGCCTTTGGTCAATGGAGGAAAAGCATCACAGACTATGGTAACTAGTAACCATGTTATATAGCCGACACGTTCCCTGTCGATCTAATGGGATAGACCAGCCAGCCTTCGTTTGCACTGGTTTTTCTTGGGACTGTATCTGCTGATCTTGGTTCAAGGAAACCACCAAGATGTCGACTACATCAGATTCGAGTCGTTTGAACGATAAAAATCAATCAGGAAGCCCCCAATCCAGCCCGCATAAGGCCGGGGATATCCAGAGCACTGAAGTGGTGAAAGATGGAACACATCTCAATCTTGTCGAGCCAGAAGATGTGCCTGAGTACAGTACCTTCCTGTCCATCTTCTTTGCCAACAAAAAGTCCGTCGACCTCGATGCTATTGCCACTACGAGGAGTGTGTTTGATGATCCAAACCTGGCCAAATATTACCAGCCACATCCACAATACGAGAATTTACATCGATTTGACCCTTCCGAGAGGTGGACCTACCGCGAGGAGAGATCAGTACGCCGGAAAACAGATTTGAAGATCTTTCTTTGGATCCTCGTTATGTTCTTTGCGCTCAATATTGATCGGGGTAACCTGGGAAATGCTTCTGCCGATAATCTGTTGCCGGACCTGCACATCAACACCAATGACTACAATAACGCGCAGAACATGTATCGAATCGGCTTTTTGATTGCGGAGATTCCATCACAAATGATCGGCAAGAGAATTGGCCCGGACCGATGGATCCCCATTCAGATTATTCTATGGAGTTTGGCATCCGGTGGACAGTTCTTTATGCATAACAGAGCAGGATTCTTTGCCTGTCGGTTCTTTCTTGGTTTCTTCATGGGAGGTTTCATTCCAGACGCGATCCTGTACCTCTCATATTTCTATAAGAAAACCGAGATGCCCGTACGGTTGGCTTGGTTTTGGTTCGTTGACTCAATGTCTGGAGTGGTCGCCTCGTTCATCGCTTACGGTGTCTTGCACATGCGTGGCGTACAAGGGCGCGAAGGATGGAGATGGCTCTTTCTTATCGAAGCCTTGATAAGTATAGTGATTGGATTCTTGAGTTTCTTGTTTCTCATCCCGGGGCCTACGCAGACAGCAACATGGTGGAATCCCAAGGGATACTTCACCGAGCGAGAAGAGAAGATCATTGTCAACCGTGTCCTGCGTGATGACCCATCAAAGGGAGATATGCATAATCGTCAGGCGTTGAGCTTGAGAATGCTTTGGCAGAGTCTCAAGGACTATGATCTGTGGCCAGTCTACATCATCGGTATCCTGTTCGAGATTCCTACCTCGCCACCAAAGACATATCTCAGCTTGTCGCTGAAGGCTATCGGGTTCAGCACCTTCCAAACTACTTTACTGGGCATTCCGGTTACCGTTTTCGCAGCAATCAACCTGCTGATCATCACCGAGTTGTCAGAACGGTTCAAACAGATCTCCATCTTCGGAATCCTGACCCAACTCTGGTCTCTTCCTCTCCTGATTGTTCTGTACACCTCGGCTAGTACGCTATCCCACTGGGGGCTCTATGCGGTTACCTTTGTTCTGCTTGGCTGGCCGTCCATCCACGCTGCACAAGTCGGATGGTGTTCCCGACTGAGCAATGCGGTGCGAACGAGGGCTGTCAGCGCGGCTCTCTATAACATTACCATTCAGCTTTCCGGGATTGCGTCCTCCAATATTTACCGCGAGGATGACAAGCCATACTACCACCGGGGAAACTCGCAGCTGATTGCCATCAACGTAGCGACTATTGTGGCGTACGTGTTGGCAAAGCTCTACTATGTGGGGAGAAACAAGTGGAAACGCGCAAAATGGGATGCAATGACGACAGAGGAGAAGGCCCACTATCTTGGGACGACTAGTGATCAAGGTAATAAGAGGCTGGATTTTCTGTTTGATAGTTAGATGGGGACTGTAGGGAATAGCAAAGCCTTGGATGAACTATAGCATAGATGATATTCTCACTAGAAAGCAAGCCAAATGAGTCAGATGTGTTAGACTAAGCCTTCTTATCAGCTCTAGACCAATATTCCCGTGATTGCCTGTCTAATGGTATAGCATCAGTGCAGCTATAATGACGCGAGTCTATAAGCCCACCAATAATGGCAATACCTCGTTCAACACTATGATATATTAAAAATCCGAAAATGCCACACTCATGAGACACAAACAGAAAAGAAATATTTAACTAATCTAGAATAACCCCAAGCCCATAATCAGAGTCCTCTTTTCCTATCCCTAAACTCATCCCAACCAATCTTCTCAGAATGCCAGCCCCCGAACCCCAACTGACCCTCCCTGAACGTCCCCCAAACCTCCCACACCCCGAGTATGAAACTCCCCGGGGCGTGTCCCCCCTCCAATCCGTCCGCGCCGCCGGCCTGCAATACCCAAACTACACCCCCTTCAAGCTCCCCAACCTCACCGAAAAACCCTTCACAGACCGCGGCCTATCCGCAGACCCCACCAAATCCCGCCTCCTAAAAGCAGCCACCGCCATCACACATCTGACCCCCGAAATTGGCACCGAGCTCTCCGGCCTCCAGCTGAAGGACCTCACAGACCAGCAGAAAGATGATCTGGCGCGGCTAGTCGCCGAACGAGGCGTCGTGTTCTTCCGCGACCAGGACCTGGACGTGCACGAGCAGATCGCCTTCGGGGCCTACTTTGGCGATCTGCATATTCATCAGATGGCCGGTATTATCCCGGATTTGCCGTGGGTGCATCCGATCTATAAGGATGAGACGGCGGTGAATGGCAGGTCGCATCAGATTTGGCATTCGGATGTGAGTTATGAGATTCAGCCGCCGGGGTTGACGCTTTTGAAGATGGATACTCTGCCTAATGCGGGGCCGGATGGGGGGTTGGCTGGCGGGGATACTATTTGGGCGAGTGGGTATGCTTTGTATGAATGTGAGTTCTTTTTTTTTTTTTCTCTCTCTATTTCTATTCTCTTAGTTTGTGGAGAAGGGAGTGTGTGGTTTAGGGCTAATGGGTTTGTCGGTAGCTCTATCGCCTAAGTTGAGGTCTTTTCTTGAGACCTTGGAGGCTAAGCATAGTGGTCTCGAGCAAGCGGAAAAGGCACTCCGGACGAACGGTTGCTTGAGAAGGGATCCTATTGAGACAATTGTAAGTTTGTCCATCATATTGAATAACCTGGCATTAAGCTCACGCCACCAGCACCCCGTCGTTCGTACACACCCCGTTACAAAGTGGAAGACGCTGTACGTCAACGAGAATTTCACCAAGGAGATCATTGGTCTCGAGAAGAGAGTGGGGGATGGTATCCTTGACGCTCTCTACCGAACTGTCGCTGAGGGCTACGAGTTCCAGGTCCGATGGAAGTGGACTAAGAACGCTGTTGCTATTTGGGATAACCGGGCTACGTTCCATACGGGTATCTTTGACTACTGTAAGTGTTGGAGACCGGTCTTTTGCCCATTTCCCTCGTGGTAAGAGGTGGCTAATTTGGTGTGTAGTTCCTCATCTAAGACACGGTTTACGGGTTGCTCCGCAAGCTGAGAAGCCCTATCTTGACCCTGAGTCTAAGACCCGGAAGGAAGCGTTGCAGCAGGAGGAGACAGGAAAGAATAACTAAAGTAGTATAATCAGAGAAGCTATTCTAATCTAGGTATTACAGTTTCTCACCGGTAAAGAATCTTCTAAATACTCAGACAAGTCATATTTTTTATGGATCAGTCTGGACCCAAAGTATTAGATTAGGGCTCTAATGAGAACGAATATATAATCAATCACCGCAAGTTAACAATATTGTCTCATTTCTCATCAAGTTAGTTAAATTGCTTTAAATCTCATAAAATCCAGACTGTATCCACAGTTTATGCCAAAGATGATATCATTTCCTCGCGTATGAGCTCACGCAACATGGTTTAGCATAAGCAACAAATAGCGGTTCCAACCGACAGGATAACGGCTAAATTGGACAAGCTTCTACATCTGTGAATTAATCAACCAAGCTATAGCTTAGTTTCACCATATCGCCTGTCATGTCGCAATCCACGTGCTCTTATCTTCCTGCATGAAATTTATATTAAAGTGATGACTTGATCGACTCTAAAATCACGACACCCTGCCTTGATGCCCTGAATAGGTTGATAATATTGTCATGTCATATTTGGAAGGATCTTGGGTACGATATCGGTTATTTTCTCTGGATGCTCGGTTGATACTAACTCCTTGAGTGAATCTGCTATATAGATTCGTATCAAACTAGCAATGTAGCCCTAACACGGAGTGCAGAGTATGCTCCGAATACTCTATACCACAGTCCCATGTCGCAATTCATGTATAGTATTTTGAGATATAGTGTACTAATCCCAGATAATCAAATAAGATACTCCCATAACTATAAAACTCAATCCCAGAACCGACAACAACCTCCCATTCCACCAAGCCCAGCACCAAGATTCACCAATAATGCACCCACTCCTCCTACTCCTGTATTCCACCCTCGCCTTGGGCCAGCTCATCGGCCCCGTAGGCCCAACAACCCCCCTCTCCGAAAAAACCACCGAATGCAACATCCTCTCCTACGGCGCCGTCGCCGACAACAGCACTGACATCTCCAGCGCCCTAGAAACAACCTTCAACGACTGCGTCCGCCCCAACCCAGGAAGTCGACTCGTCGTCCCCGAAGGCCAGTACCTGCTCAACCGGGGCGTGGTGCTCAGCAATGCCACAAACTGGGCCTTCCAGCTAGACGGACTGGTCACAGCCGCATACGGCGGAAACTGGGAAATTGAGCGTTCGTTAATCCTCCAGGGCTTTGCGGGTGTTGACTTGCTTAATGAGACTATTAATGGAGAGGGTGACCATAAGTTTCTGTTAGATGTTTTGGTGATTGTTAATGGTGAGTTTTTTTCTTCTTATCTTGTGGGATGTATAAATGTGTGGTTGGAGGCTGATTTGGCTGTAGCCGTTGATTTCGAGTTTTATTCTTCCAATGGATTGGGCGCGTTTCAGGGGCAGGGGTATTTATATCGGAATTTGAATAAGTATGAGGATCCAATCTCTTGAAGATGCTCAGTGGTCATAGATGCATTGATCTAACGTGACTATAGCACGGATCGACCCCGTCTCGTCCGCTTGATCTCTCCCACAAACGCCTCCGTCCATGACCTGATCCTGGTCGATAGTCCCAAGTTCCATATTATTCTGGACTTCGCCGTGAATGTCGAAGCGTACCATCTTACGATCCGAGGCGCCAATCTGGGTAGCTACGATGGTATCGACGCTATCGGGACGAACTACTACATCCACGACAACGAAGTATAACACACCACCCCACCCCCAACCAAAAAAAAACCACTCACTAACACAATACGAAAGGTAACAAACCGCGACGAATGCGTCTCCATAAAGAGTCCCTCCCATCACGCCCTAGTCGAAAATCTAGTCTGCAACCAAGCAGGCTCCGGCCTCTCAATCGGCAGTCTCAACGTCTCCGCCGAGATCTCCAACATAGTACACACTCTTTCTTTCCTCCTCCCTTTTGCAGCCCACTTCCTCCCAAAGAAAGAAAACTAACCAAGAACCAAGGTCGCCAGAAACATAAGCATCCTGCAAGGCAACAACATAGCCTTCATAAAAACCTACCCCGGCGGCTCCGGCTACGTGAGCAACATCACATTCGAAAACTTCCGCTCAAAAGCCAGTCTCTACGGCCTAAACATCAACCAATACTGGCAGAACACCTTCACCCCGGACACCGGCTCTGTGGCACTCAGCAACATCGTCTTCCGGAACGTGACGGGCTCTGTCGCCGACGGCGCGAAGCGGCCCCCGCTGTACCTGATTGCGAATGATCTGACCTTTGCGACGAATGTGACGGTGGAGGATGTCTCCGTGTGGACTGAGACGGGGGATAGTGTTGTTAATAAGATCAGTAATGTTTTTGGGATCGGGGATGGGACTTATGGGGTTAATGATGGGATTGAAGAGTTGGGGGTCGGTGAGGTGCCTACTGCTTATACGAGGACTGTTACCGTGACGGAGACTCCGACGGGGTGGGTTGAGCCTGGGTTGCCGGCTTGGGCGGCGCCGAGTACGGGGTTTGGGAGTGAGTTTTCTTTTCTTCTTTTCTTCTCGTTTCTTTCCAACTCCCTTGGTTTTTGTTGTTGGGGTTTGGCTTGCTGTGGATGTGTTGAGACTAATTGTGGATAGCGGCTTCGCCGATTCCGGTTTATACGCCTTCGCCTTTGTGGAGGCCTGGCGGGGTGGACTATGATTTGCATTATTGGGGGAGCTTCTAAGAGGATATCACCTGGCTTATTTGTCAATACTGGGGTTGTGATATATTGAATGGTGGTTTGTTTAGCCTCGTTGATCGTTATACCACAGCAGACTCAGAGGGCAAAAGCGGGTGTAATGATTGAACTCCATTCTACCGAATAGCGTTCTGGAGAATAAAACAGAGAAAGCACTACTCGAAGAGGGAAGGGAGGACTATAGTCCGAGGCAATGCAAATTACGGACTTTTCTTTAAAGACAGCTGTACATCAGTATTTCTTAACCATCCCTTAAAACGTCGACCATGATTCAAGTGAAAGAGAACGAGGCGTAACATAAACATAAATATAACATTAGTAAAACTACTTTATAATTCTACAGGCCACCGCGTCCGAATTCTCTCCCCATACTTCATCAACAACAACGGAGTCGGAGCCAGAGCCAACGCCGTGAAACCCAGAATAGTATCCCCCCAACCATACCCAAGACGCTCATACATCGCCGGACCAGACAGAGGCAAGACAGCCGCAACAATAGACCGAATAAGGTTATTCGCGGCCAACGCACTAGCCGCATAGATAGTAAAAGTATCCACAATATACACCTGCACAACCAGGAACCCGCCCACAAGACCCAAACCTACAACACCGGACCCGACAATCGGGACCATGAAGTGGGCGTGCACCTGCGCCGACCACCCGAACCACAGCATGCCGATGGCGAGAACGACATATCCGACAATGGCGGGGGGCAGTCGATCTTCGGGCGTCGTGGTGCCGTTCCGGGCTTGTTGGCGTTTGATGTACCAGTCTGCGAAGCGGCCGACTGCGACCTGGCCGATTAGGCAGCCGACTCCTTGGGCGATGTAAGTGAGGCCGACTTCCCCTGCGTTGAAGCCGTAGTGTTCGCCGAAGAGCGTGGGGAATGTTGTGATCATGTAGTATAAGTATGTGTAACAGATGGAGTTGTAGAGTGAGATGATCATCATGATTGGGGAGAAGCAACAGAGTTTCATTGGTCGAGAAATGCCTCTTCGGATAACTTGCCAGGTGCTTTCGCTCTCTTTGAGGGGTTTTTGGAGCCCTAGTCTCGCGGCTTTTCTTTTAAGGAGGGTTGGCGCGTAGGTCTCTCGTAGGAAGAAGAATGATAGTATGGTGCTGCAGCCAACCTGTGCGTGTGTTAGTGTTAAGATGCTCTGCTCATACATGGGGTCGCTGGGATATGTACCACGATGCCTTCGAGCCAGAATGTCCATCTCCAGCCCACCTTTAGTGCCATGTAACCGCCTACAATCGGGCCTAAACTGAATGTGAGTTCACTCTGTGATCATGGGCGATTGTGCAGGAGTGCATAGATGTGAACATACCGACCACTGTGCCCTGTAGCCGAATATAGATTAGCAAAGATACTGACTGCTTGAGAGAGGCTACGTACTGATAGAACCCCCGCGGCCAATAAGGCGAGCGAGCTGGCCCGTTTTTCCAGGGGTATCAGGTCCGCTACAAACCCTCCTGCCAAAGCATTGGGTACAGAGCCAGCCACACCCAGAAGTATGCGAGCGATAGCTAGCATAGGTACATCGACACTGACGGCGCAGAGAATGCAAGAAAAAAAGAAAGCGATATTTGAAATCTGCATGATAAGATATCTTCCGTAGATCTCACTGAGCGGGGAGAAAAGTAGCGGCCCCGTTGCGAAGCCAATGATATGGACCGATATGAGAAACGGCGAAATGGTGGGGTTTGTCTCGTGGAATTCTTCGAGAACGAGCGGTACCCCTGGGGTGAAAATGCTCGATGCTGCGGCGCTGATAGGGGTGGTGTCCCGATGTTAGCCATAGGGCATGTACATACATACATCGCATGTCAGGGTAGATTTTGGTGCTATGGCTATACTTACTCGTTGAACGTGGCAAAGGCAACCAATATGATGATCGTCCTTTTCCAGGCGTTCGACCAGTTCATTGGGTTTTGAGGGTCATCATCGCTATCCCAGCCCACATTGCTATCTGAAACCTCCGCGGGTATATGCGACACACTGGCATTGGCTTCTTTGAGCTCCAGAGTCTCAGAGGATTGTGATGACATTGTGTCTCAGCTCATCAAGGCGAGCTAAACGCTTGACAGTGAGTGATGAAGCTAGAATTTCGGGTCTAGCCCTGATTCCAGACCCTTTTAACATCGTTGGAAGCCATGAGCGAGGGACATAGAGAGTGGAGGCACCCTCTTCTTGTCGATGGATTGGTAAGTTGATCATAGTGGAAGCATTCCTTATAATGTAAGGGTCTCAGCCCCGTGGAGTACAAGCTGATCTTTGCCTGGACCTTGCTTGAGAATGAGTAAGGTATCATGGGTTCCTCAACAGCTTACGACTACTCCCGTCATGCGCTGCTGGCGATAAAATCGCCGAGAAAGGTGATCGATCCAGTGATCGCCGTACCGCTAGGCATCGAACAGTCTGGGAAATTATTTGGACCCGGTTTTCTGAAAATAGTCCCTTTAGTACAAACTAGTACATGTCGCTTCAATAGACCCAGATCAGAACTCCACATAGGTATAGGGGTTGATATACTGTAGAGCAAAGGATGAGATCAATTTGTCAAAAACAAAGAAGGAAATTGATTAGAGAATTGGAGATATATTCTATTGTCTGTATAAAAAGACAAAAAGAATGTGCATCATCCGTGAATCGAACACGGGCCTCATCGATGGCAACGATGAATTCTACCACTAGACCAATGATGCTTTTCTTGAAAAAGAACTTCTTTATCTGTATTATTAACCAGAGTACAATGAGAGAATTCTAGCATCCCAGAACTGATCCCCTTCGTCTTCCTCTCCGTATAATTGATGACTGTGCTGTCTGCAAGTCATCATGATCCACCATGACTAACCGAATAGAAAGTTTCAATATGTCCTAGCGCTATATGACCAGGTCATGCATGTCAGTTTCATACCAACTCGGTGATTCTTGATCGCCATTTGCTGATCATTACGTCGCGTTAACTGTCATATTGATCTTCTGTTAAGCTTAGCCTGTTTCTCCTGAGAGTACAGATGCATCTTGACACCTTTGAGCATACACAAGGCCATGGTAGCGGAGCCGCTTTACGTACCATGCTGCGTCAGTTTATAATCCAATGACACATAATATTCAGATCTACCTCGGCTGATTCTTTGAATTATGCCTTCTCTTCGGCCCATTACTTGGATCGGATCTTTCTTGCAAGCCTCTCAGATATGTTACTCCCTGTACCACATACCCTGGCAGAGCATCCCAATGATTTGCTACTTGAAATTCTTAATACAGTAAGAGTCCCTCTGCAACTGCACATTTAACACGTCGGGAGGTTATAGCCGGCTAAGGTGACCTCATTTCGCCGGCAGCTCTGCCATCCCTTCATACACGAGAAGAAAGGGGTAGGCGACTGACGTGGATCATCGGATGCTGGAATTCCTATGCGTTCCCCATCATCCAATACGAGCTCAGATAGCCTCTGCTGAATCACATGATTCTTTACTTGAGGGAGTCATTTCCGGAAGAAACAGGACTCGTCGTCCCAAGATCGCTTGGCTGTAGTCATATCCACATGCAATTCGCACGGACTCATGCTCGACAGAAGTTCCCAGCCTCCTCACAATATTGAAGCTCCGGCAGAGAGTTAAGGAGGGTCCGCGCATAAGACAGAAACAAAAAGACTGAAAGAGCAGATACAAACAAGGGGAAGAAAACCGGAAGAGAGAAGGAAAAGAGAAAAGAGTGGCTCGTTACGCCAACTCGCACTCAATAACGCTCGCTACGCTGCCCGTCCCATGCCAAACCTTGACAACTTTGAGTCCCACTGACTCGGTAAGCTGGTGCCACTGCTGTTCGGTCCGTTCCCATGAGGCAAAACATGCTGCCATCAAGATGTCCAGAGCGGTGGCCTCCCAATGTGCCCCAGTCGTAGGAATAACAACGTCGTTGATAAGGAGCTTGCTGTATCCACGCTCCATAGAGGCGGCAAGCCTCGAGAAGATAGCCTGGCAGTCTTTATCATTCCAGTCGTGTAGAACAGTGTGAAAAGAATAGACTCGCGCACCTGGCAATGATCAACGCAAGTTGATGTAGGAGCGAAAGCAGATTATATGGTTGATACTAACCTTTGACCGGCTGTTCCGTGAAGAAATCATGCGCCATCCGCTCAATTGATGGGTCCAGTGCTACAATATCATCTAGGACCGCTGGCAAATCCTGCAAGACCAGTCGGCCCGGGGCACCAGGCCATCTGGATAGAAACTCGACAAGATCATGTCCGCTGCCTCCACCAACATCAACAAGGAAGACATTATCCTCATCGTCTCGTGCCCCTTGTATCAAATTATCATGCACTGGGTAGAATCCCTCTTCTATCCAGCTAGGTCGGCCTTGGTGGTAAGTGGACATGATGCTGTTGAACTGACTGGCAAGAGGAAAATGTTCTGGATCGGAATGCAGCCACTCAAAAAAGGGGAGGTTGGTGTTGAATTGCATTGTGAACGCGATGTTCCGTGCATCAGTGGGATTGCGATAGTCGTTCTTCTCTAGCCATGCCGGAAGCGCATGGATTGCCGAATGAAGTGACACTGGCCTATTGTTTACACTAAGTTAGGATACGGGCGTGAATCAGAGTCATTAAGAGCGTACGTGGACTGCCATGCATCGTTATATCGCGCCATGCCCAGCGCTGTTGAGAGTCCGTTGCGACAGTACTCATCCGGGCCAGTCTCCGTGACCACACCCATTGCGGCTAAATGCTTCAGCAGGCGCCCTGCAGTTCGCTGATTACCCATGCAATGGCCATATATTACCCAAAGAATCTAACCTAACAAATGTTCATCTGCTCCAGTAGCATTTGCGAGGTCCCTGACAGCCTTTGGGTCATCGCTAGATGCGATTAGTGAGAATATCCTTAAATGGACACAGGCCTCAATCGATGCAAACGCGGTGCACTGGAGAGCGAATAAGCATATTGGTATCGCTTTTCCATGGAAGAAAACAGAATAGGAGTTGATTGCAAGAGGTCGCACCTGAGCCATACAGCACCGCATCACAGTCTCACTAGGTGTTTCCAAAGCGTGCACTAAGGACTCTGCTGCATTGACCAACTTCATTCTTGCATCTCTCTGGCCATTGATGAACGCTTCACTTTGAGAGTTGATCTCCTTTAACAGGCGCGGAAACTCGCTCGGTGCGCTCGGTGCAGCCACTACCGCTTCATAAGTGACCGCCATATCTGTTGCTGCAATATCACGCAATAGACAGGCTAAAGATGGTCTTGACAAGTAGTGCGTCAGTATCCCCGATATTACAAGACAATCAGGACATTCTTACCATGACACCGGGAACCTAAGCTTATATACATCTGTGGCGCATACAGAAAGTTTACTTCAACCGTATAAGTCCCAGACTGCTGACGATAATCGAGTAAGGATCATTTGTCGAAGACTATCAAGTTCATACCAACCATACAGCTTGAATAGTCTGGCTTCCCTAATCGGAAGGAGATATCCTTCAATCAGGAGTTTAGAGAACCCTTTTTTGATGGTCTTAAAGATATTCTTTAGGGCCTTATTGTAGCTGTCATTTTCGGACTCAAGGACTATGGATCCGAGATAGTGCAGTCGAGCTGCTATAGGTCACCATTGAAATGTCCAGGGGAAAGCAAGACCACTAAGCGCATTATGGCAGGACCTTGCCTTCAACTGGCTGTGAAGTAAACAAGCGTACAAAACCACCCAATATTCGAGCCTATGAACCTGATAGAACCAATTACCGAAAGAAAGTCTCCCGGAATAAACTTTCCTACTGCACTGGAAGCTTTTTACTGAAAGCTTGAAGGCATCGCCACTACCACTAATGTCTCTAAGTGGCTTATTGGATAATGGTCTAGAACCCTCTCCTATACTTGGAACAAGGCAGCCCGCTGGCTCACCTTCACGTACTAATCCGTGGAATTGTACCTGCATTTGGGAGTTTTGTCCAAACCACTTTAACTTACACCAGTTACTAGTGGTTTGGCATACCAAATGGACCCGTTAAGATGGTCGTTTGATTTTGGTATCTAACATCCCGGTTTTCCGTATCACTGGAAGTTGAAGCTGAAGAAGTGATGCAAAATCCCTTACGTTAACCTACAGCATGGATGAGTCATCCTCGTGTTGTTACCCACCTCGCATAGCCTGCTTAAACCTCTGTCAGAACAAGAATACATATCCTTGAGTCGAGATGGCTGGGAAACGCAAAGAAAGGGATTTAATTGCCCCGGACATCACGGAGGATGCGGCAGAGCGGAAACGAGTGTTGAATGTATTTGCCCAAAGACGATACCGTAGGTTCTATCCCCCAACTGAGAACTAAAATTTCAATCTGAACTATGGCAGGACAAAGAAGAAAAGATCGAATACAAGCCCTGGAAGCGCAACTAAAAAGCGTTGGTCCGCATAATGAAGAAATAACTGCCCCGGAACCCGAGCAAGGTAGAGGTGGCACAGGTCTCCCGACAGATGTTTTATCTCCCTTCTCGACTCCAGTTACCTTGGGTGAGAGTGATATTATAGCCTCAGATTACGAAGATGAAGGAATAACAACCTCAGCGGGCGCTGAGTCCTGTCCTGCTGGTACGGCTTCCGGATTCAACGATATCACTTTGGTGCCGGAGGCCTTCACAGAACTTTTCTTACCAGCCGCACCACATTTACTCCCCTCAGAACTATCCACGCTTGCTTCGCCATTCCTCGCTAGTATTTCTCCAAGAACCCCGGGACAAGCGTCGCTAGATTCGCTTGTCTCTACAAGTGGCGCCCCTTTGGATGTCTCTCCATTACCACTTTTCCCAGGGCCAGAAAACTCAACTCAAGACCACAGTAACGGCGATTATGTACAGTTCACTAGTTTGCTTAGTAACCCAGAGAGCACGAACAATATTTCAGATGATCTACAGGATTACCAGTCCTCTAATTTCACGTTTCCCGACGATCACTTACTCCAAGTTCCCTCCCTTACCCTTCTAAGTGCGGCAGTTAGGGTAGCCCAGAGGCTAGGCATCGAAAACCGCCTCTGGGATATGGCTGCAGTGAGTCCATTTTATCGGCCACGGGTACACGCCCAATCTTCTACTTCTTCGCCACCATCCTCGCTGCCTCCTTCATCGATCTCTTCTACTACATGGATACGCTCAAGTCAAACCAGCGACGGAGATGATACTACTAACATTGACATGGAGACGCTGCCTGACCATCTACATCCGACAAGAACTCAAGTTCTTATCTCACATCACCCGATTCTAGATCTCCTCCCCTGGCCGACTGCCCGGGATAAATTGATCCAGGTGTTTAACCTCCCTGTCAATTTACGTCCGAAGTCGGCTCAGGATCCAATGGGGCTCGTACGGTTGGTGTATGATATGGAAGACGTCGGGGGAGAGGGGATCAGAGTCCACAGCAGCGATCCGTTCGAGATGGCGGGCTGGGAAATTGGACAGCTGATGTTTGAAAGGTGGTGGTGGGCCTTTGAGACTGACACTGTGAAGAGAAGTAACCGCAGAAGAATAGAGAGAGGCGAGAAATGCCTGGAGCTTTCATGACTGATGCAACTCCAAATATGTCGAAACAAACAGATGTTAAACTCGCTCTCTAGTCAAAGCTATGGGTTGAACCTTTCAGATCTAATTATTCCATTGCATGCTTGAACTTCGATCCCCATACAATTGTGAGCATGAGAACTGTCTATCTTCTATTTCATGCTATCAGGAAGTTCAGAAAAAATATCTTTATTTGAAGAAGCACTGATCACCAAACCAACCACCTCGAGCATAGTACACTGCTGTATACAAAAACATGAATTCAAATCATGTTCAGTCCCCCACTTGGACATATAGTCTGACCCGTCAACCAACCCGCCTTCGGATCAGCCAAGAAGGCCACAACAGCAGCAATCTCCTCCGGAGTCCCTATTCTATTCCCAAGCGGCGTGTTATCCAACATATACTTCACAAATTCATCAGGCACCGATCCCCGAAGCATATCCGACTCCACAGCCCCAGGGGCAACAGCATTAACAGTATGGCCATACGATCCCACCTCGCACGCCAAAGCCCTAGTAAACCCCTCCACAGCAGCCTTCGTAGCCGAGTAAATAGAAAATCCCACCGATCCCCGACGAGCCGCAACAGACGTAATGTTGATAATACGCCCCGGGGCACGGAGATACAGCAACACAGCCTTGGCCATGAAAATGGTGCTGCGGACGTTCACATCGAACATGGAGGTGTAGTCCTCTATTTCTGTGCCCGCGAGAAGCTTGTACTGTGTTTGTCCTGCGTTGTTGACAAGTATGTCCACTTTGTTGTCGCTTGAGGGAAAGGCGCGGAAGGTAGCTGAGAGGATTGTTTCGGGGGCTGAGGGCTGGTGTAGGTCGATTTGTACTTTGGTGGCTTCGGGGCCGTTGTTTAGACTGCGTATTTGTTGTATGACTTCTTCGACGGCATTGTCACTGCTGGTTGATACGTAGGTGAGCATGACCTGGGAGACTTATATTAATAATTAAATCTAGAGATTTGGTACAGTGTGGAAATACGTACCTTGGCTCCCTGTTTTGCAAGCTCCAGTGCAATACTCGCACCAATGCCGCGAGAGGCACCGGTCACGATAGCTATCTTGCCTGACAGACTCATGATAAGAGAGTAGATAGTATGGTAATACTTAGAATCTCTGGCCAGATATTAATATGAGAGTCGAGTGTATGGTTGTCTTTCGGTCACAGGTCTACTGTATATATAGTTTTCTCAACCTCCAAACCTCTCGTTATGCCAAGAATGGCATAACGTTAAGCTTAACATTATCCCACACGTCAGGCTTCTCAGGGGGACATGCAGCGTTTAGAACTTTTTTGACTCTTGGATGGTCTTTTCGACTAGCTTTACAGCATAATCCAGGTTTTTTTGCAGGTTTCCGAGATGGGTAGAGTCCTGCTTTTGTTGTTTGATTTGTTCACTTATGCTTTAATACCCGAGAGTTATACAAGTCTGCGGATACTTGCAATTTGGGTCGAAGCCTGGGAATCTCTAATTTTTCTACCTGGTATAAATAATCTGTATCAAGCATGGAATTCAGGGTCTATACCATCTGGTAGAGACTTATAGCACAGGAGTAAATCATGAGAGGAGTGGTGTTTGGCAGCCTCGGGCAAGAAGAGGGGCTACAGCCCTAACCTCAGTAACTCCGAGGAACGACCTAGCAGCCATATAGATATTTTAGTTGACTGTAAGCCACAATAACCACGAGGTTTTCCCCGGCATGTCAATATCTCTTTTCTTAGAAATGGTATATCTGCCTAAGGTTAGTCACCAAGAAGAAATTTGCACGCACGCATTCACTATGCCTAAACACGTAGATACTTCATCAGCCCTATGTCATACAAAACTTTTCTCCCTTAACAGTTCAAACTCCCTTGCCATTTTCCCTCATGTATCAATCTCTCATCTATAATCTCTCATCAAATCTAAAACCCACTCGGCTCAAATACAATACGGCACTAAAGTCGTGTCTTATACACCATATCCCCAACATCTAGTCCACTCAAGTACGGCTTCTAGCGACATCTATATATATAAAATGCCTGGGTTTCTGAACCTCCCACCAGAACTCATCTTCCAGGTATACTGCAGTCTCGACACTATCGGCGATGCATATTTCCTCTCCCAGACCTGCCAGCAGACATACTCTATATTCAGGCGACCACAGAGCCAGCCAAAAATCTTTGAAGCAATCATAGTAAGCTCTTGTGTCCCATCTACTCAGTTGTTCCACATCAAATCAGCTAACAGCCACCTAGGACAATATCATTCAAGAAGCTGCCCCCACCAAAGCCTGGCTGGAGGCACAGTTCGGACCCGGATCACTTTGGCAACCAACGGAGGCTGAACTACCAGCGGATCTAACAGAAGAAGAGACTATAAAATTTCTCCTAAATGTGGGGTTCCCTGCGGTTAATCTCACCCGCATGGGCTTCAACTCTTCTGATCTGAGCATATCTGCCTATAAGGGGCAGGCACTTGATGGGTATACAGCAGATGAGCTCTTTGATGTATTCAATCAAGACTATCATGAAGTTACAGACGAAGACGAAGGCAACCCACCCGCACTTAGCTTTCGTTTCGGCGCAATACGTCTCAAGCTCGTCCTGTTGAACAATAAGAACGGGACTATATACTTCTATGATCCAGAAAATTGGTTTTCTCACAGAGGAGTAATCGCAAACGGCCTGGATACCTTTACGGTACTATTGGGGATGGTGGTCACCGTGACGAAGGATTTACGTACAGCCTCATTGGATATCTCTTGGTATGAACGGTTTGACACTCTTAGAGGTCCTCTTGATGCACTATTGAGGAAACTGAGGGATTATGACTTTCCCGCGGGTTATGGCTCCGAGTTTTGGTGTGGACTGATTTGGAATTTGCTGGCATTTTCTGAAATGGATACTTGACTTATTGTCGATATATAAGTGTCTGATCTGTGGCAAAGGCAGGATTATGGATGTTTGCTTGGACTGATTCATGTTGGGTATACTTCTTGGAATTTGGTTGAGGATTTATATGATGTGGCTTCTATTTTAGTAAAGTGATGTCTACAGTGGCTTCAACTGGGGTATTTAATCATGACATCTATTCAATGATAGATTTATATGGAGTTCTGAACTTCCCATTCTGAGAATGTATTATGCTCGACTGGAAATCCTAATTAGTATGGAATTGTACTATAATATATCCAACACCAACACGATGAATGTAGGCAAAATGGAAAAGTCGCCTTGGTATATGGGAAGAACAAAAGAGACTGTGCAGTACCCTAACCGAGGGCTACACAGAACCTCGAATAGGCCTTTCATTGGTAGAGAAAGATATGATAGCCCATAATCACTAGATCGTATCCTCTAATCGCTAACTCGCACTTCTACTTCACCAGGAGGTCAACACAAGACACGATAGCCCTTAAAACTCCCACCCGGATTAATTATAGAAAGTACCCTAGACTATCTACTAAAGAAATCGTATCAGAACATGCCAGGTAAGACCCCAATATCGCAAGTACAGTACTATTTATTCCCACTAAATCCCCCTCCACCCAACTGGCCCGTGCCCATGCCCGTTCCAACTTTCTACTCAGCCTCACCTACAAAAACCCACGCATAACCCACACGCCACATTCCAACCCATCTGACAACCGCCGATGCCAATTTCCCTCCAACGCATACCAGAAACGACCAGCAACACAATTGGCCCAAACCAACATGCCAATGACATCATTTCCTTTACGCGCCAGGAAACGTGTTTAGCCTGGCACAGCCACTGCAGCGCCTCGTTCGATTCGCTGGTGCCTGGTCGGATGCCAGGCTGTTTCGTGTTCTGGGTAAGTAGGAAGGGATTGGACTTAGCCTTGGTTTTGGACGGTATCTTGTATGTATGTGTATACTTACTGGGTTTGGGGGTTTTGGTATTGGGTGGAATTGTTGGTGTTGTACAATGGGTATGGGGTGTTTCAGGTATGTTGTACCTGCATTAGGTCGCATGGTTATTATTACTCCCGGACTATGTGGATATTGCTATCCTGGTCATGGGTCATAGCTTTCGATTAAATGGCATTTTTCAACGGTAAATGTTGGGATTTGGTTGTAGGGCTCGAGTATTGGGGGACGGCTTGTCTAGACTCTATTAGTCGATATGTTAGGGAAGGGGAGTTGAAAGAAAGCAGTCGCCCTTGCAAGCCGTAGTAGCCCTAACTCATCTAACAAAGGATGTCCGACACTACTGTACATCCATGTTTTAGTATTGCTCCGTCCTTGTCTGATTCATGCTCATTTCCACAGGCGAATGAATTTCCGGGATATAAATAGATGTCTGACTGTGCATAGCTACTGCTACGATCTATCTACACGGTGATTTTCGGATATTCTGGCGGAGAGATACGTATAACCATCTCGATCGTTCCCCGACGTATCCAGATCTATAAACGATGGTAAGACTCACAACATACTTCGCAAAACAAGTGCATAAATGTATGCGCTTCTGATCCGATATCCGATCTGTGTAGATCCCAAAGTGGGTGCCAACAAATCGAGTCACCACTATCATCTGATTGGATTAGCAATGACAGGATCGCTTGGCTATGCGATCGACTCCAGGATAGCGCATATTGTGTTGTTCAAGCATAGTGAAGCGTTTGGAGGGCGTCCAGTCGATGGAACCCATGTCTAATGACTCTACGACCATGTTTAATGAACCTGATGCAGGTGGACAGTGGTGGTGACATGGTCCCAATCACCGAGGTCAAACACATGCTGATCGACTGCCGTTAGATAATCGGTCGGGAATGGACTCCAGTCGATCATTCAGCAGGTCAAGACCAAACGGGAACATTTTCGACTTCATGCAAGGGTCACGCCCTCACAGTGACGAGAAAACGGGAGAAAAAGAAAAGCCAAAAGAAAAGGTGAAATAATAAACATGCAGGATGACCTCATGCAGGCTTCCCGTGCAGAAAGCCCGGACTTGTTATTCGACGACACGAGGGCTGCGGCCATCACCTGATGTTGAGCCATGCGCCCATCTTCCCATCACGGGAGCAAACCAGAGGAAAGTTTGAATGAACCGGGGTAAACTAGAGGGTGTACATAGTACGGAGTTAAGTCAACAGTCGTGGTCGTGAGACATGCGGTATCCAAGATGGTGGAGCTCGGTAGCCACGGCAAGGTCGGCGTCTATGATGTAGAATGATGTATTAGATCGATCCAGTATCGACCAAAAACCCCCGCATCCGACCGAACATGATGTAGTATTCTATTCTCTTCAAGAATACTGTTTTTTTTTTTTTGTCATGGCTGTGTTTCTCGGTGATGATGATCAGCCTCCCTTGAATCCTGCCTTATTTCCTTGGCGCTGGGCTCTTGCTGTCATGGTCCGAGCTCATTAATCTCGGACGAATCCACTTTTGCACCAGGCAACCAGCATTTTTGGCTGTTTTGGATGCTGAACGAATACGAGTCACCAAGCCAATTTAAACTCCTGAATAGCTGGAGAGAAAGCATATTTCTAGTTATCAAGGTATTCTTCTACCAGGGGAGCTGGATCGTTGACCCAATCCAGATTCCTTAGAAATATATTAAACCGGATGAGCGACTTTTCAACCTGATACAGGCGTCTATCGATAACATTCCATCCTTAATCTACTCCAGAGTAAGCTAATCACTCAGCCATGCTGATGCGTCTTAATAGACTAAGATAAGATGATATCACTCTTGAAAGCGAGAAATGTTGGGGCGGAAGTTGTTATGTAGGATGAGCACGGAGGTACGGAGGACAGCACAAAGTAATTGAACGTGTGTGGTCACCTGTCCCCCTTCTCTTTTTCTCCAAGCTTAAGCTCCCTGAACTTGGAACTTATGTAGGATTAATTTTCTCGGATGCAGGATTGACCAGCTCCGCTCGGCGCGGCTTGCCGTGATCTTCCCACGCTGTTTTGGTTCGGTATGGTTCCAGTACCTTACCGGACAGTAATCTGGCCCTGCGCCGTAAGGTTGTCTCGTGTGCCCAATAATGTGCTACTAGTTGGGGAACTAGTCGACCTGTAGAGGGAAAAATGATATTCATTACCTACACAGAGTAATACCTTCTTTCGACAATGTCCTTGGTAGCTCAGGGATGTCATGTCGGCTTATTGTTTACTAATGCCGTGTCACTTCATCTATGCGTCGCCTCCCTTTTGACAGCCCCCAAATGCAGGTGTTGTTTCGGGATGGAACTAAATCAAAGATGGCAGTTGTTTGAGGCCGAAAGAAACTTGTCGGGGATCAGAATTGCGATGGCTGGAAGACCTTTGTTAAATTTGTTTGGGGGCAAGAAAATAACAATAATACTTAAAAAAAAAAAAAAATAAAACAAAGCAAATGTTGGCTGACTCTGCCTTAGTGGCCACCAGGTTGACTCCGGCGGCTATTGGCTGAGCCTCCTTATAAGAAAGTCTTACGATGTTGAGATGATACCAAGAACAAGGTAAACTTACTACTTGCGCACTATTGCCAGATGGCCGATCGGAGCCTCTTTTTGGATCCGCTATCAGATCCATTCAACACTCTCCCATTTGCTTATTGCCCAAAAGTCTTGTCCGGACGAAGCTCCTGGACAATAAAAGGAGAAAGAGTACTCCGTAAAAGGACGTGCTCTTGTATAGTAGCAACCCAACTACCACCAATACTAAACTAATTCAGGGACAGTGGGGCTTGGCTGCATGCTAATCGGCGATTTCTTTGGCCGGTCAGTGTGACCGTTGTGGATTAAGCGAAATTGACTTGGGAAGATCCTCGCCCTCCCGTTGGTGGAGAACCGACCAAGGTGGGGTATCATTCCCAAATCAATGAAAGAGTGTCATGATGATTGGTCCGATGGTTTAACTAGGATTGGAATGAAGTCGGAGCGTCTCGCCTCTTTTTCATTTTTCTTACTTTCTTACTTTTCTTTTTTAATTTGTATTTCCTGACAATATGATGATGAGTTTTCTCTTTGGCTTACTGTACCTTTCAAGCGACCTACCGGTATTCTCGACTGAACGAGTAATTGGCCCCTTGTAATCACCTTTGTCACATTTTTTTCTATGTTGACTCGGCGTCTATTATTCCCGTATCCTCCGAATCTCCGCCGTACCCGCCAGTCATTAGGACGTGCACCGTAGTCGGTATGGGGCTGTCGGACGTTATCCGTTCCAGTGTCAAATTCTGGAGACTGAAATTTTCTGTCATTCTGTTTATTTTATTTTTATTTTTTATTTTTCCAGACCTTGGGACTCTTCCCAAGGCACTCTCGGGTCCGGGAGTTTTCATCGCATCCTCGGCACCTCCTGAGGATGACTAGTCCCAATTGGGGGCCGCGGCTTGCCCTGATGAGGCTTAGCGGAATCGACAGGAGCACCTCAAAGGAGTTAGTCGTGACGACAACGATACAGGCCAAATCCCGTAATTACGGATACGCTAGGCCCCGTAATCGTATCCGCCGACGTCCGTCGCCCCGTCGCTCTTCACCTTTGGCGCTGCGGTCCATCACTTGCAAAATCCTCACGTATCGTCTCATTTACTAAATACTTACTTGCCTCTTTTCTTTCCCTCCTCTTCTTTTTCTACTTCTCCTCCTCACCCTCCGACCCTCGTCTACCTCCCTACCCTAATTCCACCACCACGAACTCTCCGGCTCCGTGGCCATCTACCCGCCTTGCGACTCGATCTCGTTCCTGGTTTTCTCACTCTTCCGGCCCTTACGGTCCGCCTTGCGTCAGAGGAACCCTTGCAACGTGACCTCCACTAGAAAACATCCTCGTTTGGCCGCTGGAGACCGGAGCCCGCGCTCCCAAATATAACTCATTCACCTTTAATTTCTCCGCCTGTCGGTCCCTGTCGGTGATCAAAACGTTCTTCTCCAGCTGTCTGGTCCAACGTTACGTTGAGCGCCTAGAACCCCCCTTTCCGTCTGCTCCGCCGAGGGTGTTTTTGACCTTCGATCCTCTTCTCGACTCTCGCGGCATTCTTCCACCCCTAATCCTTCTCGCCGTGAAATAATATATTGAGTCTTGTGAAAGACTTGCCGCAGAGATGAATCCCACCCTTCCGTCATGGAAGGATCGGACGCAAAATCAGTTCGGGAAGCTTCAAATCCAAGTACCATGGCGCTCAATTCAGCTCCTGGTGCCGCATCGCATGCGACGGAAGATTCGGTCGAAGCTGAGGAGTAGGATATCGCCCACCTCGTCGATATCCTCTTTGCAAACTTCGTTCTCGCCTGTGGACACGCTCCGGTCGCTACAAAGCCATCGGTGGACGACATACGACTTCCAATATTTGCTATTGTTGATCGTCGCGATCTTCTCATTGACAGTCATTGAGTCGCCCGGGCCTTTGGGGAAGACTGCCATGTTTACCGCGTACATTGTCGCTCTTCTACTTCCTATCACTCGTCAGTTCTTTTTGCCGTTTCTTCCGATTGCAGGATGGCTCCTGTTTTTCTACGCGTGCCAGTAAGTGAACTCACCGTTCCCTCTCAAGATAGCCTTGTAAAGAAGGCAATTGCTAATCCAGTGGACTCTAGATTCATTCCGAGCGATTGGCGTCCTGCTATCTGGGTCCGGGTGCTACCGGCTTTGGAGAATATCCTCTACGGCGCCAACATCAGCAACATCCTGTCTGCTCATCAGAATGTTGTGCTCGACGTGCTAGCATGGATTCCATATGGTCTCTGCCATTACGGAGCTCCTTTCGTCGTTTCTCTGATTATGTTTATTTTTGGGCCTCCCGGTATTGTGCCGATCTTTGCGCGGACTTTCGGCTATATTAGCATGCTGGCAGTCACCATTCAGCTGTTCTTCCCCTGCTCGCCCCCGTGGTACGAGAATCTGTACGGTCTGGCACCAGCCGACTACTCGATGCAAGGTAACCCTGCGGGTCTTGCTCGCATTGACAAGCTCCTGGGCATTGACCTCTACACCTCGGGCTTCAAACAATCTCCGGTTGTCTTCGGTGCATTCCCATCGCTGCACGCCGCCGATTCGACTCTGGCAGCACTTTTCATGAGCCTGGTCTTCCCTCGCCTGAAGCCATTGTTCGTGACATATACCCTGTGGATGTGGTGGGCCACCATGTATCTGTCCCACCACTACGCCGTTGATCTGGTGTGTGGTGGGCTTTTGGCCACGGTCGCGTTCTATTTCGCGAAGACTCGGTTCATGCCCCGCGTTCAAACCGACAAGATGTTCCGATGGGACTACGACTACGTGGAATACGGCGATTCTTCTCGGGGATATGGCTACGATCTGGCCGGCTACGATGGCGACGTCAACCTGGACAGTGATGAGTGGACGGTAGGCTCGTCTTCCTCCGTCTCATCCGGCTCTCTGAGTCCCATCGATGACCATTACACCTGGGAGGGCGAGGCTCTTGCTTCCCCTGCCTCCGACATTGAGTCCGGAAGACATATGTTCAGCCCGTGATTCAGCCCTCAACTTGCATTTACGGCACTCGCGTTTTTCATTTACTGACGAACGGCGTTTTGGCCATTTTACGACATGCTGGATTCTTATTGCATTGAGCAGATTTCGACACATATATTTTTAATACGCCTTTTTTCTTCGGCACATCCGGCTTAATGGCACCCCGGATCGCGCCGTTTTCCACGCGCATCTTCAACTGTACATGCAAACATTGTTGCGAAATTAGTTGGGCTGTATGATGTGAGCCTACGGCCCCGAGTCTCCCTGAAACTCCGTCAATAATCTTAATCACAAGGTCCAGCGGACTTGGCGCGATTTTCGCTGCTGAGGAGCTTGAACTTTTCTGGTGTCCTTGGAGTCATTCGCTTGTACACTGCTATCTGGATCATTCCAGATCGGACGATTTCGTCCCATTCCAACTACAGTCTTTCGCTATTCTTCAGCTGGTCGAGCCTTTTGCTTCGCTTTTCTTTCTTGTACTCGGCCAGGTACATATACTTTTTTTTTAACATTCTTGTCGATCGCTCACACCATTGGCGCCTAGGATTGGGGACCATGATGGAAAGAGAAAAGTATTGGGGCGCCTTTTGCATCCACTTCACTCGTTGTGCTT
Organism: Aspergillus flavus; assembly: GCF_009017415.1. Lineage (NCBI taxonomy): Eukaryota > Fungi > Ascomycota > Eurotiomycetes > Eurotiales > Aspergillaceae > Aspergillus > Aspergillus flavus. The sequence goes on along the minus strand of NC_092409.1, from coordinate 3,522,277 downwards.
AGAAGGAGTTGATGCTTGTTTAATGACCTTTGCATTGGTATATAGAGCGGGGCCAGGACTACCTGATTTCCCTCTCGCGTGGTGGTTTGTTTTGGAGCATTCTTCTATAAAGAGGACATTGGTGATGCAGAGCGGCCGTTCCGAACCGTTCCCTCTACCAAGTAATGGAGACCTTGGGGAGGCACCGGGACTTCAAAGTGGCTGGGCGACAGATGCAGACGGAGTCATCTTGTCGAAGGTTGCACACCCTATGGTATTGAAAACACTTTTACGACTTGACGTTTCTCTGCTGGACACGAGCATCCACCGTGCCACAGAGTTCGTTGGATGCTTTTTATTCCATGGCATTATTATTAATTATAATCCCATCGGTAGCGTTATGATTTATGAAGAACTTTGTACATTACTTGTTTGATTCTTGTGTATACATCTTGGCTTGGACAATTTCAATGACCTGATTACTTATGCTTCATCCTCTCTCTCTTGGGCTCACTTTCGCGTTTCCTGGGTCACCGAGAGACACCGTATCGAATCCAACGTCCCGCATCGGTACGCTTCCGTTCAGTAGTATGCTACTAAGTACAACCTTTTTTTAAACCCATATTTGCCAGATCAGTCCGTCATAGGGGAGTAGCAAAACAAACTTCGACTTGGACCCAAAGAACATAAGAATCCTCCCGAGGAATGATATCTCTTAGAGGCAGATGAACCCGGTAGACGCCAGTCTTAAGCGGTGTTAGTCTCTCCTCTGTACAGTTCTCCTCTTCCGTCTGATCTGAGTCCTTCTTCTCATTATCGGAGTCTTCGGTATCATCTGTCAAGTCAGGCTGTGAGTCCACCGTGCGTTCAAAGCTTCCAGGACTTGGCCGGGATACCGTAGTATCTGTTCATACTTTCATCCCTGATCGCATTGATACGGATTGAATCTTCCAGGGGGATGAAAATAGGGCTGGAATCGCCGACAGTATCGGGAGCAGATTCACGGCATCCGCAGTTTCGTCACTTGCTTGCTCAGAACGAGGTCTCCTATATATAAGTATATAAGGAAAGCCCTGGCTTCCGATACAGGCACGATATACCCTCAGCGGATCGAGATTCGATCCTGTAAATTCTGTCCATTTATCCATAGACTCGCAGATTGCATTGGGGCGTTAAAGATAACGTGGAAGTTCAGCGAGATCGATATCGAAGCTATCACGATGGGAGGGAAGGTCTTTCCTGCTCCGGGATACCCTTCTAGGATAAGGATGCCGTTCGGGAGCGACATGGTTGAATTGATGCAGGTAATATAGCCAGGCTACCTTTCTATCGAGAGAGATATTGGACGCCTTGATGGGGCTGCGGGAGCAAGCCTATCCGGAAAACAATAAGGAGGAAACCGGAGAAAGGTGGAGGATGAACGGATCGATGAGACAAGGAAGAATGAGGGAAGATGGAGGAAAGAAGAATGGATGAAAAGGGGGCCCTCTTTATAGGCGAGGCTGGAGCTACTCGGTGAATCAGTTCCTACTGGTACTCTCTCTAGATGCGTGAAGTATCTGAACGATTCTACTATTGGACTATTGGACTATTGGCAGGTATGAAAGGGGAATATTCACCGCCAGGAGACTGTGTGGTTACTCTGGATGTCTGCTTACTCGGGGTTATCGACTTTTGCTTCGAGAGTGGAATACAATCACCAGGAAGAGGGAATGCTGACTGTGGAGGATGACCTTGACTTTGAAACTGTGAGAATCCCTTTCAACTATTCTATTTCAATCCTCAAAGACAGATGAATAATGGATGTTGCATCTGAAAGGAACGAGCAAACGGGCACAGTGAACCTTTTCTCAAAGAATTGAATCCATGCAATGCCTGAGTGCTTGTTGTATTTTTAGAACAAAGCAGATAAAGGCCTTACTTTTTGATTACTTGGTGATTTTCCTATATCTTTACCTCCACACACATCTCGACTGCTTGACTGAGAACATCCATCCTTCCGTACCGGGCAGTATATAATCCCACTTCCCTTCTTCCTCTATCTTGTTTATGAACCACCTGTTAGTGCTGGAAATCATTCTATTAGCTCAGACTTGACATCTTCTCTGTTTATTGGCACTTTTACCGACATATGGCCAAATTGGCAGAAGTAGACTGCCATATATTCTGCGCTCCAGGCGCTTCCAAGGATATCTGTACGCTATCCCCTTCGCAAAACCACGATCCCACTACCCCGTCTCATCCTACCACGATGGAAGCCAGTATAACTGCGACCGGACTTCGACGGGCTGGTGGGCCAAAGCTCTGCGACATACCGTACAACAGCCGCACAACCGTGATTGAACAACTTCCATTTCAGGAACTGCAGCCCATTCTCGAAACTTGGAAGGTTTGCGGGTCCATGCAGTCTATGGAGTGCACGCCGTGCTATGACGACTCTGCAGAACCGATTCTAGCATTACAAGTTATGGTAGACACTCCACGAGATGATTCTCGGGAGAACTGGCTCCAGGCAGCACAGGAGATGCACGATCTTCTTCGCAGACACGGCTTGGGACATGTGACTGTTGATATTATTGACTGGCGTCTAAAAGTTGGCCCCAATATCCTTATATGCGAGCCGACTGACGCAATCTTCTCCAAGTGGGATATGGTTCGCAAACGCATCCTAGACTCTGTTGATGTGTCTGGATTCCAAATGCTAGGCTGCTATCGTATGGGCTACAAGGATGTGGAGTACAAACCGACTATCCTCATCACTGTCGATCTGAAATCAGAGCGAAACTGGAATCTCGCTAAGCAGGATGTCAACAATATCTTGAACGAGTTTGACCTTTCTATGGTGGACGTGGAGATTTATAAAGATCGCAGTATCTTTTGCGCCCGTCGACCGTCGATTCAGAGTGAAATCAACTCTCGTTATCCTGTTCATACCCGCGAAGGTCCAAGAGTAGCCACGATTGGACATAGTGTAGGTGCTCGGGATGGCGACACTTATGGCACCTTCGGGGGATGGCTCAATATACGGCAAAAGCCTGACTCTGAATGGGAGCCATTTGGCTTGACATGTCGTCATTGCATATTCGATAAACAACCCCAAGATGCGTTAATATCTGAATCAGCACAGGAGGTCGACTGTCCAACTTATGGCAAGGTCAAAGAGTGCATCGATAAACTTACGGAGACAGTCTCATACCTCAAGAGAGGAGAACCTTATCGCACCTTGGAGCAACTTAGAGTGGATGGAGACCTCCCAGACGACCGGAAAGCATTGTGGCGAAATCTCCGAGATCTCATCAAGTCTCATGAAGACGATCTTACACATCTACATTCCTACTATGATTTAAAGACGTATAGGTTTGGCGAAGTCTGGGCACATTCTGGCGACGGCACGACTAGAATCATGGATTGGGCTCTTCTAAAGCCCCATCCGACCCGAGCGTGTCCATCTAATAAAGTGAGTTTCTGCTCTCCTCTTTCTATTCGGAAGTAGCTTAATGTGAAATTATCAGTTTGGCCAATTTACCGAGAGATATCTTCCAATGTTCCTGAAAGCTGAAAACGGCTACATAGAACAGGGTCTGCCGTTGGATCATGGCCAGCCCCTTCACACATACGGTTGCGAATCGAATGCGGCTATCTGCAGATACAGCATACTCCCCACTACGATTTTCACTGTTGCAGCGAACGGGGAACGGCGCGCGACAGATGAGCAGTCGGTCTGTCGTCGGGCATCGCAGCCTTCTTTCGAGCCCGGTGACTCGGGGGCCCTTCTATTCACAGGCTATGGCAATGCAGTAGGAATGGCCTTTGGTGGACAAGTTCAGGGACAGATAGTGGTTTTCACCCATATCGACGACCTCATCGCAGATATCAAAGAACAGACTGGGGCTGACGAAGTAGTCTTTTACACACAGGAATGGCCTGGTGAACCGAGCAGAGGCCCTGGGGAGCGAGACAGTGGATATTGAGGGTTTGGATACGATCTATATAGAATGAATAATCGGATTGATCCAATTGATTGCGGTTATATTCCTAGTTAAATAATAAAGATATATAGCAACACTTATTCTACAAGATTGGTAGACATTCAACAATCAGGCTCAAACCGATTGATACAATCTTGAATGATTGATTGATTAAACCATGCAAGGGAGATCAGAACCGAGGCTCTTCACGAGGATGCTCAAGCCCTATTCTCAATCACCATTACCGAGGAGTAACTGGAAGTAAAAGAAGTTAGGGAATCCGTGCGAGAATACTAAAATTGAATCTAAAGCAGGATACGCTTGTGTATTGCCTGTTTAAATTCTTATTGAATCTTATAAAGAAAGCAATCAATCATCTCTATTGTTTGAATAATTGTGACTGGGGTCAATATATTCTTGTCAAGAAGTTCCTGGCCAGGAACTACCTTCCTATCTTCGTATGGGTTGCTATTGTATTTCTTAGCAAGTTGTCTGGGAGTTAGCCGCTGTGAGCTAGGTTTGACTTGATCCTAGGCCTTTTAATAAGTAATTCAAGGCATAGAGAAGTCTGACCGAAAACCATCCGTCCTGTGCTCCATTACCTGTCTGAATAATAGGGTGTGTTGCGACAGTTCTGGATTTGGAGGGGACAACTTTAGCTAAATTATATCTAAGATACATTAACTACTTCTATAGCAGTAAATCAATCCAGGGAATGGCCCAACTTGGAGCTGTGTATAAGGGGAATATTGTGCGTAGGTAATAATAGTGAGTACTAATGATATCTCAATTCAATATCTATACAGAGTCCCCTTCTCCGGACCCACCAATAAACATAAAGAGGACATAAACATCATCCGTTCACCAACCATACATAATACATAACAGGATTATCTCTTGTATAATAGATATATGCTGAAAATAATTCATAAGAAAGAAACAAGAGGAAAACATTGGGGTATTAAATCTATCTATCTATTCCTCTTCAAAGATCTGCACCCGGTCTGCGTACTCTTTGATTTTTGAGACGAAGGTTTCTTCGATTTCGTCGCCGTGGCCGCCTGCTACGCGGAGGATGAGTTCGTTCAAGGAGGCTCGGCCGAGGATGTCAACGTGATCGCCTTTAAATTGTTAGTTTGGGTATACAATATCTGGGAATGGGGTTGTTGTTGGGTGTTGATTGAATGTGATGTAGGGTGATGTAGTAGGGGGTGGAGATGGAGATGTTGTACCTGTGTTTGGACCACCGCGTGGTGAGAACCTGTCTGGTTCGTGTGGCATTTCAAAGACCTTGATCTTGACTCCTGCTGGGTTGTACCGTTTAATATTCCATCCCTTGGCGCACATGTAGCCGGTGCTAAGAAGGTTGACGGTGCCGTCGCCTTCGCCCATGACGACGCCGTGGTCGACTCCGTCGCTGTTGGTGACGGTGGTGTCAATACTGACGTTTAGGTTGACCAGGGGATCGCGCTCCTCCTGGTAGTAGTAGCTGCGTTCGGTTGGTTTGCCGACGCCGTAGAAGCAATAGACCTTCATGTCCGGGGCCAATGGCAAACGGGCCTCAAGGGGGTTGAGCCATGTGCGAGGGTCGTTTTCGTTTGCTTCGACTTGCGCGGTGGTGTGTGCGACTCCGTGCGAGTAGCTGGTTTGGACTTGATTGCGGTACCATTCGTCGCTCGAGTTCATAAGATACGCCAGACTTTCGGAGACCGTGAGGTTCTTGGCTGTTAGGGACGAGTTGGTCTGCTGGAACTTCAGCAGATTTCCGTAGCTCGTGTGCTGGCCGGGCAGGTCGTCCGGAGCCCACGTTGCATTGCCCCATACGGCTTCTCCGCCCTTGGGGAGCATGCTCGAGATGCCGGGCATGGCCCGGAAGATCTCAGCTCGTTCCTCCTTGGACAGGAACTTCTCCAAACCGTACACGGCAAAGGCGTTCAACTGGGCGGTATCCCTCATTTCGCCCGAGAGGACGGCCGTTAGACCCTTGACGGCGCCCAGCATGCACCCGCTGATGTTGATCCAGGAGGCAACGTGTCTGTTAACCCAGTCACTGCCTCCCTTACCATGCTCCGGATGCTCAACCCATTTAAAGAAATAGAAGAGCACCTGCGAGCCCATGCTGTGTGAAGCTAGAGCCACTTTTTCTCCTTTCACGAGAACGGCAGTCTCGATGTAGGACTTCAACCGACTGAAGTACTGGTCACGGACCTCCAGGTTCAGATAAGACAGTCTCCAATCATAAGCGGCAGTGAAGGCATTAGTCGGATCATACCCGATTGTCGCCAGGTTCTCAAGAATCTTATTCCAGATCCAGTATCCCGTGATGAAGAAATCAGTCGCATCAAAACCCTGTGCCGCCCGTAGCTTGATCCCCGGCGGATCCAACCCGGTATCCTTATCCAGCATGATATGGTTTTTCCACTCTGCCTTATCCAGGACCAAAGCGCGCATCATACTCCAACTGCCCCAGAGTCTCCGACGGAAATACTGGCGGGACGACACCTCGGTGCCCCAGCTCTCGAGCCCAGTGGAGATAACGCCGGGGATCATGACAATGGGATGCTTAGCTTGAATGCCTTGCGATTGAAGTTGTAGACCGACGGAGAATGAATCATAGCTGACAGCGTCGCGCTCATGTTGCTATCCGACATTAATACAATCAGATTTGATCACTACCTCTATGAAGGAAAGAGGGGTTGACATACCGAGAACTCCCTCACATCTTTCACAATGCCCTGCGGTATAACATCCATCAACGCATCCAAGTTCAGATCCATCAGCGCATCGAGACTGATCACATCTTGTTGGTTGGCGAAGAACGCGGCGACGATAATTCCGAAAATGCCGCCCAGAACGAAGATAAGACCATTGCGACGTTTACTCCGCGGCTTCGTCACGAATGACTCTTTCTTCGGTTTCTCGGCTGGCGTTGCAGTCTGCGTAGCGGGAACTACTTTGCTTTCATCGCGAGAGGAGTCCGTAGAAGCGGATTGGACATTGTCGTCCTTGGCCAGGCGACGGCGGAGCATATGGGCGATCGCCAGGAACACGGAGGACAATGGGTGGAATTGACAGCCGCGGATTGAAGGAAAGAGGTAGACTCTTCGGTATATATCAAGTAAGAAAGATACTCAACAGAACAGACAGCCAGAAAAGTGAAGTCAAGAAAGAAAAAGAAAAGGAGGGAGAAAGGAAAAAAAAAAGGCGCACAAGGTGAAGAAGTTGGGAAACGGAAATCACATGCTTTCTGAAGTTGCAACCAAAATGGGACGTCATGAGATTTAATTCCAAAATTACAAAGTCCGTTTTCCTCCCTTTGTACCTGAATTCCTCCTCTTACTTCCTCAGCCGCTCCAATTCCCCACACTCGCTCAGAACTATTACAACGCCCTCCCGCACCTGTCACTCTTTTCCCAAAATCAACATAGAAAGATTGGATTCTCTCAATGAGTCCGAATACGCGGCCGGAATGAGCCATGACGCTACTCCCACCGCAGTCTCCGCTGCACCACCAGACCTCCGCTACATCCGCTATGACGGCGCACGCGAAGACGAATATGTCGCTGCTATGCGGCAACTAATCTCCAAGGACCTCTCTGAGCCGTACAGCATCTACGTCTACCGGTATTTCCTCTACCAATGGGGCGATCTCTGTTTCATGGCCATGGATGACACACTGCCGGACCCGATGGTCGGGGTTGTAGTCTCGAAGCTGGAACCACATCGCGGCGGCCCGTTAAGAGGGTATATTGCAATGTTGGCGGTGCGAGAAGAGCATCGAGGTCGCGGGATTGCAACGAAATTGGTCAGAATGGCGATTGATGCGATGATTGCGCGTGATGCGGACGAGGTTTGTTGCCCGGGTCCCGCAGGGTTGCACATGTGCTCCATTCAGAAGGGATTATACTAATATGAGGGGCTTGCAGATCGCGCTCGAGACCGAAATTACAAATACGGCCGCCATTAAATTGTATGAGCGACTGGGGTTCCTACGCAGTAAAAGATTGCATCGATACTATTTGAACGGTAACTCGGCCTATCGCTTGGTGCTATACCTCAAGGAGGGCGTGGGGTCCATGCGGACGGCGTTCGACCCATACGGGCCCCCTGATATGTCTGGTCCAATTGCTCCTCCGCCGCCAGCTTTGCTTCATGGAAATGGCAATCAATGATGAGACGGAATGGCAGATCGCTTCTTGTGAATAACTTATAGACTACGCAATTACGACAATAGAGAATATGAGTGACGAATACATTTTAACGATCTATTGCAATGAACAGTAGGGCTGAGAAGCCGAAGTCTATTTCTATAGTATCTATACATGGCATTATATAGAAAAGAGGAGGGGTTAGTATACAGAGGTATAATGTACAGAAAGGTCAGACGTAAAAGCGCTGTTGAGTTCATACATGATATGTGGATAGCTGTTGGGCAACTCTGTAGCTCATACAGCCAATATTATATGCAGGAAGTGGGTAGTGAGTCCCTGATCAACAGGTACAGTGTATAGTTCAACCCCAGTCAAAGGCAGTTCAACTACGTTCACTGCAGATAATCCGACTTTCTTTTCACTGAGACTTTGATAGCGTTTTGCATCAGCCACTGTGTTGGTCGAGGGACCGTTTTCCATTCCTGATCCAGCACGGCTGCGGCCTCCAACATGATATTCAATGACCTCGAAGGCCGGTACATTGGACCGACTTCCGTATCACGTAATGTCAGTTTTGAGGCCAGAAGTTGCTGCTTCTCACGCTCTCCACCAGTAGGCTTGAATCCAGTTGCAAGAGAAGCAACTGGGTTCCGACTGAACTCAGATGGTACAAGATCTGCAAATGACTCATTTAAAGGATAATTCGGAAGATGAAGATCAATCCCCACGATGACTTTGCCTGCACTGGTGAGCCAAAGTTGGTTGTATTGACCTCCAGTCTTTCGAAATGATGTATTGCGGAGCAACGATGTAAGCACAGACTGTCGCATGTTGTATGTCACGCCTCTGTACATGCACGCGTATCTCCACAGCACACGGCAGATGTTGTAGTGTCGCCCTTTGAAGGCCATCAAGAACAGTTTCTCCCAAGAATCTTTTGTGAGTACACGCTCGGGACGGTCGATGAATCGAAACAAGAACCGGAGGAGGGAGAATATATCCTTGCGAAACAGCAAGACAATTTGGTTGACAGTAGAACCCTTAACAGCAAAGCCTTGCTGTTTGCATATTTGAAGTAACCGCTCCATGGCCGAAAAGTCCTTGCGTCTGGCAGCAACGTTCAACATTTGATTGATCAGTGATGGAGGGAACCAATTGGTACCCTGTGTCTCAATAAGCATATTAAAAAAGGAGTCAACACTTTTCCCGCTCTCGAGGTGTGCACGGAAGGTGTTTTGTATCGTCACCTGCAGCGCCGTTCGCATAGCACTAGACTCGTTGAGGTAGCCTTTTTGCATCATACGCGAGACGAGATTCGCCTTCGCTTTAGGTGAGACAAGGCAGTCAAGGAATGTAAGCCAGGTATATGGATTCGGCCGGATATTCAACCTCGGCATTGTCAGCAGAAACTGGCGGAAAAGACGCATATCCTGCTTTTGAGCCGCGAACTTCAACAAGATATTGAAGGAGTCTACTGTCACGACATGCTCTGCTCTCAGGAAGATCATGCGCGCGTACCTCACAAACTCATGGTCAAGGAGGAAAGATAGTGCTGTATTCAATGCAGCAGTGGACAAATAGCCATGGTACCGCTCGTTCTGGAACAAGGAAAGGAGAGATTTGGCCACTTGCTTTTGATGAGAATACTCTGGAGAGGCTTTATGAGAAGGCAATGACCGCGCGACTTCATCAACATGCTCCGCAAATTCCCTGACACTCAACAAATTTTGGGAAAGGGGGAGCAGCGTTCCCAAATTCGCAGGATCCTTAGCGGATTTATAAAAGTCCCATACACCCCGAATAATGGGGATCGGAATATTTTTCCGCGCCATGGTCTCCAATGATGGAAACACGGGGATCGGTGGCTTTCTGATATCGACCAAAGGGTCACCCATTTCTTGAAGGCTCTTTGCATGCGCAATACGATCCCCGACAAGCTCCACCACTCGTTCGGAACCAGACAATACAACCTTCCTGTATTGACCTTCGCTCTCCCGTGGATGTAGCACATGGACCTTACACCCATTGTGCACAGGCACGTACCAGACATTTTCCTTCATCGCCATGTCCGTAGCACCTGCAAGGAGAGCAACAGTCTCCTCCGGCAATAGCATCTCCTTGTGTTTTGTGCCTCTCTTCTTCCACACGGTAGTATTCTGCTCCATTCGCTCGAACAATTCCTCCAGCTTAGTCCAAAGGGTCCACCTCCATTTCGCTTCGGGGTTCATCCGCTTAGTGAAAAACAACCGGCACCGTAACTTCCGCCTATCCCTAACAGATAATGATTTCATAGTAGCACGCGCTCTCTCATGAGAGTGAATTTTGGGAGGGGCTGCCAATGGCCTCGCATGTGTTTTCAGTTCTCTTCCTCTCGGGGCACTGGATTTCGGAGGAGGCGGCGGTGGTGGACGGGAAGGTTTCGAGTCGATATCTGCAAATATGTTGAACAGGCGTTTTCGTCTCTCTTCAAGCAACTTGCTCCTCTCCGGGGAATCGGGCAATGATGGCTTAGGACTTGTAGTGTTTTTTGGTGGATTCACGCCGTCGTGTTTTAATTCAACCCCTTTCTCCCCATCTTGTCCACTCTCTAGTGTAGCGCCAGGTCCATCGTTCTGCTGTGAGCTTCCAGCCTCCTCAATCACATTAGATTTGGCTGCACTGTTACTAGATGCCCACCGTTTCGTAGAATCCCCGAGTGACAACCTCCGGCGCGTCCCCGGAACGAACCCGCCCGCGTTGCATAGTCTCGCTGTACATTTAGAAGTGCATTTAGTTGACGAGATTGACCTCCGTTGGCGGACTGCTGCAGTGAACCAACGGGGGTAGAGGAACAGGAGAGGTTCGTCGGGGCCAACCGCAACGGTGTCTAAGACGGTGGACAATACACGTCTTTTCAGACACGGGCGGCCACGCGATAACATCGAGGAGTATACGGAGCAAGTGCCTGAGTCATGGAAAGGGCGAAGAGTCGCGGGCGAGTCTGGATTTGTTCCTGTACAGAGAGGTCGTTTTTTCAAGCTGCGGGCGAAGCTCTCCAGCGCGGAGATTCTAGAAAATGTTTGCCGTATCAAAATGGCAGGCGGTCAGTGCTCTCCAGGAATCGGACCGATACTCGCCGTAAACAAGATGTATAACTTTCGCAGATTTACTATTCGAATTTAAGAGCCATAATAAAATAAAAATAACTACAGCTGATAAAAGAAGCCAATGAGAATATATAGGTAGGTCGTACGGAGAGGGTGGCCTCAAAGGCGTTCACCTGACCCGTACTCTGGACCAGCCAAACCGGCTAACTACAAAGGATCAAGATGTATACTGATAAATGTGCCCTTCGCGTCCGATCTCCGCCGCCTGAGGAATACCTTTAATCTCCCCACCGTTGTCTATTGGCTTGTGGGAGAATTTCCCAGAGGATCTAGACAGAAGACTTTCCCTCTTCGCTTCCGGGGTCAAATCCAACATCTCTGACATTTCCCGAGCAGGCACTCGTCCTTCAGGAGCGAGGATCTCTGGCCCAGTGAGATAATGCTTTGCTGTGGCTACAGCTTTCGAGAGGTAGTCTTTTTGCCGTCGGGTTTCCTCTGCATCCATACCACTAGACTCAGGCTCCTTCCCTGACAACTCCTCGATGAGGTCAGTCATATAGGTCACTAGTTGCCACCGCGAGGCTTGGAAGACAAATAGAGCCATTATATCTTGCATCTGGAAACTTTTAGCAACAGCATCATAGATGTATGAGTTAACATGTGCTTACCTTTTCATCTAGATAGTATAGCTCTTGGCCTCCCTCCGCCACAAACCTTCTGAGGATATCGAACTTCTCACGGTCTATCTTTGCATTTTTCAGGGCATACATGAGGGTTGGGATATTTCCGATCTCTTCTAGAGGGCCTTCTTCGTCCACGTTGGTTGTCGCTCGACTCAAGTGCGTGGATGGCCCTTGGGAACCACGCCCTGCACTTGCTGCTCTCTTCTTCTTGGCGGTATGGATAGTAAAGTAGTCCTCGTTGAGCATATGAGCCATCTCAAAGCCTGACCGCCCGCGGCGACTTCTTTCCGAAGCTTTCTTAACCCGTAGTCTGACCCATCGCCTCCTGCGGACAAATGAATGAAACCAAGGGTGGGACCCATGCCAGGCTGACGAGCTAAAGGAGAAAGAATACTGCCAGCCTTGATCATCCACATCGCCCGACATGTCCACGTACCATGTCTTCCACGCCCACTCCCAGCTGGGATCCGGCACCTGCGCATTCGTGATATTGACCGGACTATCTCGAAAGTCGTAGGTGACCCAGGCAGATGGATCGAAGTTGAGAAGAGAACCTTGAGAATAAAGAGGAATGCCAAAGAAGAACCAGCCCCGCTGGTTCTCGTAAAGAATGTCCAGCTCGCTACCAGGTTTGAGGCCCCTGACACCATGGCCGGTCACTGATTCAGGGTCGTCATTTTCTTGCTCGGAGGCACCAAAATCACGTTGTTCAGTAGTCGGCACGGTCGGAGTATCGACAAGGCTTTCGCCTTCAGTGTTTGTATATGTAGCTGTTAGAGACAGTCTGGCGTCCGATGGGCGTCTGTCCGCGTCGTCGTCTGTGATTCCCAACTTATGTGGCTGCCATTTTTTATACTTGCGCTTGGTCAGCTCACGCCGTACTGAAGGCTTTTTCCATCTCCTGGATGTGTTTCTTGACAGATCATCAGCTGTTGTAACCTCCGAAAGACCCTCATCGTCGGAGAGTCGACGGGTTGGGGACGTGTTGTCGATCAGGTTCAAACTGGGGCGGTTCTCCATGGTGGTTTACGGATTGACCAATAACAAGAGCGCAGCACAAATCCTGCAAAGGCACTATTGTACCCCGACCATCATCGCATATCAGATAACTGAGCCCGTTGGTGGCTGATGCTAGGGCGCTATAAAGGGGGAGTAGATAATGCGATAAGAGATAAAGGAGGGAGGTGAGACAATTAAGGGAATTAGAAATTAGAAATTAGGCAAACATAGGTATAAGAAGGGGAAGAAGGAAAGAAAAGTAAGGAATATGACTAAAAACTACTACACTAGTCGGATCGTATATCGACCTAAAAGTGAAGAAACTTGGCATCGGACGAAAAGCAAGGCCTTCAGCTGAAGCCAGCTGAAAAGAAAAGTAAATCGATGACATCGTTTGCGGGGCCACTGCTCATCGGATCGACGCTCACCTTTTTTTATTAAATCGGTGCCTGAGGCTAACCGCATCCAGGCCTTACTCCTCCGTCCCGCCGCGCCCGACGCGTTTATACATGCGAACCCCCGAGGACGAGAAGTATCCAACGGAGAGAAGATAGATCCACACATATCACGCCTCCCTAAACTCTTTCACGCTTTGGTCAGCTGGACTACCGGACAACATGGGGGAATCAATGCATCGCAAAATCGAACTTCAAGCCCCCGCCGATTTCACATACCTTTATGGCAACACTGTGGCTCTCTCACGCCAAAAACTCGACCTTCATTTACCACCCTCTGCAAACCCTGAAGATGGACCGGATCCAATGCGCGAGCGGGTCCGCGAGCTAGTCGATGAGGTACATAGCCTACTCTCTTAACGCTATACCGACTGGAACCCCTAATACTGATGGAAATGGGAAACAGTACATATTACGTACCTTCACATCGGCTTCCTCCTCGATAAGTATCAACGGCCTTGACTCTTCATCGCCTCAGTTTCCCTTTCCGGCTGCTTTCACTGCACCTGCGGAGACAATCGAGTACGAACCATATGACGGGCATCTTGCATCACGTGTGACTTCGCTCTACGCACAGTTAGAATCGCTCACGACGACAGTCGCACAGTTAAGACGAGATGCGCCGCAGCGTGCAGCAGAGATGTATGCAGCGGAACTGAAGAAGGTGTTAGAGGAGGACGAACATGATGACTTGGAAGATGAGGAAATCCTGGAAAATGGAGAAAACAATGAAAGGCAAACAACAGAAGACGTTGACATGCCTGATGCAGACCAGAACCAGGAGCAGACTTCCAGCAATGGTCCCAGTACGAATGGCTCACTCCGGAGAACAGCGAAAACGAAGTGGAATTTACATGTGCCCCTTGGCACCGACCATGAAGCGGAACTATGGCGCACTGGAGAGATGGCAGAAGTATATGAGGATACACTACGGACTTTGCTTCGACTCCAGGGTGAGGCTGTTCCTGGCGATGAGACAAATGCCACAACAGATGGGGCCGCCGATGGGAATGCTGTCGCATCCACAGTCGGGAAGGCTGAACGAGCCAGTCGGGCAGTTGAAGTCGTGGAGAAGAAGTGACCGCACATGGGTCTATTCTGTAATATTTCTTTGCGATTCGAGTCTTTTGGTGTTCGGCGCTAGGCATGGAATGATACCATTAAATACTCCACCGTGATTGATAATCTGCTATTGGGAATAATGATTGATATCAACTATTCAGGCAATGACTTGGGTTACGTGTTCAAGCAAACATACCATGTTACAAATCGCCCTTTTCGTAACCAATACGCACCGGGTTGTACATTGAACTCGAACCCCGAATCCCTAATCAGATAATCGCTTTTATATTCTGTCCCAATATTTACTCTTCTCAACCCCATCTATAAAAGCACCTCACGCCGCTCATGTTCCGTTGTTTAATATCTAATGTCAAGCCAAATTGAAAACAAAGGCAAAATGGGGAAGCCGGCAGCCGGTTTTTCAGGTAGCAGATAGCTAACAGTTAAATTCAGAGGAACCAAAGACAGCCATAGGGAGATAGAAAAGCGTAGTTGATGTTACCTATTCCCGGGAGACATCTTGAAGGAGTATAAAGAGATAACACGGCACTGCGGCTTTACCCATATTGATCCAAGACAAAGGGGCGAAAAGAAAAAAGAAGAAAAAGGAAATCGGGTTTCTACGCAGTGGGCTGAGGCTGAGAAGCTTCTTGCGTCTCAACCTTCTGCTCGAGACCAGGATCCTCGTTCTTCACGACGTTTTGGTCCTCCTTGGGAGTAGCCCACTTGGGCGCCTTGGCCCACTCTGGATCTTGCCAGGGGCCCTGGTCGCTCAGTTCACAGCCGCCTTCGCACTTGCAGGTACCACCAATGTCCTCGGGGAGGTTCTCAGCGGGGACTTGTGCCAACAGTTCCTTCTTGTAGTTGGAACCAAGTATATGGATCTTTTCGACAGTCACGGGGTCCAGGAAGCCCTTGACGGCGTTGAAAGCGCCGCTGAAACCCCAAGGGGCGTTGATCAAGTAAAGCTTGCCCAAACGCTCGGGGTAGTAGTTCTGAGAGATGCCAGAGGCCTGACGAACATACCCATACACAGACGGGATACTTGTGATACCGACGCCCTTCAAGTCCATGATGGTGCAGCAGGTCTCGAGCAGCTTGCCTGCCTTCCGAGAGCAGGCGGGCAGTCGGGGGTCAGCAAGCTTCTCGTACTCAGTGACGAGGTTCTGCAACATGCGCTCGGCGGAGGTGATTTTGTACATGGCGTTAAGATCGATCTTGCCCAGTTTCTCGATGTAGACAGGTCTTCCATCCTATTTCCATTTTATTCACAATTAGCATCCGAGTCGGCTGGGACCAACACATGCATGGTGGCTGTACCTTATCCGTCTTGTGGTAGTACTGAGGATAGAACTTGAACACCTCCGGCTTCTCCTTGTAGTCGAAAGTGCGAGGCAGGTCGTCAGTGCCGAACTCTTTCCGCCACTTTTCGCACTCGATGAACCTAATGAGGAGAACGGGCAGATGTTAGCGCTGGATTTCGCATTGTTCGACCATGGATAAGGAACAAGTCGAAGGATGAGATCACTGATTACAGAGTTCTCATCGGGAGGCCTTGATAGTGTCCGTGGACGCTAATCAAACGAATGAGCAGTAGGAAAAGCCTCCGACATACATAGTCTTAGCATTGGCGACGTCGAACTTTCTCGCCCTCAGAAAGCGGAGCAAAGTCAACGTATCCAGCCTTTCGGTGTAGCCGAGCTGCTCCAGCTCACTCCGAAGCTGTTCTACCTTTGCATCCTGCTCTGGGGTGGTGTGGCCAGGGTGGCCAGGTTGGGCAACCGGCGCAGTGGTGGG
This sequence comes from Aspergillus flavus, assembly GCF_009017415.1. Lineage (NCBI taxonomy): Eukaryota > Fungi > Ascomycota > Eurotiomycetes > Eurotiales > Aspergillaceae > Aspergillus > Aspergillus flavus. The sequence goes on along the minus strand of NC_092409.1, from coordinate 3,506,097 downwards.
AAAGTCATAGTTGTCGTACTTCGAACTAGGAGCGGCCATGGTGGACTGTGTACGGAGTCTGTGTGAGAGGGAGTGAAGGGTAGAAGGTAGGAGGAGTTGCGGTGCGGATGAGGGAAGTAAAGTATTCGTGGTCGGAAGACAGAAAACGCTTAGTGTCAAGGGAGGAGAAATCAATTGATAAAGGGGGGGAGGAGGAGAGGAAGAAGAGAGAGTGGGGAGGAGATGCACGATTACAGAGAACTCCTGCAGTTTACAATTATTGAATTCCTTTTTCTCTACAGATCTTTACTCGTTTCATATTTTTACTTATTTTTCTTCGTAGTTCTTTGTTTTTGCCTATTTTCCCCTTATGATATCTCTATTAACAAATAATGTAATTAAAAAATTTAGCAAAAATACGTAGACAAGTGACGGTCAACGGGGAAACCGTTTAGAGGGAAGTGGGCGGTGTCGCCGATACAGCACTTCCAGTCTCAGCCTGCAGTGGGAAAAGAAACTGCCAGTGATGGGAGAAGGAAAACAAGAGGGGGGCGAAAACCAAATACGCAAAGGCGGTCGGTCAAGTTTGAATGCTAGCACAGTCTCCAAAAAGAAATTATAAAACTCCTAATTAATAAATTAAATCCTGTACTGAAATCAAGATTGGGGAAGAGCGAAGAAGGGGGAGGGGGCAAAGAGTCTCGGAAATTAAAACGACAAATAATCCCTTTATCCCATGCTCTATCAGATTGTTCATATAGAAAACTGGTCAGATATTGATTTGGTATGCAAATTACCGTAAGATTTGATCCGGAGATCTACAAAAGCGGTGATGCCGGAGGTGACGTCGTCACTGGACCACTGACTCGACACCGGATACTTACTACTACTAGTACTGAATTAATTACCAGTAGTGGCGATGTATGATGTTCCAGACGAAGTTTAAAAAAGGCAAAAAAAAGTATCAATTGTCCGTAAGATAAACTATACTCTATAATGTAATGAGCATATGACCTTCACACAGGAAGTCTCCTATGCGACTACTATCTATATACTCGTACAGTATACTTCCATTACGGAAGTATATGCTGAAGCTCCTAATCTCTCCAGGCATTCATACTGTACTCGTACGGAGTACTTGGGCAGGAATAAGGGGCAATCGTGTTTGTACTCCGTAATCTAACTCAGCGAGATCGACGTATCAGCACTGGTATCCTAGAGCTGTTGGGTTCTGTATTTTTAGAAGGCAAAAGTTTCACTTGGATTTTATACAGGATATCTGAATTTAGTTACTCATTTTCTCTATGAGGACCTCTTGTTAGTCTAGTAATGAAAACACGATCCTTCTCTTCAACACAAATTTCGATTCTGCTACGCCATTCTGTTTTTGAAGATGACCAGAAATTTACAAATATCAAGCACAGTTGGTGGCAAATTCTTGTCCTCCTTATTGATCGATCTTGCCAAAGTACAAAGTACACGTCAAGAAATGCCCATGGGGAGTCATGTCGTCCATATGGACGTTCTAGGTAGTACTCCTGAAAGTCCCCATAGCTTCTCCACTCCTTTCATTACTGCTGTTGCCAATCTATGACTGGTGTTTACTATGTTCATCGTATCCCTCCCTAGCCCCAATACAACCGCAGGTACTCAGCCTCTACTGGTGTCAGACTGCGCCATCAAGCCTACTAGAAACAAAAACGGTCGTTTTCAACGGCTTTAGAAGTTGAACATTGCATGTGTGGAGGTTTACAGTCATCAAGAGACACTAGGTTTCTCCGCTCTGGGTCAAATAAGGCAGGCAATACTCCGTATGCACCGTCAACTGACATATGGCATATATTCGATTGGCCACGTCATGCAGCATCGGACTAGTGTGTTATCTTGGCAGTCTTGGCTATTCATCTGTTCTCAAATTGTTCATTCAATAGTGTGAGATATCTCAACTAGGGTGTATGTCGTCACCTGACTTAAGATAATCACTTGAAGAAGCCTGGTGACCGTAACTTTCTCCAAAGCGTTAGGTATGAGAGGACTAGAATCTCACTGCTTCATCTACGGATATGATGCTACAATGCAGTGTCTAACTCGCACCTCTTTGCGTACTATGCTCTAGATCATAGGTTCATCATGCCCAGGGTCAAGCAAAGCAGAACCCCGACTCGTTCATCGTAACAGACCGTGCTCCCCACAGACGCAGAATACCCAAGATCCTCTCCATCCACCCAGGATCTCTACCCAACTCCCTCATCAAAAGGTCATACCGATACAACAGCTCAAAACACATCTTCAAATACGCCTTCATCTCTGCCCTTTCCCCATCCGTCTCAAGACTCAACGGATCCCACGATGAGCAATGAATATCAGTAATACCCTTCGCATTCCAAAACTGACGATGCGGGATATTCTGCGCCGGATAGTCATGATCCGCCAAAGCCCAGTCAGCGAAGTACCTGAACCGCTGCGTCTCCGTCAGACGGACAGTGACATCCGCAGACCCGCGTTTGGCATTGGCTTTCACAGCAGCGGCAATGTTTAGTAGTAGGTAGGCTTGCAGAGCTACGTCCGGAAGATGGTTGACACCGAAGCTGTGGCCCCAACTTAGATTATCAAGGGTCGCTAGTGGGATCTTCTTGTGGTTTGCTAGACGTAGTAAAGCGAGCATTTCGTTTGATATAAGTAGCATTTTCACGGCATCGGCTAGGTCCCCATCGGCTGTGCTGTATGGAGCCGGGCTGATCCAATGGTCGGCATCCTGGAATTTTTCACAGAGGGGATTAGAGACTGCAGAGTTGGTTCTGTGTGGTTCGAGGTGGTATTTCTGTTCGATGGCCGCTAGGATAGACGTGTCGAAGAGAGGACCGGATGTTGGCAGAGCGGTAGACGGTGGGTACTTAGCTCGCTCAGTAGTTGCAAACTCCTCGATCACGGAGATTAGGGTTTTCGTAAAGTGGTTTAACTCAGCAGATTGGCGATCAGCGAAGCGGTCGTGGATCACGAAGTCGTTCTTGCGGTTCTTGTATTGGTTTTCTTTAATGAAGCCAAAGTGCGAAGAGATTGTGTTCCAAGGGAACTTATGGTCTAGATGCATGATGCTCTATCTACGGAATATGTGTTTTGTCAAAAAATCTTACAATTACCAGTCCAGCGCTTTTCAGATTTGACAATCCACGTTTCCATTTTTAGGGCCTAGTTAGGCAACCACCGCTTGAGCTACTATCGAACTCCCCCTTTTGCCATGCGCCACCTTCCTAATACTTGAGCGGATTAGTTAAACGGTGGGGACAAAAACATGGCAATACATGTTATAGAACCGCCATGTCGGACATGCGTTCCGATCCGCCACGGCGCCACAGGTTAAACTTAACGTCTCATCATGAATCATTTCTAATTGCACCGTAGAAATGTTTCATGCCCGACCCCTTTTATTATTGAGCAAATTGTCTCGGCTTGATCCGGTTCTTATTTTTATCTCTAATGTTCAGAGTGGCTTATAGGTGGCAACACGATCGGTGAGAGTACACAGTACTATCCAAAGCTCGGATATCCTAGCTGCATGTCGACATAACTTACATATAAACTGTACTCCGTGGCAGTCCTGGCTATGGCGAGTTTTACAAGATTTCAGACTACTTAGAGTTATTGAAGGAGGTCTGCAGTCACCTGCACTGGAATACTGTGTACTCTCTGAAGAATGTCTTGATTCGTTTTTGTTTGATATGTCAACCACTAGGGAATACAATATCTCACAATGTGTATACACCTTCCTTGTCACCACGCGTCTGAATATCTCCGCAAACAAACAACATCCATATCCGTGAAAGCAGGGAACCATAAATCCACCACACATGCTCATTGACTTACTGCTTTGCTGCACTGCTTTTCACTTGTGTTATCACAACTGAAAGCGAGTAGTAAGCGGGACGCTTGATTTCCACGAACATCATTTTGATACCATAAGAGCTGCTCGGAGATGCTGCCCTATCTCATGGAATACTTCCACTTGAGACAACACAGAATTCCTTTCCAAGTTTGGACTCCACGATTGAATTCACAGATCCTTCTTAGTGTCATCATCGGTCTTACCGGCAACCTTGTCACCCAGGCTGTGGTATTCGCGGGTAAGACCCTCACACTGCTTCTTCAGGGTCTCAATGTCACGGTCCTTCGCATCGAGCTCCTTCTTCAGACGTCCGATCTCGCCGGCGTTTCCAGCCTCGGCAAGGCGGGCCGAATCCTTTCCACCAGCCTTCTTGTCGCCCTCGAGGATCTTGACCTTGTCTTCAAGGCGAAGAACCTCAAGGATCATGGTGTAGGTGCGGTTGAGGATAAGAGACAAGAAAAGGGTGAAGCCGCAGAGGTACATGTTACGTTGAGAGTAGAACTTCCGGGCCTGGACTTCCATGCGGTCAGTGCCGAGGGCAGCCGCTCTATTGGTAAGAAATATGGTCAGATATGTCTAGTTCACAAAAAATGTATTGAAGTAGGGCAAATTACTTACCCCATGTTCTCCCTAGAGAAATTAGTCACCTCCAGCTGGACGCGGTACACCCGGTTCACGCTGTCAATGAAGAGGATTAAAATGAAAATGAATGTAATCTGAAAACTTCGTCAATAAGAGTCTCAACCGTATATTGAGTGACTAGGAGCTTACCTTCATTCCATATTGCAGTTTTGCTATTATCGGACTTTCAGAAATGAAGGTGAACAGCTTCCGCTTGATAGTGAAAGGCAGAGGGACAATGAGTCCCATAAAGATCACCATCTCGAACACGAGAAGACAAAAAACCTACACAGAACAAGTTAGTATGGCTTGAAGCTGTGTAATCAAAACAATTCGAGATCTATCGTCGGCACAGCCGGAACTGTAGGCTACACCGTGATCTGCAATTCGACATGGTGGATCTGGTGTCAATCCGCAAAGTGAGATGCAAAACAAACTTACAAGGCTGTAGTAGAGAGTCATTTTGCCTGAAACTAATACCCCAATGCAACAATTGACAATGGAAATATCTTCAGGGGATGCTATCGACGTATGGTTGTGGCGGAAGCTCGAAGCGGTAAACAAAAGATAAGATGTGCCAAGGACAGTATCAGGCACTCAAGGGATGGCTGCAACAAGCTCCGAATATATAATGCAGAGCCTTGGAATCAGGAGACGAGTTATTTTTCTGGGCGGGGGAATGAGATCAGAGGCTTTTTGTACCCAGGGTGATGAAGATGAGGTGGTCCTTTTCAGCTTCGGCAAGGAAGACGTCATCACCGCCCGGAGCTGAAATGTTGAGCACGTGATGTATTTCTGCCTAGTTCGGAGTTGGCTTCCGGAATGTGTAATCACGTGTCAATGATACTTTCTATACAATATGGCTATTTCATTCACTACTTTGAATCTAGATATGTTACATCTAATCAAATCTGTATTTACACGGTATCATCACAGGCTCATCCCTCTGCTTCCGCTTCCCAGGCATTGGACTTGTGTTTCGGCTCGAATCTGAAGTCCTTATGTGCTGGACCGAGGAACATTTCTCTACACAGCAGGTTAATATCCATGTGAAGCACTAAGCGCATCAAGAAGGGAGGTAGAAAAGAAGAACTTACGTGATCTTGATCCAATCTTTGTAGTTGTGACTGCCCATAAGAGTCTCCAACTCATTTCTGCCTCTCCAAGACGGCGGTCGGTCCTGAATACGTGGTGGAAGATATTCCAGCAATCCGATAGGAATATAGCGGCAGGCGAAGCTCAACCACTCAAGAAGGAAGCGGCGCGTGGTGCCAACTCCATGCTCGTCTGATCCCCATGTCTCCAAACCATACTTGGCAAACTTCTCAACCAACGATAAACGCTCGGACGCAGACTTATCGAGGTATTGGCCAGCTTGAATCTCCTCAAATAACCAAGGCTTGATCAGAGCACCTCGACCAACCATCACAGTATCGACACCAGCATTGTTAACGTGATCATCATAATCCAGGTGCGAGTAACAGTCCCCATTCCCAAGGAACCATGTTTTACCTCCATTCGGCTGGGTCCGTGGGTCCGGCTCTCGTACGGTATCCGTGACATGATCCGTCTTTTCATTCAGTCTCTTGATAAGGGCAGCACATTCAGAGATATATCCCCAATCCGCTTGTCTTGTGTACCGCTGCTGCCTGCTCCGTCCATGCAGGGTGAGGGCTGCTACGCCAGGAGCACCAAGCCCAAGGGTACTGGACTCGTAGCCCCCAAGGATTAAACGTTCTGCCAACTTGAGAGCATTGGGTGAATTGTCTCTGGTTCCCATGCGAATCTTGGCGGTAATAGGTATTTCTTGTGAAACTGCGTTCATACCGCGAAGGATCCTCTCGAGCTTCGACGGGTGTTCGAGAAGGGCAGACCCAGCTCCTTCGCGGAAGAGTAAGTCAATAGGGCAGCCGCAGTTCAGATCGATAACACGAAGGTTTGGGGTGTATGCGGATAATACCTCAGTCGCCTTAAGCGCTTGCCAATGTTTGTTTGCCGCAATTTGGGCACCGAACCTAAAATCTTTTGAGTGATCATATCCCTGCACTACATCAGCCCCTGGCGAAATGGTTGGAGGTAGCATTTCCGTCTCGTGGGCTCTCATCAATGCCCACTCTCCCCTTTGACCCTGAATCAATGGCATACTCAGAGCCATCTCCGAGTAGGTAAACTGTGCACCAAGTTCTATACAAAGTCTCCGGAAGGGGAGGTTTCCTTGTGTGGTTAGAGGTGCCAAAACAGGAGTCTCCGGGCCGAAGTAGATACGTCGCTTTTCCGATGGTAAGAATGGTGGCTCTAGATATTGCGCCCGGTTGTCTTCTTTCTCTCTTTCAGCTTGATCAGTCTTGGACTCCGCGCCCCGCTCTTCATGAACCTCCCGGTTGTGGATTACTTTTTCCAGTTCTCTAGAAGTTTTGTCCAGCCAACTTCCGTATGCATCAGCTCGAGGCGTCTTGACCTTCTTGCGGTTTAGCGCAATCTTAGCTTCTATTGGAGCAATATTTGCAGTGCCATCCTCGACTGCAAAAGGAACAAGTGGCTGTGCTTTCTTCTTGCGCTCCTCATCCTCAACCAGCACCAATTCTTTTCTGCCATCGGCGGTCTCGCGTTCAGTCATGTGAGAGCCAAGGAGACGGCATTTCCAGCCAGAGAGACATTTGCCTTTTGCGTCCCAAACCGGACACACGCCATCGAAGGTTGTCAGATCACCACGTTTGTATTCCTTCAGGTAGGTTCGTAGATCGTGCTCGAAACGACACTTTTCGCCCCATTGGCAAGCTCCGGGAGAGAATTCAGGTGTAAAGATCCTGCTCGGACACAGGCCCTTTTCGTCTTGAGACGATCCAAAAGTGCGGTTTGTGTTTTGTCCAGTAGGCTTCTTCTTTTTCTTCTTCCCCGCCTCTTGTCCTTGGGCCCCCTCGTGACGTGCGGCCTCGGCAGCATCGTCGGTGTTAGGTTGCGGCTCGGTGCCCGTAGCCCTTGGGATAATGAATCTAGCATATAGTTAGCCACTAGGGTACACCGCAGATAGCTGCTCCTTGGCCTACATACTCTGGCTTAACAGGAGCGACACCCCTCATGCGCTGAGGGGCAATGTTGTTAGCGTTGTTGTCAGGCGTTGAGGCATCATCCAACTTGGCTTTCTTTGAGGGACGCTCATCAGTATTGCCAGCCTCCAATGTATCTGTGACTGGTGCGTCGTTCTGGAGATCGCGCATGGGGGTCTCCGGCGTTTGCGATTGAGCGGTTTCCGGCGCCATTATCAAAACCGCTGTTTAGACAGAATAAGCACCTCTCTTGCGTAAAGCAATGGGCAAATATCCGATGAGTAGGAACTGGAATCTCAAAATCCAATCCAGATGCAGCTAGGTTCAATGCTTAGCGCAAACAAGCCTTCTGCCTCGATTAATGCCGACAAAAATTTCGGCTCTCACATCCCACCGCGGAGTATGAATGAAATTTTGCATTGTTTGCAGTTATTGGTGGCGCACGAGCTAGTGGCGCACGGAAGGCGGTCTACATGAGGTCGATGGCTGGTGCGCACCGCACTGGGGTAGGATTGAGTACTACTACTTTTATTGGAAGTGGTGATGTCGAACCCCAACTTAAAAATGCTGGACTGTTTCCGGTACAGCGGCGGCATGCGCGGTAGATTGGTTCCTTACATTACCGAAATACTGAACCCATACCTCCGTCGGTCTGTGTGCCTTACGCATGATTGGTAATTACAGGGGGATGGGTGAAGGGGCCCACCGGAGTTGAACTTTCTGTGCCTTTACCCATTTTCTCGCTTTTCTAGAAGAACTCAACGAGCAGATGGCGGCTGCCAAGAATGTGTATCCTCGCCTCGGGATTTAGATCCAGCCACTGGCCCCAGCGTGTCTCTCCACCCAACCCACTTTCGCTGTTTCCTGTGACTTTATTTCCTGTCTGCTAATGTAGGTACGGAAAAATGGCGGTAGGCGAGCAACCCTGAGTGGTTACTCGAACATACGAAAAATGGTATTTGGGAGTCTGTGGATGTCGCGTTTGTAAGTGACTTGAATTTGGTATTTTCTTTGGACTTTTCTACTAGTAAGCTAGACTACTAGCCGATCAGGGGGAGTCGAAGCCAATGGATGCGTCGGTACCAACTCAATTGCAGCTTGGCAATAGATCACAAGACATACCTACGGACACGTCTCTTGTCGACTGATACCGAATAAACAGTACTTTCTTGAACTACCGACATAAGTTGATGTATAAGGTCGACTCTGTCTCTATAGTCCCGGTCAGCTGGTACTAGTGCCCCTATTTCGGTGTTTACCATGGTGCGTAACGCCGTCCTGCTGGAGATCCTCAGCTGGATGGATACAGACCCTAAGATCCACCTATCAGATATTCTTCCGTTCCTCGCACCTTTTGAAATCGGTGGAATAGCACATGTGGCATTTCAGAATCGGTGAACCTGGGTGTGTAATGACCCACAGTACGGAGTAGAACTCACAACGTTGGGTTGACATTGGTTTTTATATGATTGCAGCAAGAGCTTACGGAGTAGTAGGCCAGTGACTTAGACCATGCAAGTGGCAGGGATACATCACCTGAGGCGGTATCGGATTTTTAAATTACAGTAATGCATCGAACTCTGTATATATGACAATACACCATGGAGGATGAGCTTAAACTAGGTAGTACCTCCATAGTAGCTTACTACTGCTACCTTCTCGTCCGTACTTCGGAGAAGAGGGGTGAGATTGAGTCATTGTTGTAAATGGGAGGTTGGGGAACAACACAGTTCCCTACCCTTATACTCCGTAGGACCGTAGTGAATCCAGGTTGAATGTGTTGTCCGTATGGATTGCCACAAGAGGACCGCTAGCAGGAACAAAGTAGTATATATTTGATAACCAGAAATGATCGCCTGATTCCGATACCACACATCCCGCGGCTTGAATCGAATAAGGTTAGCGGCCACTCGGCCGATTCATTGTCTTTGAGTGACTTTAACAAACCAACATCTATACATAGCAGCATGCCCGTTTGCCCGGTTTCACCAGGATAAGCCTCATATAGACTAATCATTATATCCCTTCGTCTCAGAAGGACGCCACGAGCACATACCTACTCCGGAGTACCGAACGGAGTATGTATTTAACTTCGTACTAGATTTGGGTATGTTGCTGCATATTAAACCAGAAGCGGTAAGTGTGTTGAGCGGGTAAAGCGGTGAAAGCGGCCACGAAATCCTTCTGTTGTGTTTCTAGCGCCGAAGCTAAGGGTTGGTGATACATCCCCCAATGTGGTTGCGTCTTGAAAAGGAGACATGCGGCTATCGCTAGTGAGACGATCAGTGTTCCAGTTCTGATAGGGATGATCTGTTTCGGTGAACCATACCCCGGGGAGATTCCACCTTGCCACAATCGCATCACTCTACTTTGTCCATAACCAGTGCGATTTGGGCCGATAGTTGTAAGCAAGGTCGCTTTCAATTTGTCTAGCGCCGACAATACTCTCTCATTTCCCCGTATCTTGTATATCCTGTACATACAGACCGCCCATTTGTTTGATCTGATCTCCGCCACATGTGATAAGATTATTCTCTGATGCATGTGTTTGGCTAGTGGTGATGTGCTAAAGCTCCGAGATGGAGTATAAAGTTTATATGCTGTATATCCGTACATACTTACCAGTTCATCAAATGGTCGAACTGTTCATGTTACCGTCATTGATGTGACCACCGATAGCCAAGCTTTCCGTCCAGGTACGGAGTACTCCCTCGACGATTAGGACGTTAGATAGCGCCCGACCTATTTTACATATCAAGTCCCCCGCAGTTGCGTACCGACAGGCCTAGTAAGTAGTGCCTTTATAAACCTCAAGACCCTGAAGATCAAACACCTTCAGGAAACTTACCTAACCGTTAGAACTTAGTACACTGGAGTTCGAGACAGTGTGGGGAAGACTTGGATCTAGTTTTACGCAAGTTAGATAGAAGAAGTCGATCAGCCCGTGTTTTCCTTGACCCCTTTAGATAGCCTGTTCGTTTTAAGTGCTGATCTACTCAAGAATGCCTTAGTCCGCAGTCGGGGAGGACGTTCAATTCAACCTGTCAGCCCAAAGGGAGCACATGTAATTGAACCACGGATCAAATCCGCCTCCTTCGCCCCATCGGCTATATGAGCCGTCTCACAATAGCGGAGACGTCACCTACACCTACATGTTGACGATGTAATGTGTACGAGCATGATGACTCTTCTTAAAGTCTCTCGAGTCATTGTAATCCAATCATTGACCATCTCTGGAGGATTGTCTTGACGAATGATCTCTTGTGGTGGGCTTGGTTTTGATGTGTCAATGTTGCAAGGGCAACGTAATGTACGCTGTCGAACTACTAAGGCTAACTCGGAAGGTAGGGTAAGTGGTTAGTCTCTCCCTCATTCCCCCAAAGATGGTTAGGTTGGAATTACCAACTCTACGGAGATGTGACGAGTATTTTACTAGTTAAAGTACTAAAGAAGTGGTACTCCATCCCACTAGTCAGTACTGTACCTTAGAAATGGAACTCTGATCCCACCGCCATCGTCATTGACTTTTGAGGAAGACTACTTCTTTCGTACTAGTTCGTGCGTGGTCGAGGGCTGCAAGCGGTGTCAGTCGAGAATCCACCATTCTTTAGCGATTGCACCGGTTGAACGCCGGACTCCTAGTTTAGTTGTCTTTAGTAGATAGACTAGCTATCCACAAACCCATGAGATTCTTTGGGACAGCCATACGTAATGAAGCTGAGTTCGACCAGATTTTTGCCATTGAATACGGCAGTCGCTGGGATGACAAGGGTGTATGACTAATTCGCCCACCTGGTTTCAGATTTGTCTGGCAATATGTCTCCGTGTAATACGACGTAATACATACCAGTAAAGACAGTGGTTACCCATGGATGCACTTGTAGGTACCCTACCAACAGTTACCTGCCCCGTAAGGCAGTGAAGGAAAGTAGTCGCCTCCGGGTAGGTTATTATTACTAGATGCCTTCCATCCATCCTTCCATGACTCGATTCCGCCAGTTTGCCCAGTCTTCCCCTCCATCTCTTTCCGCTCTTTTCCCTGGTGTTATCGATTGTTCTTCTGCTTACCGTCTCACCTATCTAAAATTATTATACTTCATTCTTCTTCCTCATCCCTAGAGTCATTTCGCTAAGTCTCCATCGGCAATATTACTAACTTATTGTTACGTGCCGCCACTGTTCCCGAATCCGTTACGGTTCCGCAGACAAATCCAAAGCGGGACAGCATCCGAGGGTGGACACTCACTCCTTGTGTGATCCCGCCCAAAGCCGCTTTCGAGGATTCATTCCTTCATGCTTGGGTCGTCAGAGACGCTCAGTCCTCCTCCTCTTCATTACTCTCCTTCCGTTGGGGATCACGATCGCGCATCCTCTCGGGACTCGACCCCTGTCACCACTCCACTCGGATTTGGCGTATCGTCGTGCAGGGAAAAGGTCTCTGATCGTCCGTGGCCTCGAAACTCATTTGGTCTCCTCGACGACCATTCATCATATTTCGATTCGACGAAGTTATACTCGCAACCTCAAGAAGACTACGATTTCCCTCATTTCCCCTCGCCCCCTTTGACCTCGGGCACGATGAACAATACAGCAGCTCCAATTGATATCGCCACCCGCCAGACCTCAGTCTCTCCCCCGGGGCAACAGGCGTCGAACTTGACCTCTGCTCTCCAGAGAGCTGGAAATGGCGAGCGGACCGGTAGCATATCTCACGCGGGCGGCGTTGGAATCAATATATTCAAAGCCCCGCCACCTCGTAAAGACTCCATCGGTGCAGCGACCGCACAATGGGGTAATGGCTCAAAACCGATTTCCATGTCTGGATCGAACCGCGATAAACAGCGCCGTGAGTCTTTGGCCGGGAGCTTGGTTGGCGGTATGAGCTGGGGTGGTGTTTCTGTTGGCAGTTGGATACGCGACGAGTAAGTTTTCATGGGTGCGCGATCGATATCCCACTTGGATTCATTATCGGCATCTTATATATGTGCCTGACATGAGTTTCAATGGCCAGAGGCTAATATCAGATGATTTAGTATTTTAATGACCGGCACATCCCCATTTACTTTTGGGCAATCACCTTCCTTCCACTCGTCATCGTATCTCCCAAAGCTGGAAGCCAACTTCATGCGAGACTTTTCTTGCTGTGGTGTGACATTACCTACTCTTCACGATCTTCTACAGCACTATGAAGAAGCCCACGCCACTAAGTCGCCACACCAGGGACATCGCCCAAGCCAAGCTGACGGCCGGGCTGCATTAGCTGCTGCTGCGATGGCGCACCAGCAGAATCAGCAGAACAACAATCAGAACCGTGGGTTGCAGCCCGAGAGCACTCAGCGTAAATTAAACCAAAACCAGCCGCCTCAACAGCACTCCGATATTGATGCAATCGATGATATGGAGCTGGACGAGCCGATGGGTGATCATGATCCATCGGCGCAGCTGTTTTCGCCTCAGCCACAAAATGGCAACCAGGGGGGATTCGGTCATTCCAATCAAAGGGTGCCGCATTTGAATCTATCGATGCTTCCAGGACATCAGGGTTTCAAAGGATCTCAGCCCGGCACACCTGTGGCTTCTGGTCGTCCCCTGTCGTTGCAAAATAATCCCACTGTTTCCTCGGTGAACACGCCGACTTTGATGTCGAATCCACTTCAGAATTCTCAATTCCGGTCAACGCCCGACTCGTCCACACCAGGAACCCCAGCCGAACTCGATGAGAGCGTACTTGGCGGCTTCGGTGACATGGGGATGCAAACCAACAACATGATGCAAGGCCAGGAGCAATTTGCTCGCTTTGCTGCTAACAACGACATGGTGGATCTCTGTATCGACGAGCCGGCGAAACGCTTATTCAGCCCAACCGGGGGGATCAACACACCCAATGCTCATTTCAAGCTCAGTGGGGCACAGTACGGTCCAAATAGTGAAATTGCACGCAGAATTAGAGAGCAGCAGCTGCTGGCTGGCGTTCCCGATACCACTGCTTTGCTGCCAAATGAAGAACCAAAGCCTTTCCGTTGCCCTGTTATTGGTTGTGAGAAGGCGTACAAAAACCAAAATGGTTTGAAATATCACAAAGCTGTAAGTGTCTGGTTACAGGATAGGACTCTCCATGGACTATAATTAACATATCATCACAGCACGGCCATAACAACCAACAATTACACGATAATGCAGATGGCACATTTTCCATTGTTAACCCAGAAACCTCGACGCCGTATCCTGGTACACTCGGCATGGAGAAAGAAAAGCCGTACCGTTGCGAAGTCTGTGGCAAACGTTACAAGAACTTGAATGGTCTCAAATATCACAAATCGCATTCTCCTCCATGCAACCCCGACTTCCAACTTGCCGCTGGCCGCAACCTGGCTTTCGGCGGAGGAGTCATGCAAGGACAAAATATTAATGTTGCCGGAGCTGGTCTACCTGGTATTGGTGAAGAGGGTCTTCTATAGAAGGTCTCGTGATTTTACACAGCGTGAGAGATATTGCTTTGCTCTTATCTTCAATTTCACATAATTCAATTCGACGATTTTGACGGCTTCGTCGCGTGGCATACGACTTTATGACCGGTTCGGTGGTTTGGAGTTACGTTTGGTATGAACGTCCTGTCGATCGCGGTTCTCTGGGCCAGCCGCGATCTGATCTGATAATGAATAGTCAGTCCTTTTGGTGCCCTCGAAAGACCTCCGTTGAGATACATTTATGAGTTCCCGGTACACCTGTCGGTATATGATTTTCGGCTTTTGTCGCTTTCGTGTCTTTTGCATGGTTGAGCTTTGGGATGCAGAATCCGGTGTCTCAATTACCTTTCGTCCTCTTTTCCCTGTGTTTCTCATTATTAATGGACTTTGTCGATCCTTGACTTCGTGATTCTCGGACGAAGTTGCGCTTTAACTCGCAAAAGAAAACAATTACGGGGATCAAACAAAGTTGGTACTCGATCGGGCTTCATGTGCCATTCGTTATACCTCTTCAAACATTTGGACACCATTACTCGAGCACTGTGGAAGAGAGAAAAAATTAAAAATGGCATACCGGCGTCGATCCTGTAGATAATGGTTCCAGACCAGATCTTGCTTTCTTGTTGTTCTTACCTGTGCTGGTGGTGTTTATGGAGAAACTGGGGCTATAACTTTCTTATATGCGTTGACTCCTCTTGGTTTGTTCTTTCTCGATAGAGTCTTCTCGATTTGCTTGATTCCCATGGCTTCGTTTTGTTCTGCGAAAAGGAAAAAAGTTTGGAAAATATTGCTTTGGTTGCCTTGTCACGCTTGTTTAAATGATAAACTATGCTCCCTTCGAATTGAAGTTACTCTGTTCCCCTTGACAATTTTACACTCAAGTAGAAGCACATATACGTACAAATTGTGCTCACACCTTGTAGGATATTCTGATGACTTCTTCGACACTAGAGCTCATCGTAGTATACCAACAGCTAATCTTTGTACTTGAAGCCACGGCCGAAAACCAACAACATTCCAGGCGAGATCGGTATCATTTTCTTGCTATTTGGATGTTGACATACTCCGCTACCGGCAGACTATAATGATACTGAATTGTATCTGTCCCAGTTGAGGTCGAATATGATACCGTCACGGTATTATGTGTTCGCATATTGGAATGTATAGAGGAACTAGTCCGTAGAGTTTACGCTTGAGGAGGATCTACATCATTCCCTACTTGTTCCATGCAAGGTTTAATAGTATTTATAGTCATGTAAGGACTAAGCATGTATTCCATAGCTCAGCTGACCTGGTCACAATGTAGCGATAACGCGATGACAAAGCAAAAATCCCATTTGAAAGTAGAATTATTCTAGTACACCAAAGAAGAAAAAGAAATAGCCATCCCCTGCATAAAGCGCCATGTGCATCCAAACGAAGGGTAACATGAAGAAGATTAAAGTCTCGTGCCGCAAACGTCCTGATGTACTTCATGAAACAAAATCATTGAGAGAGTTATTTCCGTTTGCACCGACTACCCTTGGGTGTCATCGTGTGTCCGTACTGTGATTTGCCTTGGTTGAAAAATGGTTGACAAATAGGAGAAGGTTTTTACAGATTGGGAAGATGAATGAACATGGCTAAGACAGATGAAAAGAAAAAAGAGGGGAAAACAGACTTCCAGGCCGTGTGGTTATGGGTGGATAGAAACACTGCGTACCTACCACTCGAACTCGCCCTGGCCTTTGTGAAAGACATATCTATTTAAGTCAGTATGTCGCATTACTTGGAGTGCTTCTATAGAACTTACTCTTTACCACCAGTCGTCAGAATGCCATCCTTCAGGGTGCACTTCCACTTGTTCTTCACCCTCTGGACCTTGTCGTACGTGCAGAGCATGACTTGGCCGACGGCATCTTCCGCTTCATGGTCATCAGCAACGAGGTCGTCAGGATCATCGAGGTCGGAGTTGATGGCATCTTCATCGTCTTCATCCCTCTCATCATCACCTCCCGGGCCGTCATATTGAGCTCGGACTACTTTAGAGGAAGACGATGCCGAGGCGCTTGGGTCCGAAGGAACCGCGGCGTCTGTCGCAAGTTCATGGGTAGGTGCTATTGAAGAGTCCTGGCGCTCCTCTAATGGCAGCAGAAGGCCTCCACCCTCGAGCTGAAGCATGCGCTGTTTCAGATGCTCACGGAGAACCCTATCGCCTTCCCCATTCTGACGATCAGCGGCCTCCCGCCTTCGCGCAACCTCTGATTTCCATGCAGACAATGCATCGTCGCTGGCACCGTCTGTTTGTGTATTGTTCATGGGGGGTTGAGAAACGGGAGGGTAACCTGGTTCTTGCTTGATATGTGGCGCCTGTCCATTTGGTACATGCGGTAGATTTTGGGGGCGAGCCTGTCCTGGCATTGCCATGGCAGCTTGAGACTGGGCTTGCAACTGACTGACCGAGTTGGCAGCGGCCGCGCCGTATCTCTGGTGTAGCATGTTGGCAGCACGTTCTCGCGCCGACTGGGCATTTGGAATGTTCGTAGGGATCATGTTACTCATAGGGGGCAAAGTGGTTTGGCCGTTCATTCCAGGCTCCGTCTTGATGTGCGGCGCTTGGCCCATGGCATTTGGCGCTGCCCCGACCGGTGTTGGAACTTGTAACGGAGGCGCGGTGCCAGGCATCGAGTGAGGCATTGACTGTGGAGGGGGGACATGTTGTTGAGGGGTTTGAGGAGCAGGAGCGGGTCGAGGAGCATTAGAGGGTACGGTCGCACTAGGGGGGAGGATTTGGTTCTGGTTCTGAGGCTGAGGAGGGGCGGGTTGGGGTGGTGGAGGGTCCCAAGGGAAATGAGCGACACCCAGGGACGAGAGTTTTTTCTGCCAGCTCTGTCGGAGTAGAATTTAGTTAGATTGTGGAACAAAGAGCAGAAAGCTTCTGAGTTGAGGAAAATAAGAATAAAAGTATAAATAAGTGAATGTGGAAATGAGGCGAAGGTTGACAAAGGGTAAGCGTGAACTATAGTATAGATCATCGAATAGATGAGACGGACGATGAGGAGGCTTGGCAGCCTTAGGCTCCCGCGGGTAAAAGGGGAGGAGTATAAAGGGACTCAAAAGGCTGGCGCTCCCCCAGAGGCTTTGCCGCCTCCCGCAACTCTCGGACCCCGCGTTTGGCCGAGGGTCGTCGAAGCCAACATCGGTTGCCCCTTGGTTGGCATTTTCACCAGGGAATCCATCAAAGAAACATCTCAAATATCAAATTTCTGCCTAACTCACCTTCCTCAAATCTAGCAATGTCTGCTGGTCCACTCCGCTCTCCTCGAAATCTACCTGGGAACCATCGCAGACTTCTTGGATGACACGATCGAACACCGTGCCCTATCAATCATTTGGTATAAGCCAATATCCTTTACAGAGATAGACCCTCACTGGAGGAAGCTAGCCAACGAAAAGAGAAATTATCTGCTAATCCTTCCTAGGGTCTCCCAGCTCAGGCAAGGTAGGGGCTCTGTCAGATAGCACTCACCACCTGCTGGTTGGACATGGTCGCTGGGACAGAACTTCGTAGACAAGCCTTATCAAATCAGGTAATCAACACGGTCTCTCCTTTCTCGACGAAACAGCAAACGTGCGAGCCTATCACGTCCGACGGGTAAGGTGGATGTGATGTCGTTGGCTTATCACCAGGGCAGGGTGTTCCGTCGCAGCGGTCGGTTGCCACGGACTAATGCGACGGTAACCTCTAGCGATCAAGTTCGGGCCTGCTTCGGTAGCTCAGGACTCGACCGGCAATCGTATGCGACCTAGCTATGTGATACGTGAGATCTTTCGTCAAACCGCCCAGGAAAACGAAGGTTGTTGGCAAGGAGCGCAGGGACAGGCGTGCCTGAGAGGGAATTGAATGAGGTGAAAGTCGTAGTCTTCGGGCGAAATCCGTCCTCATCCTGCTTAGTCACCACCCGCCCTCACTAAGTTAGCGCCATCGGCCCTCTTGGAGCTTATCTCAAAAGTAGTCACGATTCTTTATGAATCGTAAGTATCGATCGAACGTCTCACAATCAATCAATCGTCCAATGTCAAGAGGTATTAGAGATAGTTTGTCATCATTTCTAAGAATGTGCTATACAAGAAGCTTAACCCAAATATACCGTCTCGCCTAAATACAGTGCTCCAATCAAGTAACGCCAACCAAGTGTGATCCAACTCCCCCGTGATATACCCAGAATCCAGCAGTGATGTAGTACCCAATGAAAACCGAAACAGATATACAAGAAAACAATGTGGCAAAACTATCGGATGGTCATGGATTTAGTCATTTGAGCCTTGCTTCCAACTCCACCTTCACGCGATGCCGATGCACTAGTTCCTGGCTTGCGTTCAAAGACCTTCCAGAATTTCAAGCTTTCGTCCGCTGCCGCGGTGGCCAGGAGCTGACCATCAGGACTCAGGCAGCTGTGCAGAACACGGGTCTCGTGTGCCGGGATCTCAATGTTGCGGACCAGAGTGGGGTAACTCCAGATGCTCAGAGAGTTATCGGGGAATCCACTGGAGCTAACAATCTCCCGGTAGTGGTTGCTCCACCGCAGGCTGGTGACCTGAGAGCCGGTATCGATGCTGTTGGTACGGGCACCCGTCGTGGTGTTCCAGAAGTGAATATGGCGATCGTATGATCCACCACCGGTGGCGAGCAAGTTCAGTTGCCAAGGACACCAGCTGAGAGCCTTGACGGCAGCACGGTGGTTGGTCTTGGTGAACTTGGGTGCACTGAGAGACCGGGCATCCCAGATGTTCACCAAGTTGTCATTGCCGCCGGTAGCCAGCTGGGCACCGTCGGGTCTCCACTCGAGGCCACAGACTTCGGAGGTGTGAGATACAAGCTCGGCTACCTTGTGCTGAGCGATGCGGACATCGTGGTTGAATACAAGACCGCTGCGAGCGCCAGTAGACAAGGTGTGCTTAGACCAGCCCATGACACCAACACGAGAGTCATGGCCAAACATACTTCGCAGCTTAGTACCCTCTTCAACATCCCAGATCTGAACCTCGCCGGTGCCCAAGCCCACCCCAACATAAGCTCCATCGCCGCTCCACTTGACACTACTGATATACGTATCCGGAGACGACTCCAGTAAGCAGCTAACAGTGCCTGTATCTGCCGACCACACGTAAACATTACGCTCAAGGCCGATGGCGACTTGGTTGCCAGAGCTCCAATCCAGAAGGTTAAGATAGTAGTCATCCAGAAGTCCAGGTGCATCCAGAACACGTTCGGGAGCAGTCTGAACCCTTCTGCGGAACTGTGCAGACTTAGACTTAGCAGGCCTAAGAGGACGATTGTACTGAGCACGCAAGTCAATTGGCTTGGACGATTCCGGAGGCGGTGGCTTGAAAGCAAGAATTCGAGTGTTCAGATTTACACCGCACGCATCAGCCAACGACGATTCGTAGGCAACAGCGTCTGGTGCAGGTCTGGTATACGATGAAGACGAAGATGTTGAGGAAGTCTCGCTATCCTCGAGGCCGAGGTTCTCAAGAGCCGCGGTGATATCATCTTCCGTTCCTCGACCACCAATGTCGAACGCGCTCGCGGCACTTGCAAGAACGGTAGAGCCCTCATTGCCATTAGACTTGGATCGTTGGCTCTCCTCGGGCTTTGCGGTGCCAGCAGTTGCCAGTCCCTCACTGGCGGTCCGGTTGGGAATGAATCTGTCACCTGCATTGTGTGCAATGCGAACTGTGGTCTTCCCAGATCTCGTCGTACGTGTCGGGACCTCTTTCCGTACTCGCTCCTTGGACGACGGAGACTGTGATGCCGAGGGACCAGTACCGGCCAATGCCCACTCAGATACGCCCATTTCTAGGTGCTTAGGCGACTTGCGTATCCGGGCAATGTTAGACTTGGGAGACTCGCGGTAGTTCCGGGTTGCCCTAGACATGGACTTGGCAAAGTAAGAGGACAAGTTCCCCCCGTAGACAGACTTTCCATTGTCCTTGGCGCCTTCCTGCTGACGAGGAGGAGTGAATGGTGAGGAGTGATTCGATGTCATGCTTCCCGCTCGCATACGGGGAGAAGGTGTGAGAGGCATACGACCTCCAGCAGTCTTTGAAGAGAAAATTCCATGGTGGGTTTTGACCGGGGTCGACACCGTGGGAGTAGCCATATTCGAGTAGAATTATGCCACCGGGGCACAGAAGAAGTAACCTTGAAGAAGTAAGGTCAAGGCAATGCGGTCATCCAATGACCTTCAGCCGAGATTATGGCTTAAGATGTACAGTAAAGCACTGTAAAAAAGCAAGTATGAGAAATATACTATGCAAGAAATATGAGATAGCAAGGAAACTGGAGAAGATGGGAGGAGAAGAAGGAATCTGAAAAGGAAGACTTGAGGGATAGGGGAATAAATAGAGGGTATAGTTCTTTTCTCCCATGGCAACGGTTACCTGAGGTACGGGTGCGCTAATCCTAGCCCGGCTAGTTCCGTCTGCCATGCGGCTCTCGTGACGATCGTCTTGGCGGCTTTCACTTTTTCCACCTTTTTACTTTTTTAAATTTTTTAGTCACATTCTCTCATCCCGATGTCAAGTCTCTTTGTACTCCTTGGTAATATTCTATATAACATGTAACAAGAGTCTTATTGTTTGATTTCGAACACGACAAAGAATTCCATTACACGCTCTTTCTCACATCTGTGGAGCGGTGCCACAACTCTCTCCTTTCTGGGTGGCTCTGATGGCGCGGCAACCGCTCTCCACTACTACTCGGAATAGTAACGCTTCCTTTGCATCCGCGGCGTTCACGCAGTCCCACGGAGACCCACAATCCTGGATCGGGGCGCCTCGAGTCTCATTTCCGATGACTTCCCTGTCCTCTGATCACCACACACCGCACCACGCATTCCTCATGCCCCCTAGTATAGCCGGCGGTCGCCGCGGTAGCACGGACTACCGCCCGAGCATAAAAAAGGCTCAGGGTCATATTCCAGCATGCCTAGTCAATGCATCTGTGACGTATTGCAACAACGATCAGATTTACGCCTTTGGCGGGTTCGATCAATATACTGATGAAGGTTCATAAGTGACCCCTATCGCCTGACATACACCAATTGCGTCTTATACTAATCATGTGAGTGTAACAGTGTACAACCACGTTCTGAGGCTGAACCTTAAAGATCTCCGCTGGGAACTTGTAGACAACTATGGCGATATTCCAGGAGTTCGCATGGGTATTTAAACCTGACCACATCAGGGTTCAGCTATTTCTGGAGAACTGAACTAACTGAGTCGTGCTAAATGACTAGGACATACTGCCACTCTTCATCAAGGAACCAAGTTGATCGTCTTCGGCGGAGAGAATGAGCATCGCGAATATCTCTCCGATGTGGTCATTCTTGATATCACCACTTCCACTTGGACTCAACCGGAAATTCGTGGACCAATACCGCGAGGAAGGGCCCGCCACGCTGCCGTCATTTACGATGACAAGCTTTTTGTCTTAGGAGGTGTAACTGGAGATAACAAAATCCTTGATGATTTGTCTTACCTGGATCTGAAAACATGGACATGGTCCCGAACCTGGAGATTTACAGCCCGCTTCGACCATACTGCCTGGGTTTGGGGCGGTCGCTTGTGGACTTTTGGAGGCCTTGACCCGGGTATGGAACGTACGACGGATATCTGGTGGCTTGATCTCAAAGACATCCAATCTCTTGGAATGACAACATCGCAAGGTACCGTAGACACCCCCGCGACAATCGGCAGGAGTACTCATAGCCCAGACACAATGTTCAATAGTCCAACACAACAGCTCTCGGGACGATCCGGTAGTTACGCAGCAAATTCAGGGAGTGTACAAGTTCGCAATTCAAACCGACGGAAACCAATCGCTCCGGGTGCCATATCGTGTCTTCAGTTCAAATCTGGTCCCCACGTACCTGCATTGTTCTCTGGAACCCACTTCCAAGCCTATGCTTCTGGTGTTCTGCTCGACTTGATAACTCCATCGGAGACAGTGCGTATCTTCGACTGCAATCTATCGTCATTGGAGCTTGACTCACTACGCTGGCAGAGATTGGCTGATGGGCAAGAGATATTTAAACCGGGTTATAGGTGGCATTACTGTACAGTCGATACGAGTGGCACCAAGGCGTGGCTGTTAGGCAGCAGTTCGGATGCTGGCGCCACTCCTGGAACCGCTGATGAGAATCACATGAGCGAAGTTCTCTGCATTGACCTGGAAAGGTACGGCTTACTTGGCAATGAGATGACAGCCGCCTCGCCCGACCAAGGTAGAGCACTACTTTCAGAACGATCGGGGATATCTCCCTTATCTGGACTCGGTGCGGACCTGTCGGCTGTCTTTGACCAAGCGCCTGAGACCGGTAGTGGCGCCGACTTTATCATCACCGCCAACCCAGACGATCAGGTAGACGGAGATGAGCCTGGAGAGGATGCTTCTTCCCAAGCTCAGCCAGCGTTTCTACCCCCTAACGCAGCCACTTCCCCACCGATCCATGTGCATCGGATTATTTTACAACTAAGATGGCCCCATTTCAAAAGGCTGTATTCTGCTCAAATGGTCGAATATCATTCGAAGAAAATGCATATTCCCGAGCCTTACTCGGTCGTCCGTGCATTCGTCTACTACCTGTATACTGATAGCATCTCAGGTCACCCAGAATACTGTTCTGACATTGTCGATGTGGCGGGAATGCTCGTTATGGCCAACTTGTACGACATGCCTAAGTTGCGAGTGTTATGTGTCAACCGGTTAAGCCGCGAACTGGACGTAGAGAATGCAGCCATCATCTGGGAGCGAGCCGGCCGGACGAATGAAGAATGGCTGATGCGCCGTGCAGCTCAGTTCTGTCTCAGCAATTGGGGCCGAGTAGTGCGCACCGACGGCTTCAAGTCTCTGAGCCGGCAGAGTTTGATTGAACTATGTGAGGTGGTTGACATGGAAGGCCGCGTTGTTGCAGGACCTGAATTGGAGATGGTTGGAGCGCTTTCCGCGGAGGGATTTGGCTCTGGCAGAGATCCTAAGCGGTCGCAGCTGGCTCTCGGCGGCACCCTAGCTGACGATGTCGATGACCTCGATGGCGACGAAATGGAAGGGATGGAAATGTCGTGATACGATCGGGTACACTGCCGCTTCGAGCTACATGTTGGTGCCTAAGAAATAGCGGTTCGGAGGATTTCCCTCGTATCCTTGCATGCTCACTAACCTTCATGACATGATATAGGTAACGAGGTATGGATTATGATCAGCGAGGAGTTTCGAGACAGGGATTATTACATCGCATTTGGTGTCTGGTACTATTGCATGATTTAAACCATGGTGTTTTGTTTGTTTTTTACAAGTAGATGCAAATGAGGATAACTTGTTGTAGTTTCGACTATACCTATTCCAGGTCTTCGGGATACGGTCCGTGAAGCCGCTTCTTTTTAGTTTCTGATATTATCCGGAACTCCAACTAAATGTCATTTTCAACATCCCCACTTTCCCCTCCCTCTGACTATACTTGGTTATTCCCCAGAAATATCCTAGTGTGAGTGGACAAAATATTTAAATATCCCTCACTTCTCTTCAAATGTTCGCTGGGACAATTTAAGGAGCGAGATCCTGGGTGCCCAAACAACTTATTACAAGTATAAAGTGAACGTCAATATGGGTTCCACTTCAACATCGACTCTCCCACCCGACTTTCTATGGGGATTCGCAACAGCGAGGTGACTTTATTCTCTACCGTACAGCCATGGACAAGCTGTTTGGCATTGGCTAATACTTGGTGTCCATTTTTGAACAGTTACCAGATTGAAGGAGCCGTAAATGAGGACGGACGAGGTCCATCCATCTGGGATACATTTTGCAAGATCCCCGGTAAAATTGCTGGAGGCGCCAATGGCGATGTGGCTTGCGACTCATACCATCGCACACACGAGGATATTGCCTTGCTCAAGGCTTGCGGTGCCAAGGCATACCGTTTCTCACTCTCTTGGTAAAGGTGATCCAATCTCTATATATGCTCCTCATCCACTTATGGTTTTGTCCTAGGTCCCGCATTATTCCACTCGGTGGCCGAAACGACCCCATCAATGAGAAAGGCTTGCAATATTATATAAAGTTCGTCGACGACTTGCATGCTGCTGGTATCACTCCTCTCGTTACTTTGTTTCACTGGGATCTTCCCGATGAGCTCGACAAACGCTACGGCGGTCTCCTCAATAAGGAAGAGTTCGTCGCAGACTTCGCCCACTACGCACGCATAGTTTTCAAGGCTTTCGGCTCGAAAGTTAAGCATTGGATCACGTTCAACGAGCCATGGTGTAGCAGTGTGCTTGGGTATAACGTCGGTCAGTTTGCCCCCGGGAGAACAAGTGATCGGTCCAAGAGTCCTGTCGGTGACAGTTCGCGGGAGTGTTGGATCGTGGGCCACAGTCTTCTTGTAGCCCATGGGGCAGCAGTGAAGATCTACCGAGATGAGTTCAAGGCCAGCGATGGTGGAGAGATTGGCATCACTCTTAATGGTTAGTGTTTATCCATCTAAGCACATGTACCCAGATACCTAACTGTCCTTCTAGGCGATTGGGCCGAGCCTTGGGACCCCGAGAACCCGGCAGACGTTGAAGCCTGCGATAGGAAGATCGAATTCGCAATCTCCTGGTTCGCAGACCCCATTTATCATGGGAAGTATCCGGACAGCATGGTGAAGCAGTTGGGTGACCGACTGCCGAAGTGGACACCAGAGGATATTGCGCTCGTTCACGGTAGCAACGACTTCTATGGCATGAACCATTACTGCGCCAACTTCATCAAAGCTAAGACCGGCGAAGCGGATCCCAATGACACCGCAGGCAACCTGGAGATTCTGTTGCAAAATAAGAAGGGTGAATGGGTCGGACCCGAGACGCAATCTCCCTGGCTCCGACCCTCCGCAATTGGGTTCCGGAAGCTGTTGAAATGGCTCAGTGAGCGATACAACTACCCCAAGATCTACGTGACGGAGAACGGCACCAGTCTGAAGGGTGAGAACGACTTGCCGCTAGAGCAGCTACTCCAGGACGACTTCCGGACGCAGTATTTCCGGGATTACATTGGCGCTATGGCGGATGCCTACACTCTAGACGGTGTCAATGTCAGGGCCTACATGGCTTGGAGTTTGATGGAGTAAGTTCTTTCACTTAAGCAAACCAGCGCAAAAGATGTCTCGCAAGTCCAGCCAATAGCTAACATTATCGCAGTAACTTCGAATGGGCCGAGGGCTACGAGACACGATTCGGAGTGACTTACGTCGACTACGAGAATAACCAGAAGAGAATCCCCAAGCAAAGTGCCAAAGCTATTGGTGAAATCTTCGACCAATACATTGAGAAAGCTTAGTGTGTAAGTCCATAGTTAAATAAATATATATGTAACATGCCGATTAAACCAATAATTCACATTTTCCTTGTAGACATCTACAATGCACGTACTCCAGAAGATATATAAGTAAAAATACACACCTATAGAAATCTCCAATATAACCTTCCACTCCCAGTCCCCCAAAGATCGGTAGAGATACTGCCCCCCACATCCCCGCAGAGACTATATTAAGCCAAGAAGGGCATAAGCGATACGGAGTATAAACCCGTCACACCTCCGTGTCAAATACAGTTAAGACTCTCCCCGCCAAATCTCCGGCCGTCCAATAACTCCTCATATCCTCCTCGATCTATTCAACTCCCCCACATCTCTCCTTCCACTAAACCCCAGACTGCTTCTCAGGCTGTCATGGCAACAGGCTATATCCTCAGGAAAGACAAGAGAATACCCGAACGAAGACTATACATGCAAAGCCCTATCTAAGCATTGTTCAACCTTCGCAGTTACAACCCCATACTTGGAACAATGCCAAACAACCCCAGGGATAGTAATGATACACGGGTACTACAAACGGGACACAAATGTGCTTTTTATTTCTTATAGAATATTCCGTCGAAGACCCAAGCATCACCTTATAGAACACGGAGATCGTCTACAGATAGCATAAATGACCCATTACTCGTTACTTCATGTGCCGTGAGAATAGCTCTAAGGAAGTGAAGCTATGGCCGTTTGATACTCGACCCGGGACAAGGAATACTTCAGAACCATGTTATCGCAAAGTGCAGGTTTTGCCCGACGTTTGGGAGAAATCGGGACTCTGTTCGTGTGGGACGACATGCATGAGATATTCAAGCCTTACGATGGCCATAAGATAGTATTATTGGAATGCGTATCTATCAATAAGCCGATAAACGAGTCACAAGTCGAATGGGAAGAGAGAAGCGTGACTTGAGCAAATATAATATTACATCTTCCCGATAGGGTTCTAAATCTTCTTACCTAGCATCGACAGGAAAGAAGACTGAAGTTGAGATTAATCAAGAAACCATCACATCATTATAAGCCATTATATACTTTACTAGTCATTATCCACGATCAGAGCGCATATCTGAAGTGTTTAGACTCCATATCTGTCATATCCTTAAAGCCATCGAGAACAGCCGCCTCCTCCCGACGTTCCGCGGTTTCCTCTGATAACATATTGCGATCTCTTCGTAGATTTTCCCACTTC
Source organism: Aspergillus flavus (assembly GCF_009017415.1). Taxonomy (NCBI): domain Eukaryota; kingdom Fungi; phylum Ascomycota; class Eurotiomycetes; order Eurotiales; family Aspergillaceae; genus Aspergillus; species Aspergillus flavus. Next base: position 3,479,525 of record NC_092409.1, on the reverse strand, counting down.
ATGGCCATATACGCAGCAGCACATAGAACAATCATCCCCGCGTAGCAGACAAGAAGACCAGTCAATGCTGAATAATACCGTGGAGCTTCGCGAGCAAAGAAGATGTTAGCCCCCGCAACGTTTCCGCTCGCATATACCGTGAACCAGACTCCGTTGGCGAAGGAGCGTTTCGTATGACCAGCCACATTGGTGGACAGGAGGTTCCATGATATGATGACGGGAGCACCAATGATGTATTGAAGCCATGTGCAGCCTACCAGTGTCCAGCGATGGTCAATGTCCGTGAAACGAATACCGAGGAGGCCACCGAATGGAATCAAACACACGACAGCCAACACTATGCAGCGCGAGTCCCGCACGTATGTTGATATTAAGCCGCAAATAGGAACTATTACGGCTTCGATAGCTCCAGTTGGTAGCTGCAGGAGTGTTGCATAAATGCCACTGAAGCCGTATCCTTTGATCAACGATGATGAGAAGTTGGATACACCACCGTTGATAACGCCGCAGGCGATGCCGATGCCGACACAGCATAGTACTTTGACGTCGTAAAAGATCTCCAAAGCTTGATGCAGTTTGATCGCCTTAGTCTTTACCCCGATCATATTCTCCGATACTCTGTGAACTGCCACAACGCGCTGTCTGTGGGACAGAAATTTCGCTGTACTTGGTGAGTCCGGCATGAGCCAGAGAAAGAAGCATCCAGTAACGAAATTGAGTAATCCAATAGTTAAGAAGATCAGCTGCCAGCTCCGCAGGCTGGTATTGTGAGAATGGCCTAATCCAAATCCCAAGAGAGCGCCGACCATCGTTGCCATTCCATTCCCAGATAGCCAAATAGCCATCCGGAGAGGCTGTTCGGCTCGTTTGTAGAACATTGAGGTGAAGTTCATCACTATTTCCCATTAGACAGTTGCATTTTTGGTAATTCCTAGTCAGTATATACTTACTGCATGGGCTAACGCCAGCCTCCGCCATGCCCAGCAGAAATCTGAGAACCAGTATCCCCGCGTAGTTTTTGGCTCCAACGTGTGCAATGACAAGGCCAGCCCAGATAATCAAAACAGTTCCCATATACTTTGCGAGTGGCAAACGTTGGATCATCAGATTGGATGGCTAAATCCAGTTCATTAGCCCATGATCTCAATAACCCAATATTTATCACACGCACAATAGCCCAAAAAAGATATCCGAAATTGAATATCGCTGCCACCCACGAGTACCTTTGGCCCTCTAGACCAAGGTCTGGGATTAACGAATAAGCGGAGGCATAATTAAGTGACAGTTTGTCTATCCAGTACAATTTCGTTAGTTTGGCACTAAACGATTAAGATACGAAGATACACTCACCTAAATATTGGATAACATATGTTACATATAACTAAATGCGACGCTTATCAGTAAGCTGTGGAGAAATCAGGCGGGATCTTAGGTGAGTAAGGTTACCATAGGCAGAATGCGCCAGTCCAGGAGCTTGCGCACTTCGGCGCCTTCGCGTTCGAGCTCTTCAGACGATAGTTGACCGACTTCAGCATAAAGGTCCGCACCAATGTCGCAGATCTCACCCGAGATAACGTCGCCATGTTTCTCAACGCTGGTGGAGCTCCGCGCGTCAACTTTCGTGTCCTTGGTGGCGTCAATCATAGGGGCAAGGATGGGTAATGCAGTCCACGTCGATTAAAAGCAATGAAGTCGTTGTCGAGTTTTCCTTCCATAAATGGGTTGTTTCTTCGGGCTGATTTATATCTTTAAGTCAATTGGGCCTAGAGAATCGCAACTGATAAAGGACAGCGCATGTTATCACTTGGCACTCATCTCAACTGGCTTATCGAAAGATGGACCGTATATCCCCGCATAGGCTTGACGCATGGTTGCAAAGCAGGCCCACTGCCTGGAAAGAAGCAGGCCAATTGATGCGGACCGTTGATCGTGAGATAGCGAGAGATAGCCGAGGTCATTCCTTTTTAGGGCTACGAAGCTTTGGGCTTTCAATGTTAGAGATGCTGCATGTACCTATCCTTAAACCCTGGAACTTCCCCGCTCGCTAGGGCCACTAACGTTATCTGTAGATAAGATGCGGAGGACTCTCTGATAAGTCAGAACAAGGACTTGGCACACGCACCTCTTTGCTTTCCCCACGCTATCTAAACCATCTGACTAACCGAGCGGACAATTGTCCGCTCCTCCTATAGCCGGAGGGATGGAACCGGAGGGAAGCATAAGTGGATCTTGTTTCGAAACTGGGCACCAAAAGCTGTATGTATATAATATTGGAAGGTTCCATCAATTAGCCCCAATGACAACCGTCTTTATGATAAACCCGGGCTATCCAGTTCTTTGTTGTGTTCAATTCCAGTCCTTTGCGTTGTTCTGTGATATACTTTAGGTGCAACCTACCACTAAAGCTGCTAAGCTTTCTTGTCTGTCATGGAGTTGGTAAGGATTAAAATGAATATGCCAAGGTCATATTATGCTGATGAAGACCAGGCTGCTGAAACGTTCAGCCTTGTCGATGCCACTATCTCAGAGCTCGAGCATGCCTTGAGCGCAGGATGGATCACAAGTGTGGATTTGGTAGCGAGGTATCTTCGGCGTATTAGTGTGTACGATGCAGCTGGCCTTAACTTGAGTGCCATTCCTATTCTCAACCCTACTGTTTTCGACGAAGCTGCAGCTTCTGATGCCCGTCGAGCTGCCGGTCTTCCTGCACGGCCCCTCGAAGGTATTCCTTACCTTGTCAAGGACAGTATCAAAGTCAAGGGTATGACAGTTGCTAGTGGTTCGCCCGCATTTGAGAACCTTGTCGCTACAGAAGATGCTGCGTGTGTCCAGGTTCTGCGGGAGGCTGGTGCGGTTCTCTTAGGAAGAACCAACATGCCTGCCATGGCATACGGAGGCATGCAGCGAGGCTCATACGGCCGTGCGGAGAGTCCGTATAGCCAGGAGTACTTGACAGCAGCATATGCGTCAGGTTCTTCTAACGGATCTGCAACAGCCACCACAGCAAACTTCTGTGCGTTTAGCTTAGGCTCTGAAACTGTGTCCTCAGGAAGATCCCCTGCTTCCAATAATTCCATTATTGCCTATACCCCATCAAAGGGCCTGCTGCCTCTCCGTGGGGTGTGGCCTCTGTATCCGACTTGCGACGTTTTAGTACCCCATACCCGCACCATGTCAGATCTCTTCAAGGTCCTTGATGTTCTTGCTGTTGTCGACAAGACACCTATAGGAGACTTCTGGAATGAGCAGAAGATTGTCCCCTTACCTTCAGTGGAGACAATCCGGCCTCGTTTGTTCGATGAGCTAAAGGAGGGCTCTGCCCTTCATGGAAAACGGATCGGTGTACCTTCAATGTACATCGGTGGCAAGGACCCTCTCCCGGATAAAGTGTGCACGAGACCTTCTGTGCTCAAGCTTTGGGAAAGAACAAAAGACGCCCTGGAAGCATGTGGTGCGACAGTTGTGGAGGTCGACTTCCCAATGGTAACCACTTACGAAGCTAAAGCAAGCCTGGGAGAACTAGTGAGTGTCAAAGACCTTCCAGAAGACTGGCACTCAGTGGAAAGGTGTCAGCTTGTGGCTCACTCCTGGGATGACTTTCTAGCCGCCAACGGCCAGCCTGGACTTGATTCGCTTGCCTGTGTAGACCCCGAGACTATCTTTCCTCTCGCACCCGGTTCTCTTCGCGGAACCCCTGATGCCGCAAACCAGCTTAGATGGCACGAGATGGTCGAATATCCGAAGAACAAGCCCGATTCGATCTTCGAAATTCCGAACCTAGAACGGGCTATTAAAGCCTTGGAAAACGCACGAAAGGAAACATTCGAGCAATGGATGGACAGTCAGGGTCTTGATGTAGTGGTCTTCCCCGCTAATGGCGATATTGGCCGCGCAGACGCAGATGTGGATCCCGAAGCTTCTCTGTACGCTTGGAAGAATGGCGTGAAGTACTCTAACGGAAACCGGGAGATCCGTCATCTTGGTATCCCTACCGTGTCTGTGCCGATGGGCGTGATGGAGGACACAAATATGCCAGTCAATTTGACGTTCGCGGGAAAGGCATATGATGACACCAAGCTGCTGCGTTATGCGTATGCATTCGAAGAATTCACACATTATCGCCAAGTACCGCCTCGTGTGCCAGGGTTAGACTCTGATGTTGTTCTTACGACTGGAAATCAACAGTCCTCCTCTGTTCAAGGTCAGGTAGAACTGCCTGGGGTCACCATTACAGAACAGTCCAAGTGCATCAAGGATTCGACTGTGTATGTTGAGGTCAAAGGAAATCTGCCATGTAGCCGCGACGCGCAGTTGAAACAGCTGGTATGCTATATCAACGGTGAACTAATTGATCCTCAGCTTGATGGCAACGGATGGAGTTTAACTGCGACATATCCCGTCTCTGCTCGTGACGGCACGTGGTCCCGATGGACAAGCCCTGCTTTAGTCCAGACAATTGTTGTGATTGTGGCTCACACGAACACTGGCCAAACAGCTGGTAAATTGTTATTACTATGATTTATCGTGTTCCCAATCTGTATATACTAAATAAAATATGTACATCATGCAGCCTCTCTGATTCACTATCTCATCGACGCTCTAAAAGGGGATGTCCACGACAGCCATACTCTCTTATATTTGCTAGCATATATCAGAAAGGAGAGGCTCTACCATATCCTCGATCATTGCCAGAACCTCTTTGTGCAAGTACTGTTTCTTTAGTTGTTTCAGGTAAGCTTCCAATTCACTAAAAGAACATGCACACCGCAGCCGCTCGGGAAGGTCTTCTGGTAACCAAGAGGCAGAGCAAAGAAGGAAGTAAAATAATTTAGCGTAAGGAGTGGCATCTTGCCAACGGGTCGCGAAACAGGTAAGGCTATCTGCACAGGCACATACTGCATCAAAAGCCTGCTGTGTATAATCGAGCCCCAGGTTCTCAGACCGACATATATAGAGAAGTAAAATCCCGGTCCGGAACTGAAACACAAGCTATAGCAGATACGTCAGTAAAAAATCTGTAAAGACGAGACTTACTAGCGTAGACTCACCGCAGACCATGTAAAGCACATCACCTGGTCTTCTTCCTGCAGAAGTCTATAGTTAAGACATACCTCAACTCCAGCCGAAAGGATATCATCAAGATCTTCGCGCATGAGGTGTTTCCGCTTTCCCTGCATAAGGATGATTACACTGTAGTCATATAGTTTTGTCATCCATAAAGGATCGAGATAGGTTCTCTGCGCTTCTTCCGCAGAGTATTGAGGTATGTCTTTCCTCCACTCATCCAATGCCAGCTTGAACGATCTATCATTCAAATTTTGGATATCCGTTGGCTCATCCCAGTATCTTCGGATGTTGGCTTGGATCTTTCGCAGTCTAAACAAGTGTTGCAACGCTGTGCTCGTGTTTGAGACGTCCACTATCTCATTGCTGAACATATGGATCTATGACTTTTCCGTTAGCCAAGGCTCCGAAGATACGGTGTACTTTAATGGAGCTCAGATATGCGTACATCATCATCGACAATCCTATAGGCCGCAGAAACCGGTCGTTCCCACCCAGACACTATGATTTCGTTTAACATATAACAAGTGATAAACATTAACTCGTTAAGATTGGCACCCCCTCCCATCGTATCTCCCAGGGTGCTATCTAGACCGGAAGAAATGCGTTTCTGTATCTCGGCCAAAGTAGCTGAGCAAAAAGGAACGATAGAAGAAACTGACATGGAGATCTCTCCTGAAGAAGGGCAGTGAAGAGAGTAGATAATCATGAGAATTGACGCTTGTATCTGAAGGATAGCGGACGCTTCTGCCATAACATAAGGATAGTACGCCAACGCGGAGGAATACATCTCAGCCGCCCGCTTTGAATGGTTCTGACCGGGCTGAAGAACGTTGTATGACAAGGAACCAATGGCATAGACCATCTGCACAAAGAACCCTTTCCATGGATCTGTCTTCTCATTTAGACTCCAGTCATGACGCCAGGAACCCCAGGCGTTGCAATCAAGTAATGGCCACATGAAGTGCGTAATTGAGAAGTACAGGTTGGTGTACGCTTCTTCGAGCCAGAATGAATAACCATCCACTACGGCAAGATCATGTAGAGGAAAAATCTCTGTCGGTTTAGAGTCATCCACATTCGTATCCATTAAGTCGAATCCATCACTTTCTCTAGACTTTGTAGAATCCCCCAATGTGATGATTGTATGTGCATTCGAACCCGGAGACTTTCGCTGCAAGTCGCCATCCAAAAGACTGCAAAACGTTGGAGATGTGTTAGCATCGTTGTCCTTATCAATATCAGGACCGCAATCAGGCATTGACTCGCAGGTAAGCAGATCAGTCGACTCAGTTTGGACGCCAAAGTCTCGTGTTTGCAGCGACGTTGTTGAGGTGCGCGACTCATGCTCTAAATCAGCGACTCTGGCCTCTAGATATCTCAGGTATTCCAAAGGCACGGTTATGTTTTCTCCATTCTTGCAAGAGTTCGCTGGTAGACATTCTGCGCCTCTTCGTCTGCATTCTCCACAGGTTGGTTTTGCATGGTCACATTTTCGCTTCAATCGAAAGCATCGAGCGCAGGCGAGAACCCTAGAATAATTTGCAGTCCGCGGCATAAGTCATCGAAAGATTGGTGAGAATATGGCTGACCTGAACAGGGTGAGTGAGTGAGTGACAGATAGCAAAGAAAGATAAGAACAAGAGCGGTTCCCCCCACTTTATTGCTCCGCATTAAATTATGTGGGGAATTTGAACTTGTGCCAACCATGTCTTCGATAGAACTGCATTATATGCAACCTTAATAATTACACTGATCTTCTCCGTTGTGTAAGCGTGAGTGAACCTTTACGGGAAAGACGGGGTATCTTTCAATTGATTATTGTGTCCTAGAAAACGCGATTACTCCAGACCCCTTGAAGCTGCGCAATAAGAACAATAGCTATACATGGTGAAGGACAGAATAAATGTAATGAAGACCATGCATAGTCATCCCATAGCTGAGAATCCGACCATTGTATGCAGAGTCGTAGACTATTCCTTAATCCATATCTGATGGGCTTTATCATATCCAATAACCTTGAGGTCAATATTCAACGTCTTCAACATAAAGTCCATGGTGAATTCCTGTTGGTTGAGATTAGTATCCTTATATCCATGAGGAAAATTAACTGAAATAGAAGCGAACCTCATCTTCAACCTCTTTATTTTCCCGCTCCTCATTGTGACTCTTCTTGCGGTCCCTTAGCATCTCAGCCTTCCGAGCCTCCAGCTCATCTTCATCTACATCAGCCCCTTCAGCCTCTGCGCTGCCGTACCAGGTTTCCATCTCCTCTTGCTCCCACTGCGCATTGTTATTTTTCATTCGCTCCCTCCAAGCCTTAATACCACCCATCCGCGCCACACGCTCCTGAGCCCCAGAGAAAACCTCTTCGGCTGCGCTCTGACTAACAGATTTCCACTTCGTAATCAGCGATTGGAGGTCTGCATCTTTGCTTGAGGACTCGAGCTGAAGAGCTTGTTGCGCAGTATCAAGTTCAGATCGCAGGATAGCAAGTCGTGACTGCAGCGCCCTTTCTTGCTTCTGAAGATCAAGAATGACTGGGTCAGAGAACACCGGCTTCTTAGATGCAGCCAGATGGTTTATCTGAGCTTTTCTTTTGCGAGACTCCAAGCTCGAGGGAGAAGTAGGTATTGTGTAAGCTAAGGCATGAGCAGACGACGGGGAAGATGAGATCACAGGTAGAGTGCGCGCGTCATTGATGTCAGCATTATTATGCTTGAGAGAAGGCCTCGGCGCAACATTTTTCTCTTCCTTGGATAATGCCTCGTGCTTGGTCTCCGAGACTTGAGGTGGTCGGCGGAGAGGAGACTTGAAAGGTTTGGAAAGCGCCGAAGCCGCACTTTCAACGCGACGGCGCTTTCTATTGAGGTCGGTGGAAGGCATTTTTTTCGAATTTCTAGCAATACTTGAAGTGATTACATCGTATCAGTGTTTGTGGGTATTCAGAGAAGCGGCTTTCATACAAGTTAAAGAGAGGACGGAGTGGGCGGCTTGACCCACCTAAAAGACCATGTGCCAAGGACTTGCAGAGCCCACTTCTATTCATTTTCACCAATATTGAACCGTCTTTTGACAACTAGTAAACCAATTTTAGACATCTCAGTAGGTATCATTCTAGACTACACCAAACTGCTTGTTAATCTGTGCTGGGATCAGCCTAAAGGCGTAGTATAATAGATTTGACCATAAGAATATTACTCTACACTTAGCAAAATTTTCCATTGATCATAAAATACACCATATACAGACTATGAGTGCTCTTCATCAATGCCCAACGCCGCCCGCCACCCATTGAGCGAACTCCGGGTCTCCAGGGCGAGGGAAAAACCCTCGGTCGTCATTTCCATTTCCCGGGGCTGCTGGATTGGCGCCTACATTCCCATCTTGTCTCTGTCTGTTCCGTTGCTGTCTCATGTATACAAGCACTAGCAAAGTCGCGGCTAAGGCAACGATGATAAGGCCTTCTAAAACGCTTTCATCGATATCGAGCTCCAGATCGTCATAGTAGCCATCTTCATGGCGGTCGTCGATATGGCGTCGATCTGAACCACCCGATAGCAGGTCGTCTTCTTCCTCGGCTCGCTTGTACATCTGTGCACGATAGGCTTCCTCCTCTTCATCGTTCTCAATGAACGCGGCAATCCATTCTTTCAATGTCCGCCGGGGCTTTGACTCTGAACATGGGGTCAGCAAAAACGTATCGCTAAAATTGGTTGCTGCATCCATACCTTCTTCGTCTTGAATAGAGTTGATCTTGCCGTTGGTGATCCGGTTCCAGTAGCTCCGTAAACGAAGCTTCAGGAGGCTCAATTTTACGGGTAGATAGGCCTCGGTACTCGTCTCAAGTGCTAAATCATAGTATCGTTTGGCCATGTGAAAATCTTGTTCCACGGCGATGCCATTCTCATGCATCCATCCAAGGTTCCAATACGCCTGTGCACTATAATGGACTTCAGCGGCACTATGATAGCAACTGGAGGCTTTCTCGGCATCTGCAGCAATACCAATACCGCCCAGGTAATAGTCACCCATCTTAACTAATGAATCGATGTTGGTCTGTTTGGCGGAACGAGTCCAATAGATAAGGGCCAACGCAGCATTCCGAAGTAGAGACGGTCGAGGTTTCTTAGCACCCGGTAGGATGCGATCAAAGGACATCAAAGAGCGCTGCTCATCGAGCAAGAATGCCACATTAGATTGCGCGTGCTCGTAACCTTGCTCCGCGGCCATCATGGCTGCAACGAGGGCCCTTTCTTTGTCACCATTCTCATACGCGGTGTTCGCCTCATCGAATGATGAATGTATCACCTCGGCTCGCTCTGCAACCATTTTATAGTATGATGCAGCCATTCCACAATGCCGTTCCCTACCAATACCATTATTGGACAATTCTGCCAGGTAATAGAAGGCTTCCATCCAGCCCCAGCGGGCAGCTAGCTCAAAGTATCGGGTAGCCGTTGGGACATCTCCTTGGTCCAAAAACAAAGCACCCAGTCTTGTTTCTGCGGCGGGGAAATCTTGTTCAGATGCCGACTTGAAATACGATGCAGCCCTGAAAGCGTCCTGCTGCACGCCATATCCGTGGAGATACATCAGTCCCATCTGATGTTGACAGAGCGAATCCCCATTTGTCACTCCACGCCTGAACCAAGTGAGAGCAGTGGCAAAATTTTGCTCTACACCTTCACCACGGAGATACATCAGCCCTATATGGCCCGCTGCTTTCGATGCTAGTTTCTCAATTCCAAGCGGATGGTTTGGGTTCACAGACCCGTCCTTATTCCAATAGCGCTTTGTGATCTGTTTGAAATACTTCATGGCCTTTCGAAGATTCCTCGGCAGACCTCGCGACCCTTCGTAATGCATCTTTCCTAAACTGAAGGTAGCCTTTAGTTCACCTTTTCTCGACATAAGGTCCAAATACTCTAGGACATCTTCCAAGCTGGCTTCGGAGCTTGAATGTGCTGCATCACGCATGACGTTTGGTCCCGAGCTAGATACACTAGCGCCTTCGCCATATACGCCGCCCTCCTCGTCAGCCCAACGGTATGATTCCCGGATCATACTATGGCCCCCAGGTGGTCCGGATCGGAAGTACTGAATAGCCTTGTCTGCAACCTTCTTATAGTAATACGTTGCATGGTCGCAATTTCTGGGCATCCCAATGCCAGCATGATTTCGATATGCAAGAGTCATCTCCGACCTCGTGTTTCCCCCTTCCGCGGCGAAAGTATGGTATAATAGCGCCTTCGCCTGGTCTCGCTCAACTCCACCTCCAATACCTGTCGCATACATAAAGCCCACCATATACTGTGCCGTACTGTTCCCAGTCGCCGAAGCAAGACTCTGATACCACTGGAACGCTTGTTTGAAGTCTCGGGGATGCGTGTAATTGCCGTAGAAATTCAACTCCGCTAACAGGAACATCGCATCGGGGTTCTGATCTTTTTGCGCAGCGATCTTGAGTTCATCAACCGCCTTGGCGACATTTGGGTGGATCTTCTGGCGCTCAGCATTATCTGACGGCGGGCCATTCAGGAACAGGACGCGGAAAGCCTCTCTAAAGTAATGTAATGTGTTTCCCAATATGCCGGACGGTTTCTCGGACGTGACGGTCGGGATTTTTGAGTTACGGAGAATTTTCAGGGCGGTATCAACGTGTTCTAGAGAGGTCGTTATTATCTTAGCGCTTAAAGCGACAACAGCTTAGGCCAAACGGGACACTCACGGCTTCCAGGTCTAGCGCCAGAACCTTCTGGCCCACCTGGAGACTGGTTTGAATGCTGGTGGGATTCGTGAGCGACATCGGTGGGCGCCTTGGATTCCATTGCAAGCGCCTGCAGTAGCACTAGACCGTAGTCAAGAGGTGTCAGCTTCCATCGAACGTTGAGCTCCACACCCATCACTCACGAAACGCCAAAGGCAAGAAACGCCATAACCACAGATTTTTCATGTTGTCAGCGAGGAATTGTTAATACTGATCAGTGAGAAGAACATGGCGAACTGTCCCCGATTAGAAGAGCATCGCCAGATCCAAACGGATAAGGTTAGGGAAGTAGTTATGTATTGCATGTTTCCTAAGAGCTCCAATGCGGAACGGGCCACCTGTCCACGCGGAGGTTCATTTCGCCGACACTACAAACCAAACTACTAATTATGCCTACAGACTAGTATGGCTCAACACTTCTACTTCAAATAGATCTTATAATAGCTGCTATTTTTGTTTTTCATAATGCTTTTTTTATATATTTTTTCTTTGCATCCATAACCCCATTCGCACTAAAGCTGTGTACAGGAGAAAGAGAAAGATTTGTGACCGCATCATTAATACACTCCGTAGCAAAATCATATTCTTCCATGCAAACCAGGGGAAACAGCAACATGCAAGAGGATCAAATCACTTCTAGAGTGATGAACCTTGTAGTCCGGGGCAATTCTAAAAGACGCTTGGTAATTTCAGTGCTCAGGGAGAAAACGAAACAGACATGGCCAACCCATAAACCTCGTTCGCAATTTGAGCGGGTTGGCTCCGAGGCTATTGAATAAGGAATAAAGTCATTGGGCTGAAGCATGAAAGAAAACATACATGCAGGAAGGAAAAGAAAAACGAGGCTACAGACGCCCAAATTGTGGAAAAAATAACCAACCAATTCCGCAACTTAGAATGCAAAATGTTTTCTTTTTCGTGGCCTATTCGGTGAAGTGATAATACAATGATACAGAGAAGATACGCATTAATGCAAACTTCACTGGCGAGGGGACCTTCAAGAAGAGTCAGTAAAGGCAAAGGCTATGACGGCACGGAAAACAAGACTTACGAAGGGCTGAACGCCGGCGACGTCGGACTATAACCTGGGGATGTAGGTCCTCCGGGAGAGGTCGGCGAGCCGGCAAAATTAGGAGAGGTAGGAGAGTATGTCTGAGGGCTCGTAGGAGACCACCCAGGAGATGTGGGTGTATACTTTGGAGAGGTTGGTGAAGTAGGAGACAAGTGCCGAGCAGCACCACCAATAGCGGGGCTGGTTGGGCTGTAGCTTGGCGACGTTGGACTGAACGCAGGCGACGCTGGGCTGAAGCTTGGCGATGTAGGACTGTAGTTTGGCGATGTCGGCGAAAATCCGGGCGAGGTAGGAGAGTACGACGGTGAGGTCGGCGAAGCTTGGCCATACGCCGGTGAAGTTGGCGAGTAAGCAGGTGATGTCGGTGCGAATGACGGGCTGGCAGGAGAGAAACCCGGAGACGTCATAGAGAAACGAGGGCTGGTCATTGCCATACCAGGAGACGTTGGTGAGTAGCTCGAGGACGGGGAATAGCCAGGAGATGTTGGATTAGCACTGAATGGGCTACTGGGAGAATAGCCGGCTGGACTCGTGGCCGCTGGGCTAAACCCGCCTCCAAAACCACCGGTCGGCTGGTACTCAGTAAAGCCACCCGGAGATTCAGCACCGGCCTGGCGGATAGGAGAGAAGTTCGATTCGGGATCAGGTGTGCCAATATAAGCGTTATCCTGCATGGGTGAACCAGTGTCATATTGAGTGGAGGCACCGTCAGAAATAATCGCATCCTTGGCGCCGATAGCTCCCATCACACCAAAGCGAGCATTATTCGAAACGACAGTGTTGAGCATATTCTGGTCGAGGTAAATGTCAAACTCTCCAGTACCGGCAGGTGCCATCTGTCCCAGAATCAGGTTCTCAGACACGCCACGGCAGTCGTCCAATTCTCCGAAGGCTGCGGCCTCTAACAAGATCTCCACTGTCTCTTCGAAAGAACAACGCATAAGAGCACCGTTGTCAGCACGGTTGATACCATGCCGGGTGACTGGCGTGAGGTAACCACGCACAGTCATGACATCGACCAGGAGAGCCAAATGACGGTGATTGACGTAAGAACCATCGAAGGCAAGCACCTGCGTCAGTTCGCGAAGAACAGCCGTACGGGCGGCTTCGATACCAAAGACCTCGAACACCTCGATAAACTGGTTGGAATATGTGCGGGTGGCATCAACTCCAGGAACCGCCAACACCTCGCCAAGGGCAGAACCACTTGTTTCAAGAACCCATTCCTTGCAAAGGGGATCAACCTTGCTGGTGAACAATGAACCGTCCTCAAGGACTCGGACTTTGCTCTTCTCGTTGATGAACGCTCGTTCGACACCGTTAACACCGCGAAGTGTTAAGGTGTCCAAAAGATGTTGTTCAAGTTTCTTGAGTGTGACGTCGTATTCAATATCATCATCGTCTTCATCCTCCTTGTGGTCCTGGATCTGTCGGATCCGAATAACCTGCTCATCAGCGTTGTTGTCGCTAAAGATAACAGCGATATCCTTGGGATACGCTTGTTTAATTCTGGTAGCAACATCCTGCACTGTAAGACCCTTGTCAAGAAGCTTCGGCCGACTGAGAATGATACGAAGTAACCACTTGGACTGGCGAGATGAATCGTCCGTCACGTCTTCAGGAATAATGAAGTAGGACTCAACCATGTCCCGATCGTTTTCAATGACTGTAGACTGGATATCGGGATCGTAATAGATCTCGGTGGCCTCAGTAACGGACCGCAAGCTAGTATGTTCAACAACGCTTCGCAATTGCTTTGCACCCTCCTTATCGTGGGTCCTACCGGGCTCCTGGTAAACAGTCATAGAAGGCGTCTTGATATTGGTTGCAACGTTGAGAATTTCCTTCAGACGAGGGACACCAAGTGTAACGTTCTTGGACGAGACACCAGCAAAATGGAAAGTGTTTAGAGTCATCTGCGTAGCTGGCTCTCCAATAGACTGGGCAGCGAGAACACCAACCATCTCACCAGCAGGAGCATTAGCTTTAGCGAACCTACTTTCGATGGCTCCAATAACATGCTGGAACGCAAGTTTATTCATGGAATACTCGGTGACCAGTCTTCGGAACGCCAGACGACTCCGAAGTTGGGCCTTGAACAACAGTGTGGCATTCTCCTGGGCTTCCTGCGAGATCGGGTCATCACCGCGCACGATAAGCAGCCGATCAAGCAATGCTTGTACCTGAGGGATAACTTCGGCTGGGTGTAAATCGCTAATGGTTCCCTCGCGGATTCTAAACGTAGTTCTAGCCATCTCGAGAATTCGCTGGACGTTGATTGGAAGCTGCATCATCTCCTCGTCTTCCTTAGCCACAGTACGGAGAAAAGCACGGGCTTTGAGAAGTTGCTCCCATTCTTCATCCAGATATCTCTGGACTTCGACGTCGCCTGCAATTTCATTGGCCTGTTCTAAGACCTCTGGACCTAAGCTGCGCTCAGGGTCCATAAGATCGATACGGAAACGATCTCTAAACTGGTCGTCAGAGCATTTAATGATGTCGACTCGTTGGTTCTCAATATGAGCACCGTCAAGGCCGTCTTCTCCGTAGATAAACTGTATGATATCTCCCAAAGAGTTACGAACAGTGCCATCGTACTTAACCATTACTTCTTCCAAAGCCTTAACCAGCTTTCGCTGGATATAACCGGTTTCTGCGGTCTTGACAGCTGTATCAATAAGACCCTCACGACCAGCCATGGCGTGGAAGAAAAACTCAGTGGGTGTCAAGCCACGCAAGTAGGAGTTCTCCACAAAACCACGGGATTCTGGAGAGTAGTCATCCTTTGTGAAATGGGGCAAAGTACGATACTTGAAACCGAACGGGATACGTTTACCCTCGACGGATTGTTGACCCACGACAGCAGTCATCTGGGATATGTTGATGGTTGATCCCTTTGATCCAGAACGAGCCATCTGGATGGCGTTGTTCAGATCCTTTAAGCTCTTCTCAGTTTCACTACCAGCTTCGTCACGAGCATTGTTAAGTGCACGTGAAACCTTACTTTCAAAGGTTTCTCGCACATTCATACCCGGCAACGGCTCCAGGGTATTGTCCGTAGCACTTGCAGTGATAGTTTCAACCTCCTTCTTTCGTTCCCGGACGCAGTTCTCAATTCTTTGTATAGTAACCGCGTCTGGAATAGTGTCACCAATACCAATACTGAAGCCATTGTGAAGTAGCCAGTAGTTAACAATAGCCTGTGCACCATTGAAAAAGGCCACAGCAGTACCTGGCCCATATTCATTGAAAATGGTGTGGATGACACCACCACCACTGGCACCAACAGTCTTCTTGGAAAACATTCCATACATCAACTGTCCACCATGAATGAGAAGACCACCATCATTCAGAGGGGCAAACTTCTCAGAGAGCGCTGAGTTGTCCTTATCCACACGGAGAAGATTGAGCCCCGAAGGAAGCGCCATGCTAATAATTTGCTTGCCAGTCCATCTGGGCCTAGGCTTCAAGATTGCTGGTGGGGGAATCACGCCGTCCCAGTCAGGAACCCACATCATAAGGTTCATAACTTGTTCCTTTGTCAAGAATGTATCACGCCGACAAATCTTGTAGATACCGCAGAGAGTATCCTGTACGATACCCATAAGAGGTCCGTTTCGCTGAGGGGATACAATGTTCATTGGAACCAGAGCAAGCTGGAGTAGTTCTGCGCGAGACTCCTCACTTTGAGGAACATGCAAGTTCATCTCATCGCCGTCAAAATCGGCGTTGTAAGGAGTAGTCACAGACAAGTTGAGCCTGAATGTAGAGTACGGCATAACGCGAACACGGTGACCCATCATAGATTCCTTATGAAGTGAGGGCTGTCGATTGAAAAGAATCACATCACCATCCATGACATGACGCTCTACCTTCCATCCGTACAGTAGTTGTTGGCCTCCGGCTCGTTTAGCATGGCGCAGGTCAATACGTTCACCGTTATCTCTCACGATATACCTTGCTCCAGGGTGCTCGTTAGGACCATTCGAGACGAGCTGCTGCAATTTGTCGATGTTGTATGGCGTAACAACTTCGGGGTATGTCAAAGTCCTTGCGATACTTTTTGGCACACCAACCTCGTCAAGAGACAGATTGGGATCACCTGTAATGACAGTACGAGCTGAGAAATCCACACGCTTACCCATCAAGTTCTGTCGCAAGCGACCTTCTTTACCCTTCAAACGGCTGCGAATAGCTTTCACTGGTCTGTTTGACTTCTGCATAGCCTTTGGTTGGCCAGCAATATCATTGTCCATGTATGTGGCGACATGATACTGTAATAGAGACTCGAACTCTCGTACCACGTGCTCTGGGGCGCCTTCCTGTTCGCAACGCTGGACATTCTGGTTTGCCCGAACAATTTCAGCCAGCTTGTATGTCAGATCATCCTCACCGCGCTGGCCACTAGTGCTACCACCCACAAGCACACTTGGACGGACAGGGGGCGGCGGCACTGGCAAGACAGTAAGAACCATCCACTCAGGGCGAGCATAGTCATTGCTCAGCCCCATTATACGAACATCCTCGTGAGAGATGTTACGGAAGATGTTCAGAGCCATCTGGGGGGTGATTGTCTTCTTCTCTGGCTGCTGCATATCCATCTCGTCCATCATGCTCTTGCTAGGTTTCCAGGTCCCCACCAAGGTGATTCCCTCTTTGCGAATAGTCGGCTGGGCATTTCCGCAACCACCGTGCATTCTCGTTGGTTTGGAGCTCTCTTTCGCATACGGCTCGTCCTCATCCGGAGGAGGGTCGGCTTCACATATCGTGATATCTTTCGATAGTCGCCAGATGTGGTCGAAACGTCTCTTCGGGTCTCTCATGCGTAGGGCTTCAAGGAACTTGGAATCAGACTGGTTTCAAGTCAGCAAATTTGCCATATTAGATTTGCCATCCCGTGAGGGATGACTAACCGTGTTGGCTTTGATCTTGCCACAATTGTGGCAGACCGTCTCAAGTAGCTTCTTGATTTTCGTCAAGAAACCTATGAGTGAGCGTTAGCAATAACCCCAAGTATACTACTGCGGAGTATATTAGCATACCAATATGAAAAACAGGAGTGGCCAGCTCAATATGTCCAAAATGTCCCGGACATTCCTTCTGGCCTTCCTCACAAGTCTCGCAGTTCCATTGCCGATCTATGGTTCCCAAGCGAGGATCGTTCAGACCTTTGGTTCGCGGCCGTTGCCTTTGTTCATCCTGATTTTACACCCGGTCAGAAGCGATCATAACTAGGCGGTCAGGAAGAAACAACTGGGGAAAACAAACCATAGTCTCTGGATACTCCACATGGACCACACTCATCCGTTTGATCTCTTCTGGTGAGAAGAGACCAAACTGAATTTCCTTGATGGTGCGCAAAGGCGCCTTGGAATAGGGGAAGTAGACGTTCGACATGATGGCTGTTGTCGCGGAAACGTGTCACTCGAGAGATGGGGCCGAATCACGAATCAAACAGATTTAAGGATGAAATGTTGCTAAGAAACGGCTCAAAAAGCTCTATTCTGTCAATTATCAGGCGTGCAGAAGCGACGATGAAAAAAATTGCAAGCAGCTGGCCGGGTGAGGCCTTTGGCAGCCCTTGCCACGAGGGCGCCTGCGACCTTGTTCTCCGACGTCGCGAAAGTCGAAAAAGGGCGGAGGAAAAAGATTCACGGTCGATCTTGGCGACTTCTCCGACTCGCAAAACGATATCGCGATGCCAAACGCGATGATCGGGGACGTTGGGGGATGGGAAAGCAGTGTATCGAGGTGATGAAAGGGAGATGGTTGGACGTCAGGTCGTCGCCGATGGGGCACGAGTTTTCTGAGCCGCAACCTGCGGCTAGCGTGGCGCTCACTAAAACTCTGTGACGCTAAGACTCGTCCTCGGCAGATATTGGCGGTGTTATCACCATTGTGACCAATCTTTAAGCTACGATTGAGGTTCTTGTGGGTCACCCGCTTTGCTTTCTAAACAACCTCTCACCGCCCGTCAGCCTGTTTCTAATCTTCAGCATTTGTTCATCAACCGTGAATCTCCCCGCGTAGAGATTGTATCAGTGGTCACCAAATGAACACTGAATGATTGCTCTCACCCATTCCTCCTGGCCTTTAGTCTGGGCTGGGGTCATCCCGAACCTCTCGTTACTCTTGCGTTGACTTTTCCTACCACTTTGTCCTAAGCGCATGCCGATAATTGTTTCAGCGCAATGAATTTGTCTCTTCTCGATCCCTTTGTCCTGGCGCAGGACTATCCAGACACGCTTACAGAGAAACTGAGTAAATTGCGTCGATCCCACCTTTACCAATAATTTTTCGCTGACAGTTGCAGGAAGCGGTCACGCGACATGTCTACGATTCAACCGCAAGGGAGATTATCTTGCCTCCGGACGAGTTAGTCAATGAATAACCAACCGCTATGATTGCGATATCCTATTGACCTTCTTACAGGTTGATGGCACAGTGGTCATCTTTGATTTAGAGACAAATGGGGTTGCACGGAAATTACGAGGTCACACCAGACAAATTCAGTCCCTGAGGTACGTGCACTGTTTTACGAAACATCGCTCGTGCAGAACGACTGACTATACATCGATATGCAGTTGGTCAAGGAATGGCCGCTATTTACTGAGTTCATCACAAGATTGGAAGTGTATCCTGTGGGACTTGAAAGATGGTTCCCGAGTACGCACGGTCCGATTCGAAGCTCCTGTATATATTGCTGAACTACATCCTTATAATCAGTGAGTCTCTTCTGAGCACCGCTTCACGTTTCTTTCACGACATCACGTGCTAAAACTTTTTGATTGTCTAGTTTACTTTTTGTTGCCTCTCTCTTTGAGGACCAACCTGTTTTGGTTGACGTCTCATCTCCTAAGCCCATTAAGCGCATTCTTCCCTCCGCTCCATTTCGACCCCCGCCTCCTAAATCCGAAGAAGTTGACCCCGCTGTGGCCGCAAAGCAGGCAGCACAAGACGCAAAGCACTCAACATGTGTTACCATCTTCACTGCTTTAGGAAATCACATTATAGCAGGTACATCTAAAGGGTGGATCAACATCATTGAAACACAAACATGCGCGACAATTCATTCTACTCGTCTTTGCAATGGAGTGGTGATCCTACTTCGCCTCGCCAGCAACGGCCGAGACCTACTAGTTAATAGCTCCGATCGAGTGATACGTACCATCCTCATGCCAGACCTCTCCCAGCTAGGTATCGACTTAGAACCCGCCAACATCAAGCTTCAGGTCGAACATAAGTTCCAGGACGTAGTCAACAGACTAAGTTGGAACCATGTCACATTTTCTTCAACGAGTGAATTCGTCACCGCATCCACCTTCATGAACCCTGACATTTACGTTTGGGAACGGAGTCACGGTTCCCTGGTGAAGATCCTCGAGGGTCCTAGAGAAGAACTGGGCGTCGTGGAATGGCACCCTTCTCGCCCTATGGTTGTCGCTTGCGGTTTAGAATCTGGATGCATCTACACATGGTCGATTGTGACGCCTCAAAAATGGTCCGCGCTGGCACCTGATTTTGGTGAAGTCGAGGAAAACGTCGAGTATGTTGAGCGCGAAGACGAATTTGACGTTCACCCTGCCGAAGAAATTCACCAACGCCGGCTTGACCAGGAAGACGAAGTTCCTGACGTATTAACGATCGAGCCCCACAAAAGCGGTACGGATGAGGAGATGGAATCCTTCCGCATGCCTGTGCTTCTAGATATTTCTGACAGCGAAAGTGAAGAGGACATCATTGCCGTCGGTCCCGGAACAATGCGGAGGCGTAGCCCCGGCGCTGGCCGTGACTGGGCCAGCGGAGATGGTGAGAAAGAAAGTACTGGAGGTAGAAACGGTACCTCCCGGGGACAAAAGGGCCGCCGGCGTTAAAGTGATATCATTGTATGAGTTCACATTATAGTATTAGATAATTTACAGGAGCATCTGTCTTGGGTCATTGGGTGGGCGGGTGTCTTGAAGGCTATCGAGGCGTTTTGGCGAAATACCCAAAGACTGGTATCTCACACACTTGCATTTCCGGTTCATGTTAGCTGGTAGTGAGACCTTACAAACGATCACATGGATAAAATTCTTTGCATTGTATTATATAAATTTTTATATTCTTTTTAAGTGATATCATGTTATGAATCTCGAATATAGCAATAACCATGATTGGATGATGTCGTCACAGATAGAATGAACTAAACCGGGTATACAGTTATCAACATTACACTCACCCAAAACGCCATAAATATGCTGTCTTTGGCAAGCGGGAAAGCATGCAATGCCAGGGAATGATGTGGTCCTGAAGTGTGATGAAGGAGCCACAGCCAGGTTAAGAGCAGGCAGAGGGCAGAGGGCAGAGGGCATGCCATGCCGTGTCCTATTAATGACCTGCCAGTATTCTGCAGCCCCATTGGTTCGTCCATAGGGGCAAGAGCTGCATCGCGATGTATTTTTTGGACGAAATGATCTTTGACTTGCCTGTTTGGCCTGGGTAATTTGTATAACCCCCTTCGCAAGACGTACGCCCGCCTCATGCTCGGACCTATGATAATCAAAGCAAACTCTGTATATTTCCATCAACCTTCTAAGTGCTACTGGAGTGATACAGGCAGCTCAGTGCATCGTTCGTGGCTGCCATAACCAACAGCCTAAACAGGACGTCTCGGACCGAATACCCAGTAATGGAGCTCTCCCGACACACTGGATTTTCCAGATAGATAGAGATCACAGACCCGTATGAGTTCGATTTTGCTTTTGCAGTACGCAAATGACTGCTCGGGACCGTTGTGTGCAAGCTAACAAGTGGCACCACACAAGCTCATATCAACTCGCTGCATCTTTGGAGAGCTCATAAAAGAGCAGATAAAGGTGACTGCCTGGATGGTAATTCGCCCACCCCATAACTCGGAGCTTGGGCACTAGTGACGCTGCTGGCGCATGTTTGGATGTCCGTCGTGCGCATGTTGGTAGAAGAATCAGTTCGCAGGTTTCCGTGCTTGGTATATATGAAGGATATTGTAGGCGTGTATTTCTTTGTTGAACGCCTCCGACTTGACTTCTGACGAAATGCGCCTGATTCTGTCCAAGTCCCAATTAAAAATACGACTGAAAGGCGCCATACTGAGCGACTCAATACTCTCCGAGACAGCCAAATTGTACCAGCGAGCAACCTTTCTTTCGTGCTCGTCTTGATGCCATGGGTTAAGGGGCAACCCCACCATTTGATGATCAATATCGGTAAAACCAGCCTCCTGCAGATCTCGGATTGTATCACGAGAGTTGTGGTTTATAGGTCGCATGGCATCTTGTGTAGCTTGCTTTAGATACTGATACCACTGTCGAATAGCTAGTCCCTCGAGAGGACGGTCATCGCACCGCGGTTCAAAGTCGATCTCCACCTGTTCAAACCAAGCCCCGGGTCGAAGGTGAGCGAATATTCTCCGGTACAGGTTCGGCCATCCCATCACACTTCCACACCCCATTTGCAGGTGAATCAGGTCCCAAGAATCCTCGCCCATGGCCCAAGGACTCTCGAAGTCGAATGGGGCGTAAAATTCGCAATTCTTTGGGTGGTTTGAGGGCTGTATGGGAGCAAGGTCAACCCCAACAACGAAAGCGTCTGGGTATTTGTTGGCAACATCAATTGCCCATATCCCGGTCCCGCAGCCCAAGTCTAGAAATCGGCCGTTCCTGGGATGCGGGGCGTACATTAGGCCATCCGACACCCTTGCCACCGTGAATAATTTGTGGAAGATATCAAGGCGATCTTGCTCCTGCTCATCGCATGGTAGCATATATACCCCTTTGCGGTACGCATGATACATTCGTCCGTTTTCTTCATAGAAAGGCTGTTTTTCAGAACTCCTAGAGAGAGACAGTAACAACAGAGAAGAACATTAGTCGTCCAACAATAACAGCTTCGGCAGAGTGAACAACTGACGCAGCCCAGAGAGAAATTCAACGGCAGATTTAAGGAAACAGGGAAGAATTACTTGCTATGAATGGAATTCACACTTGGAGAACCATTACGGTACCACTGGCTATAACCAGAGGGTTCTCGTGCCGGAGGATCTCTGTCTGTGATGGCGTAGATATCCATAGCATCCGAGTTATTCCTTGATCGACTAGATGCCAATGACTGTGAGTAGTACGAGTCGTGTGGTGGTGAGGCCATCGCCGGAAGACGCTGTCCAGTCTGGCCGTTTCCAAACATTCCGTGTGGTGAAGAAGGGTCGGTAAGAAGTTTGGTACTTTAAGATGGTGACGAGGGGAAGAATGCCGACGTCGATGGCGACAAGCTGATGTCAGTAGCGTGGACGCTTGTAGGTTGTGTATATGGTATATATATTGAGTGACGAATAAAACATAGAGTAGAATGGGGCTGAGCCTAGTGAATGGACGGCAAGTTCATTCATAAATTTAAGGGAGTGAAAAGCGAAACACAAGATATCATTCGCAGTATTAGAAAGAGAGACGAGGATTCAGGGGGAGAATCAGAAAAGTAAACAGAGAAAAATAAGAAAAGAAAAGAAAAAAAAATTAAAATCAAAAATCAAAAATCAAAAATCAGAATCTAAAAAAATAAGAAAAGTTGGAGATAGGACCAGGCAGAGAATCAAAGGTCACGTCCACTTAAACACAGAAGGGCAGAAACGGAAAAACCAAGACGGTGACCAGCCAAAAGTACCGACAGGCAAAGAGATAATAATAGAGAACGCCGTGCTGTCTCCCCGCGATGAAGCGATGCCAGTCGGGAAATCCACAGAAGAAGTAGCGGTCACGGCGCAAGCAATCACTGGGCGCAAATCGTCAACAACGGACAGGAGTTGTCACGGCTAACCATGGATGGGTGGTCGATCCAAGGTCATCAATTGGGACGAATTCACCCAGCACCATACCATGGAAAAGAAGATTAATGAGCGGAGCCCTGAGGGGGCGAGAATTGGTAGTGGTGGACGAGGGGGAAGCGAGAAGAAGCCCTGTAATGGAAAGCCTGCCTTTAAGGTTGTTGCAGCCGCTGTCTTGTCCCCGTTGGGCCCACGGCTGCGAGGGCGGGGCGGTTAAGGAAGAAGCCTGAGGCTGTCCTTGCACTGTCCGGTAAGTATCCTTTCGTAATACTCTTTTTCTTTCCCTCTTTCCTCTCTCCTTTCCAGCAGAAGATGGGCGTAAGCAACGCTGGGATGTATGAGCATGCCCTCTATTTGTGTGTTATTTGACAGTTCAACGAACTAATCGCCTTAAATAAATGTATCCGACAACAGAGTGTCGATTTAGAGAAGGTGTTGTGGTTGGTATCCCATCGGATTTATTGGCTGGAGAGGTTAAAACTGCCCCTCCATAAACCATGGTATATCCCCTAATTAGTACCTGTCCGTCATCAACAACCCTACATGGATTATCTTTTAGTGGTTACTAGTCTTAAAAAGACTCTGGTAGCGCCCATTCAACCTATCCATGGATCTTGAACAGCCGGTTGCACAACTTGGATATAATCTAGGTATGTTGTATTCATGTACATATATACATGCATGCATACAATATACATACGGGTACACCTAAAAGGTACGTAAATATACCCCGTATGGGTGTATTATAGGGTATGTATGGTATATGTATGTACAGTTATGTTTGCTCATCATACATACATCATACAAGGTATAGATGTCTGGGCAGTGGGCACACATTAGCCCATGCTTTTTTCTTTTTCTTTTTTTTCTCCTCTTTCTGTCTGTTTTCTCACTTCCCCAAAATTGTGCGTAATTCAGTCTGAAAATGTAGCCTAGATTATCAGCTAAAAATCCGTGAATAACTACTCCGTAGATAGATAAAAAAGATAAATCGATTAAGCACAAAAGCCACAGTTAAATCTTAGATTAGATTATGTCTTGTCAGAAGGAGCCGACAACCTTCTATTATATACGAAGCAGATTGGTACTGGTAGGAGGTTCGATCGACTCATTTAGGCTGATAGTGGTGAGTTGGTTAGTTATTTTACGAAAGGCTTTGTGGAGGATAACTATGTCATTAGTCCCTTCTACAATCATCGTCGTAAAAAAAAAATATAAATCAAAAAAAAAATAAATAAATAAATAAATAAATAAACAAATGTATCAATAAGTGGGATAAATCAAAAAATAGGTGATTAAGAAAATATTGTAGGGCATATAGGAATGGCCTATATTCCTCTGTTCCCCTGATAATTGATGACGTTGGTGATATGAGTGTATATATATAATGGGTTGTGTACGGTGTAAAGCGTTGTTCCATATTGCTCTGCACTGCTACTGTCACTGTGTCGGCGGGGATGGGAGAAAAAGGTTCCCACCACAATCGTCAGCACTACCTTGTCTTGTAAGTGGGAGCAAAATGCAGATATATGGGTCCAACCGAGAAGCGAAAAGTGACTTCCGGGCGGGATGCGGACCGCCTCCCACACTTAGTGAGGTGACTGAAAGTTTGCTCGTGGGCCACTAAGATAAAATATCTCCGTGGGCAAAACGATCGCTGCCCTCAATTTCAGGCTCACAAGCGTCAGGCAGCGGTACCAGCACTGTGGTTGCAGGATTCGAAGCTTCGGGCGTGGCTCCCTTCGAGTAGCGCCCGGAAAAAAACAAACCAGAATTGGCCCCAACCCTCCATTTCCGCAGGGTCACTAATCACGGCATTGCGTGCAGCCGCTCCGGCGCGGATCGACCGTGAAGTTCGTACGAAACTATGCCGGATTGCGGGTAGTAGGCAGGAAATTTTTTTTTTTCATTTTCCTTTTTTCTTTTTCCCATTTACCTTTTTCCCCTACTTCCCCCCAGGATTCTTTTCTTAGCTCAGTACCGACTCTGGTACTAGCCTTTCTCTTTAGTTATACATAACAGTACGATGTTACATACATACATACCTTCCCATCTGTACTACGTATCAACTACTTCTACATACAAACGTTCCTTACCATACTCGATCCCCATTCAGGTGGATATTACATATGTCGTTTGATTTGAGCTAGGTATATCCGCAGCGTTATAGGTACTGCTGAGAGTATAACAAAGGGGTTATCCACATCGGATTGATCCTTCACATCGATGGAAGTCATCGCCGTAATTTTACCCCGAGCGCCGTGGTTCCCGTACATACGCATGCAAGTAGTCCATGCATCACCGGGTACACATCCCATACTTACCGCGTGGTCGTATGTGTCCACTCTGTACGACGTTTTCTATGCGCCGAGTCCATGCCCATGTGATTTGTAAGTAATAGGCAAGTGTGATCGGTTGATCATCTCACCGCTTCCCAGACTCTCGGGTCCACGATGGTGATGCATGAGTTCAAGTTATCTGAGCTTCCTGCATTGTAAGTCATCGTGCATACGCACTTTTGGAGAACCAACTCTTGGGTACCTGCTCAACTGCCCCTACGCACTCTTTTTTTTCCATTTTCCTCTTCTTTTTTCTTCTCTCTCTGAATTCACTTATAATGTACCGCCGACGTGTATCATGTTAACCATGTCTCAGAATGACTGGAAAGTTGACGGTCCCGTGCGGTTTGATACGGCCTCCACTACACGCACCGTCATCGAAAAGCGAACTACTCGACCATCATTCCAGGGACAAGGATAAAAGTCTTACCTAATGAACCTTGGTCGAAGGTTACAACGTTCAGCGACCAACGAGTTCTTGGGTAGGCCACACGATTGGTCTCCCAGAAGCCTCAGCAACTAAAAGCGAGACAAAGTCGCTCTTCTCGGCGCCTCTGGGCTGTGGAACAACGCAAGCCCCTCAAACTGCAGCTCGGTGACTGAGTGAGCTACGCCGGTTTGCCCCTACGGGTGGTTAGTAGGTTCTTCCTCTCCCCATCGTATCATTTGTTTTGTATCCACACTACCGTTTTCGGTACAGCATCCCGTTGGAATTATCTGCCGGGCGCTTTGTGTGTCTATCTATTCGTCCTTCCATCTGGGTCGGCTGAGAGATAGCCATAACTTTAAAATGTTTTGGAAACAGGAAAAAAAAAAAGGAGATAATAATTAGAGAAAAAAAATATTCCCATCCCTTTCTTTTCCACTAATAACTTCAATCTTCGGTACCATATCACAGATTGTCTGTAAGCGCCGCCTACCATGTCTTTCTTCGTCTTGGGTCTCAAAAACCCAAATACGTCAGCAGGCTGTCGGCTGGCCTCAAAAGCCCCGTAACGAGGTGTCAGAGCCCACTATCTTTTCCGTGTCGAATGGCGTCTATATCGCAGAACGCCTTGTGTTTCGTGTTTGACCCATTTAGTATTTGGCAGAAGATCAGGCGCGTCATTTTCAAATTTGGAGCGACAACTCACCGACTTCAGGGCAGAAATGCGCCCCAATCACAAAATCCAACGGTACCACCACAACGGAGGATTGCCTATTCTCAGCGTTGTCTCGACCTTCAATTTCATGCGCATTTGGTTGGTAACCAATGAGAATCTCGTCTTTGTCTCCAACTGAAAAGGGTAGTATGCGATGAGTTCCAGGTACTACTAGATAGTATTTCCTGCCCCTTTTGTCAATGGCCTGGCCATGACCGGCTTAGTGCTTTACTCGTTTCCTTTTCCCCCTTTGCCAACCAAATGGTAGAAGAGAGCGTCTCGATCACAAAAAAAAAACATTCCAAGTGCTACATCTTCCAAAGTCCCTGCTAAAAAGTCCCCATGGGTTAGCTCTCAACTAACTGCCCTGGACCAGGCATGAAGGGTACTACCCCCGGCTCGAGTCACTACATGAGGCACCAAACGGGCCACCTGCGTCACAGTGGGTTGAGTAAACGGCAATTATCCAATGATTAAGATGAAGAATCCAAAGGTTTCATCTCTACAATGTCCCTGAGAGATTATCGTCCTGTCAGTCACCGGCCCGGTTTGCTTAATGCTTCACGCCCCAAGCAGGGACACCTTTTTGGGAACGTGGAAACCGCTTCGGGGTTGTTTTGCGGCAGTGCATATGCAGCTACTCCTGAATTCGCTGTTTTCGGAAATGGAGGGGAACACTCCTGGGCAGAAACTGTTCGATTCGTTTTTCCTGGCCCCCCAATGCTCCACACTGCTATAATACTACGAATAAGCTCCTCTGGGCATTAACCAATCCTGTCGCCACTACCGCCATTCATTGATTCATATCACTGCACCATACAGCACCCTCGGCGGAAGCCCTTATTCCATTCTGTGGTCGGTCAATATCCGACTCAGCACCCATACAGTAGGTCGTCGCTAACTCGATCCGTTCTTCCGAGCTTCTTAGCATGGCAAACATTGAAAACCCCGTTCACCTTTGGTGGGATAGCAATCACTGAATAACTTGTTCAGTATACTGTCCTATGACGAAGTATATCGTATTGAGTGAGAACCCAGATGCGTGGGGATTCAGCTTAGTAACTTCATATATGGACAATGGACTGCCCCCATCCACTCTCGCCCAGTGAGTATAAATCTCCTAGGATTAAACCTACAGAGCTACTGCGTCAAGTAGAACTTGTGGTAGTACTCTGGAGCCTGGCCTCAACGCCTCAGGTTGCTGTGTATCTTGATCTCTACCTCCGCCCGTCTCAGGTTAGAAAGCGGGGATGCATGGGACGAAGTCTCGGGGGCGTAGACCCAACGGTGATAGCCCTATGGGGACACAGTTCCGGCATGCAGTCGGCTTCATTTATCATGTCAGGTGGCATTGCCACAATCCTTGATATAGTTTGTGTTTCAGTAAGTATATTCCAGGCAATACCTTTGGCCAGCGGTCCTCAAAAAATGAACAAACTGAAGAAAAATATGATTGGTGAGTAAGATAGCACAATCTGTCAGGAACAGCGAATAAAGGAATATAAAGAAAATGATAACTGGTGGTGATTTGCTTTCTCCTGTAGTAAGTAAGCACCTAACTGTGTTTGTGACCAAGTAATTGGAATTGTTTGTTTGTATTTTCCCGTGCCAGTCTTTGGTGCCACATACGTGAGGCATCCAAACGAAAGGCCCCCCAAAAGCAGAATCAAAAAAGGAAATTTCTTGGCTCTCGCGCAGCTTCCGCCAAAAGGCTCCGAAGTACCATCGGCGAATCCGGGAAAAGAAAAAAGAAAAAGCAAAGAAAACAGGCCATTCTAAGAATCGTCTGTGATATCCAACACCAACCTCCCTTCCTCGGTCGCTTATTCCTATCAGAGTAAGCCACGTCAAGGAAAAGACAAAGAAGTTGGTTTTAGCAAGAACTTTCCCTCGTCTGGCTTGATATCGCGACCCCGGCAGCCACCTACCTGTGGGACGAAAGGAACAGACAGTGTTCGGCCGATAACTAACTCAGTAAAACACGCATTGCGTTCTGCCTCTGCGGGGCTACCTATCTATCCCTCTGAGGCTGAGACTTCAGTGCCTTTGATTCGTGAAGTGGCAATTTGCCCTAAGACAGGACAGACACAAGGGTTTGTTATACTAGACGATCATTGTCCGAACATGCATACACTCAAAGCCACGGCGTCTTCCTCACTCTCACTCGCTCAGGACAATTACATCTACTCCATTGCTTCATCAAGCCCAGGCTCATTCGCAGCCATTGCTTCGGACGACTCACTGCGTGTGTTTGACGCCGCTAGCCTTAGCCATGTTTCTGTGGTGGCTGCCGACGCCCACAAGGGAGTTACGTCGTTGAAATCGTATGATGCGGGTCAGCAACTGCTTGCTACTGGAGGAAGGGACGGGAAAGTGAAGCTTTGGGACCTGCGGAATGGCAAAAGGTCGGCAGTTGTAGAGGTGGAGACATGTAAGATTCCCTGCTCCCTTTTAACCCTCCCTTGTTCTTCCCCCTCCTTTTCCTTGTCACCTACTGCTTGGCCATGTTAAGGCCACGGACAAGGTCGCACTCTTTTTGAGGAGCACCTCTTCTAGCAATAAACACGGATGCATCTTGATGTGCTGGCCAACTCCAACCACTTGGAGTTTAAGATGCATTCGTACAGTCGACTGATTGCTAATCCCGCTTTCTCTGACAGCAAGAGACGCACCGGTTCTATCTATAGCCTGTTGTCCTGCAACAAACAGCCTTGCAGCTGGCACTGAACTTGTTTCTTATCAGGCTGTTGTTGCTTTTTGGTGAGTCCGTCGCATTCCATGTGGGTTCAGCCACACATCACCGGTTGACTACTTCTCACACTCTCATCTCCAATTCACGAGCTGCTAACTGACGTAACAGGGATGTCAGATCCCCGGGTCAATCTCGACTTCAGTATGTTGAAAGCCACAATGACGATGTCACTGAGGTAGGCTCACTCCTGTACCTTGGTTATACTTTCCCCTAACAAACTTTCTTGATGATTCGCAGCTCCAATATCACCCAACGAGGAACAATGTCGTGCTTTCCGGAAGCACGGATGGTCTAGTCAACGTCTACAACACCGATATTACAGACGAAGATGAGGCGCTTGTACAGGTTATCAACCATGGCTCAGTACATCACGCCGGTTTCTTAAGCGAGAGGACCATCTACGCTCTCAGTCACGACGAAGTCTTCTCGATTCATCCGGCTACGGATCCGGAAGAAGAGGTGCAGGAGCCTAATCCTGTGCAGTTTGGAGACTTGAGACAGCCCCTAGGCTGTGAATACATCGCTCAGCTATGCATTGGCAGTCAGGGCCCCTATGTCGCCGCTGGCCATAAAATGTTAGTTTGGTCATGTTCTATTCTTATATTTTCTATTTTCTGTCTTCCCTTTACTACCTAAGATCTTCGGCGTATGCTTCGTGTGCTAACATTGTCCAGTGAGAAACGCTTGGACTTGGTCCCTCTTACCTCAAACCCATCCTGGCAATTCGACCAAGAGAACCTGTGGCGGCTTCCTGGCGCTCACGGCGAGGAGGTTGTACGTTCCATCTATCTGGACGAACAGGTATGCGCCCCCTTGCCAACTCCTCTATCCGACCGACAACTAACAAGGTCGATCGCAGTCCCAATCGGTATTTACTTGCGGCGAAGACGGATTTGTCCGCGCATGGAAACCGGAGTCCGGAGAGGCGCAGGGCGATGAATCCTCGAACAAGACTGCGCGGCCAAAAAAGAATAAGGATAAGGGACGGTTCAAACCCTATTAAATTAGGCCTCGTCTGTTTCGTTACCTCGCCCAGAGCATTGACCGCCACGATAGAATGTAAAATACGTGACCTCGGAAATACGTATGCCGTCATATTGTCCCGGCCTTCCCGTATGTTTCAAACCACTCGTCTTGCGACCGTATTTCATCCACCCTTCTTCACAGGCAGGGATCAGTACAACCCTGAACTGCACCCCTCCAAGTCCGTCATCCGCAGGATCGGACTCCTGGTAGTACTGAGTATAATTTCACCATTTACTACAAGCGGGATGTCCCGATATTCCACCCAAACCCTGCCCTATATCGAATCCCACATAGCTACTAGTAGATATCAGATCTTTCTGCTGACCGTCACAATCTATTTCCCAACACAAACCTGCCACAGCCCCCAGTTCATACGTCGTATGCAGAATTTGCGCACGTACCATACACTGCATACTAGTAACCTTAGAGGAAATTTTCAGTGTCCATTCGACAGCCCGCCGTCTCCGGAACTTGCGAATTCCAATGTTTTACTAGCCCACAATTATGAGGACGCGGTCAGCCGATGAACCAATTAGGCAGCAGAATTGAGTTCAATCGGACGATGGTTTGTCCACTGCGATTGCTACGTTGGTTTGTGCTCGGTTTGGAGGCGTGGGGGCCGCGGTTTAGGTATGTGGGTTTGGCGAATATATACCTGCGCGGAAGAAAAATCCGAGAGGTAGGTTTGGACCGTCACACTAGAATTGTAATACATGATTTAAGTGTAAATAATTTAGGAGATATAAATTACCAGTAGGTAAAGAGAGAGCCCCAAAAAACAAAAAAGAAAAAAAAAAAAAAAAAAAAAAAAAAAAAAGAAAGCTAAGTAAAGTAGACAATAAAGTCAAGCTAGTAGATAGAATGAGCGAAATAATGCCCATATGTGTGTTATGATATATGAATAACAAAAAGAGTAGTCGCGCCCGGGATCGAACCGGGAACCTTCTCAGTTAACAACCGAATGTGAATGAGAAATCATAACCATTAGACCACGCAACTGGTTTCTTGGAAAATTTTGAGAAAATGTGTTAGACATAAATACATAAGCATTGTGATAACCCGTTCGGAAATCCTTATCTCCTGTGGAGGAATTTTTTTTTCTTGTTCCTGGGTCTTCGTTTCTCTTTCAGCTGGTGGTCATCTTTACCTCCCTTTCCCCCTTCCTTATACTCTCTTTTTAATTGGGGTATAATTTAGATTTTAACTTATAGCGTGACTCAGGTCATGTCCCTATAGTCCTCGATCCTGTCACTCCCTCAACCCAGCGCCTATATCTACAAGTTCATATGCGTCTCATCACATCAGGAACAAAACTATATCTATACCACCACGAACTTCCTATATAAACCAAACCACATTCACAAATCGTCCAAAGTCAAACCCCCAAACCTCAAACCTCACTCCACAAGAAAGACCACAAAAGAAAAAAAAAAATGGACGCACAAGCCTACCTAATCCGCCACGGCTGGTCCGGTCCAGGCAACCCACTCAACCCCAACCGTCGACCAGGCGCACACTCCGGCCTCGGGCTCACGAAACCGATTCTCGTCTCCCGAAGGAAAGGCAACCTCGGCGTTGGCCAGACGACAACCAAAGACCCGACGAACCAGTGGTGGTTGCGCGGATTCGAGGATGCGCTGAAGGGTGTTGGAGATGAGAATAATGCTGGGGTGGAGAAGAAGCCGAATGCGTTGACTAGTGAGCTTTATCGGTATTTTGTCAGGGGGGAGGTTGTTCCTGGGACGCTGGGGTCGAAGGATGAGCAGGAGAAAAAGAAGGAGAGGGAAGAGGGTTCCGAGTCTAAGGCTAAAGCTGAGTCTAAGAAGAGGAAGAAAGATGATGTGGATGGGGAGGAAGATCGGGAAGCGAAGAAATTGAGGAAGGAGGAGCGGAAGAGGAAGAAGATGGGTCGGGCTGAGGAGGGGGAGGATTCTGCTGTGTCGCGCAGTGATCGGGATTCTAAGGATCGGAAGGAGAGTAAGGAGGAGAGGCGCCAACGGAAGGAAGAGAAGAGGAGGAAGAAGGAAGCGAAGGAATTGAAGAAGAAGCTGAAGAAGGCTAAGGAAGCGGAGGACAGCACTACCGATGAGAATGAGAAAGCTACACGCAAGAGCAAGAAGGAGAAGGAAGGAAATAACCCAGAAGAGGACTATCCTACTCCGATATCGATCGAGAACGACCAGACAGAGTCTAGTGGACGTGAGGAGTCCTCTGATTCGATAGAAAAATCCAAGAAGAAGAAAGAGAAAAAGGAAAAGAAGGAGAAAGAGAAGGATAAGGAAAGCAAGAAGAGGAAGAAGAGTGAGGAGTCCTCACCTGAAGACGGCTCGAAATCAAAATCAAGGAAGTCGAAGGATGCCAAAAAGTCAAGGAAGGAGTAGATTTGCTTTTTTCAGGATATCATTTTTTGCTTACGGCCGTACATAGATAGATACCCATTTGCTACAGCTACTGCGGTCTTTATGAAGATTATATTACATATCGTGTCACGTCTGAATTTGATATCCTTTTTAAACCATAAATCGTAACTTAAGCCTCCGTGGGCAATTTGCCCGGCTTTCCCGATAGAATCCATGGCCTTCGCTCCCAGAATTCGTCTTTGATGATGTCGACATGGTCAACAACAACCTGTGCCTTACGGCGTAATTTACGAAGTTTGTCCTGTTGTGATCTGGAAATCTTCGCTTCTTGGACATTATTGCCTTCCTCCTCTGCCAGCACTCCTGACTTAGACTCTGACTTTGGCTTGATGTCCTCTAATTGGTACTGCAAGCTGTATCAGTGGGCCGGCTTCTAATATACAAATGTTGACCAACTTACTTGACGATAGAGTACACTTCCCTTCTTGTATATCTCTTCCTCATTATTGTAATTAATCCCGAATCTCTTGAAGAGGATTTCATTCTTGTCCGACGATACTGTTCCCTATGGTTGGAGCCAAACATTAGCTCCCCGAAGAGAAGAAAGAAAGTATGAACCTCTCACCTTCAACTCTTGTTCTGCATCAGTGTTGCTCATGCCGCCCTGTAGAACCATGGTCCAGAACGTTGTGTTATAAAGGTTATTAATATGGCCTTCGAGTAGAGTTGTTAGCTAAATCTTCATGAACGATGAGCATGCGGCAAACTCACAGTCCACCTGCCTCCAGCTCATATAGTCACGCAAGTTCCTAGTAGCGGGATACATGACAGCTCTTCCATCAAAGGAAGGCAAATACGGAAATTGAAGAGGGTTATCGGGGAAGTATGTTCCCCACAGGTACACATAATGGGCTGTGAATGTGGATACAATGGTTGTTACAAGCTTGCTGTTATCATGTCAGTCTAAGCCTGTTTGAATGGGCCATGGATGGCTGGGAAGGTTGCATGACTTACGCACTTCGCCGCTCGAATAACTGGCAGCTTGGATGGAAGACGAAACTGATATCAATTAGTATCGTTCTATGTGGAGTGCGGCATGGGCCAGGGAACAGACCTATACTCATCGCTGACTCCATATGCAATGCATAGATCGGGAAGATCTTTCATTACCTCGACGGCCGCAGCGTTCATGAGATCCAGTGCGCGGCGGTCGTTCGGTTTCGTGAAGTTATAGCGGTCGGTAAGTCTAAAGGCAGTTTAGTAACGGAGTATATGTGTGCGGCCCATGACATAAAAGATTCGGAATCAAATTTCAAAAGGAGATGTGCAGAGGGAAAGGGAAAACACCGTATGTAGGCTTTCTTCTTTTCTTTCTCGCAGGTAAAATATTTTAAAGGGGGGGGGGGGGGGGGGGGGGAAGGGGAGGACAGCTACTAACTTGTGAAAACCTCTGCCATCGATGCGGACTACAATCCAGGTATTGGGGAGTAAAACGTCTGGTTGCTCGAAGGCTTTGACGTACTCATACCTATAATTTAATGTTAGTCATATTATATCCACGGGAAACAAAAAAGGACCCAGCTGATGGGCATACTTTGAGTTCGCCATTTATCTGGATACACTATAGAACTGCTTGTACGTATAATTGGTGATGGAGTAGAGAAAAGGAAAGGCGACATGAATGAAGTTGTGCGGAGGCCACTTTAACCGACGGGTATGAGTGGCACCCAACCCCAGCTTCAAGACTACTCTATATATATATGTATATCTAGACACACACGTTGAAAGACTATACCAGTAGTGTTTTTCTTCTACTAACGAGAAGTTTCCGCAAAGACTTTATGTTTCTTGTCGGCAATTCAAAATATATTGAGGTAGAGAACTGTAAGAATTTTGAACGACTGAAAAATATCTAAGATGAGAAAACCGGGCATCATGCATGCGCCATCCAAGAAAGATTAATATCCTATGTTTTATATCTAAAGAAATCGTGCGACGACTGTGTGTGAAGACTGTCAATCGGCGGAACTCCACACTCTCAATAACCCGTGATCCATGAAAGAGCCAACGAAAAGGCGTAGTATCATCATGCATGGATATCCTCTGAATGTTCCTCGCCGCCTGTTTCGCTGGCTTGTTCACTGGGCCGTTCACTTGTTTCACTGGCCGCCTTATCCGTCTTCTTAGATTTGCGACTAAAGAATCCAAGGCTGCTTCTGGTCGACCTGTCTGCGGATGGAGCGCTGGAGACAGTGCTGTCCACGCTCTTTGCGAGCAGTGACTCACTATTGCCGTCTTCTTCAATGTCACCCTGGGAGGTATCGCCCTTCTTGGAGAACAGGCCTGAGCGGTCTTTCCACGAGCTAAATTTGCCCGAGCTACCCTTCCGCGTGATCTTCCGGATGAATGACTCTTTCGAGCTACTGTTATCCGCAGAAGCTGTGGAAGGTACCTGTTCCAAAGACTCATATGAATCCCCAGTAAAGACGGTCAGGGAGCGGGAGTAAGATTCCTTAGAGGTACGAGGCTCAGACGGTGATCCATCGCTCATAAGAAACTCAAAAGAGGTATCTGCTCCGTTGTCTATCGCCATTTCCCCATCCTTATCCTTGCCCTTTTCCGAACTCCTGCTAATAACGGTTTTGAAAGTGGGCGCAGTAGGGTTCAGTTTCGGAGTTATGGGCCGATGCGATGATGATGGTCTAGTACCAATGGGCGCCTGCAAAGGCCGACCCTGTCTTTCAAAAGAAGAGTCTTCAAGGAAATCAGGCTCCCCTGTGAGTCCCAGAGGCAAGTGGCCGGAGGAGCCATATGAGGTGGACTGGCGGCGTGAATGGGCTCTTGACCAAGTCGATGGTGAAGCCCAACTGAATCCCAGAGGGCTTCTATGACCCGGTTTCTCCGCCGACGGCCAGCCGAAATGTTGATTGTCTGTCGACGGATGGGGAAGTTGATTCTCAAAGGAAAACGTCGACGATGGCCTTGGTGACAAGGAGCCCCGTCGCACAGTACCGAGAATTGACGAGGGGTCGATCGGATCATGTCTAGGGCTGAATTGATTATATCCAGTGCTGAGATCAGAATGTTCGCCGGACTTCATCAGACCACCCCCACTGCCAAATCCAAACCTGCTAGGGGAGAAGATGCTGGTTAAAGCGGCCCGCCGGGACGGCATATGATCGGAAGAACTATCGGTGGTGACACCCGTGGTGTTGCTCCTTGGGAACAATGACATTGGATTGGCCCAGTTTCCTGTATAGCTCAGGCGGCGGCGCCTGGCACCGATGGGATCCATTTCATCCAGATTCCGTGGAAAAGACTGACTTTGCCCTGGCTTCAAAGTGCCTAGTAAAGGCGGCTCATCCGCGAGCGTCTTACCGCGAGGACGATGGAAGCCGAAGAGACCAGAGAGTCGCCGCGAGGCACTTTTCGGAGCCTCTGCGGCATCCCCTAGGCGTATGGGCTGAGAGTCAGCCTC
The DNA here is from genome assembly GCF_009017415.1 of Aspergillus flavus. Classification (NCBI taxonomy): domain Eukaryota; kingdom Fungi; phylum Ascomycota; class Eurotiomycetes; order Eurotiales; family Aspergillaceae; genus Aspergillus; species Aspergillus flavus. The sequence continues at coordinate 3,443,685 of NC_092409.1, read as the reverse complement.
TTGGTTCCGATTCTCATGAGGACTAGCAAAGATGCTTCCAGGCCGGCTCTCGGAAGAGTCCGGCGATGGCGGACCTTGTGGGAAACCTTCAAGTTGGCCACTCGACTGTTCAACATCAGACATTTGAGGGCGGACGATTGGCCGGGGAAGCTCTGGTGACTCTTCATCCCCGAGGAGGTCGGACGGAAGCAACGCGTCAGCCCGGGGGCTCATTTGAGGATTGCTGAACGAGAGCTCGGAAATGGCATCGGCGGCCTGACTTGACAGACCCGGAATGGTCATTCCATTGTTGATGTTGAAGAAAGCGGGGCTGGGCCCAAAGGTAGGCGAGCTCGTGGAAGGGGGGTTGTAATTGATACCGCCCGAGAATGAAGGTTCCATAGCCGTAAAATTCATAGGGGACGAAACATTGCTGGTCAGAGAGCTGCGATGACGACGTGGGCGGATGGTCGCTGTATTGGACAGGTCCAAATCTAGGGCGGGCAGAGAGAAAGGCGCTGTGCTTCCAGGTCCTTGTGTTGTCAGCCACTTCAGACGCTCTTGGGCCTCTTGATATTGTTGTTGAGCCTTCGCACAAGTCAGTATCTACCTCAAATATTGGCCCTCGGGAGTCACAAACCTGAGCATGAATATTCACTAGGGTAGCATATCGGGCGTGTAGGTTGCTTAGCTTAATTTCCCACTGCCGAGCACGTTCGTTGTCAATTCGATCCAACTCCTTGCCGTCTTCACTATCTGGACCCTGATGCCCCTGCCTCTCTTCTTCAAGCTTCTTGACCCGACCCCCCTTGTCCTGTATCTCATCGTCGATAACCTTCATTTCCGCTTGCTCCTTTGCGATCTTCTCCCGTACCTCATCCGCACGCTTCTTCCCATCCTCTTCTATACGTGCCTTCTCCTCCCTTGCCTGCGCAGCATCAACTGTCATTCGTGATGTCCGTTCCCGCCATCGCACAATGTCATCCTTGCGCTTCTTGCGCTCGGATTCCTTCTGTTGTAAAAGCCTCTCACGCTTCGCTTTCTCACTTTGCACAGTGCGATTGACGCTTTCCAACTTGTAAACGTGTTTCTTTAGATCGCCGCTAGCTTCATCCTTTTCCTTTACTCGCTTCCTCAAGTCATCACGCTGCTTCTCCAACTCCTTCAAGAGCGCGATGTGCTCTTCTTCTTCATCGGCGGTTTGCTTCTCAACATTCTCGTTTTCTTGCTGCAATGACTTTAACCTATCGGCGAGTTTCTCGAGCGTTTCGTCACGATCCCCATTCGTCACATTCTTCTGCAAGTCTTCTATGTTGCCGTGAGAGGATTCCGGCCCGCTAGCGGCAGGAGATTGCTTTCGACCAGCCGAAGATCGTTTAGTCGGAAGTTGCCCTCCACTGTGCTCGCGAGACATGACAGGAGCCGATGGAGCTGCGAGACCGGCGGTCGATCGGGGGACTGACGCCCGAATAGTGGGACCCCCAACTGGCGCATTTTGCTGAGCTTGGGACAACGGAAGAGATTGCGTCCGCACGTGGATAATAGCACTGGGCGTCTGGAAGTTGGCTGCACTAACGGAAAGAACGCAGATATGGTATATGTTGCCTGGCGCCAGATTTAAGATTTCTACCGCAGTTTCCGCTCGTTTTGATTCGCCCACTAACAATGACCGTCAGCCCTTGCTTGGAATACTGACGCGGCCAAGAGGAGGTGAAAGGGAATTATTTACCTTTTGATCCATTTACCTGAATGATGTGCTTATGTATAGAGTTGTGAAACTCCGGTTGTTTCCAAGCAATGCGAATCTCACGGGCGGTAATCTGCTCTAGTGTAACCTCTGGTGGCGGAGGGATGTCTAGTCCGAGTTTTTCCACGAGAACATCATTCGGAGTCTGACAGACTTGCCATGCACGATACAATAACCTTTGGACAGTGCCGTTAGATAGGGAACGTGTTGGATATTGAAGTTGAAGGAACGCACCAAATCAAGGCCCAAAGAATGGTGACAGCCAGGAAGAGAGCCATGACACCTCGTACCCTTACTCGAGGGACCACGCTAGGGTAGGCGTCAAAAGAAAGATGTAGCGGCTCATACATCCCAGCGTCGGATACCCATGGAGACGGGTATGACAGAAGAGGGGAAACAGACAGATTGGCGAGAGAAGCCAGCCTCTTCGAAATCCACTTTTTTTCGGGGCAATAGTCAAGTACGGTCGGCAACTAAAGGTGCATCTCCAACAGAGCATCCGCGGAAGCAGTCATGTGGGGCGGAGTCATGTGATTCATTCGAAATTGGAAAATCTTAAGTCACCTGCAGACCCTGACTAAGCCGATCATGACAGTAACCCCATACAGTAATGTCTGCTGCATGTGGGTTAGCGCCACGCTTGTCCGGCTCATGCCGAGGAACTGTAGAGGCAAGAAGCCCGTGACCTTGGCTTGCTCGTTGGGCCGTTGAGGGACTCCCAACAGCCAACATCTAGATCTTCCACAACCTGGCTCCATTTTTTACTAATTGACTGACTTGTCCCTCTCTCCGACTGCCACATTGCATTCGCTTCACTTATGAGGGGTACTGTTTCATACTTGGTTTGCTTTAGCAACAGTCATTCTATACAGCGGTTACATTCGTTCATGCCTTGGGGGCTTTGTCACATGGGCCGTATGTAGGCGGCAATTCCTGCGACCACCCGATTCCTTCTACTACCCCCTCCACCACTGTCTTTGCATTCTTTTTCGTTTCCGCGTTTTATTCGGTCGTTCGCCTTTTCTTCACGGATTGTTGAAATTATCGAGGGGTCTTCCCCATCAAACGTTGCAGGATGCAGTACGTGCGCAGTATCAGTGGCTCCGTCTCCAAGACCTGGAATTCTATCAATCCAGCCACCTTGAGCGGGGCCATTGATGTTATCGTGATTGAACAAGAAGATGGTTCGTTGACTTGCGCACCATTTGATCCATCCCGTCCTTGCTAAACGCTCGGATCTAGGCACGCTCGCTTGTTCTCCTTTTCACGTTCGCTTTGGCAAGTTCTCGTTGCTCCGTCCTTATGAAAAGAAGGTACGATATATCTATCCCGGATTCAACGGATACTTATCTGACTGCGCTTTCTGAAGGTGGAGTTCAAAGTCAATGGGATCAAGCAAAATTACTCCATGAAGCTAGGGGAGGGCGGAGAGGCCTTTTTTGTGTTTGAGACGTCAGATGAAATCCCCGCTTCCTTACAGACATCTCCATTAGTGTCGCCCACGGGTAGCCCGAGGACGCGTAGCGAAGAAAATTTCCCAGGCTCTCTTCAAGAACCCGATTATCTGGATCTAGATCGATCGCCTGCCAATGGAAACGCCAATGAGCCGAAAAGTCTTCCTATACTTTCAAGGAGCATGCGGGCATCCAGTGATTTAGGTGCGACAAAGTATAATACTCCCACTATGGGTTAGATCTAACATTTTTGGGATATAGGAACAATGACACCTTTGTCAGGGTCGCCAGGTGACACCAGCACCAGCAGGTCTCGTCAGGGCTCGTTCGGGGATGAACCGGAGCCGGGGAAACTGGATCGTGCGGCCTCAGATGACGTTCTCCTGACTCAAACGCACAGTGTGGCAGACCACGCTTATGGCTCGCACGCAGCAGGGCCAGCCGGTGATTCTGATCTGACCCGTTCTCGAAGCCCCCCCCCCTTGTCTCTGGAAGAGGCTGTTACGCGTGCAACAGCGCTGTCAAAGAAGCTTTCTGGATCAAATATTCGTTCGCATGTGACCGAGACGGGCGATCTTATGCTTGACATGACTGGCTACAAAAGTAACGAGGAGGACGCCCTTCGTGCTGAAGTCGTTGCGCGTAAAATTCTCTCTGAGGAGTTGGAAGGGTGTTACGACATTGGTGCCCTTATAGGGGCCGATGAGCACGGGAACCTTTGGATCTATAGCAGTGAGGAAGCAAAGGAAGCCGCGAACCGTCGGGCCGCCTTTAGCTCAATGAGGCCTGGCTCTGCGATGAGTGACAATGCTATCTCCGACCCCGGGTATCATAGTGACGGTGACAAGTCCGTTCGTGACTCTCCGATACAGGCCCGCCACCATCGGACCCAGTCTGATGTTCAGCCGGGCATCCCTACTCCTCCGCAGTCACCGACACCTGGAGAGACAACTCGCAACTACGCGAAGACTTTGCGTCTGACGAGCGATCAGCTTAAGGCTTTGAACTTGAAGCCAGGCGCCAATGATATGTCATTCAGCGTCAATAGAGCCACTTGTACGGCAACCATGTATCTGTGGAACGGCAACACACCGATTGTCATATCAGATATTGACGGTACAATTACGAAGTGAGTTACCATGAGTCAGGCTGACTATTTCTGGCCCATCTTTGGCTAATAACACTGGTAGATCCGACGCTTTGGGTCATGTGTTGAATATGATTGGCCGCGACTGGACACACGCTGGTGTAGCCAAGCTATACACAGATATCGTCAACAACGGCTACAATATCATGTACCTTACTAGCAGATCTGTTGGACAGGCAGATACCACTCGCGCATACATCTACGGTGTTAACCAGGACGGATACAGACTGCCCAAAGGTCCCGTTATCACAAGCCCCGACCGGATGATTGCAGCCCTCAGGCGAGAGATTTACCTGAGGAAACCAGAAGTGTTCAAGATGGCATGTCTTCGGGACATTCTGAACCTCTTTAATGGAAAAGAGAACCCCTTCTATGCTGGATTCGGCAATCGATTGACCGACGCTTTGAGTTACCGATCTGTCAACATACCGTCTACCAGGATCTTCACGATCAACTCGAACGCCGAGGTCTCTCTAGATCTTCTCAGTCTGAACAAGTATAAGAGCAGCTACGTTACTATGCAGGAGCTCTTGGACCATTTCTTCCCGCCCGTCAGTCTACTTGTTCAGGCTGGGGGTGAAGAGTACACGGATTTTACTTACTGGCGTGAACCTCCACCAGAGCTAGCCGATTTCTCAAGCTCAGATAGTGAGGATGACGAAGACGAAGAGGACGAAGACGAGGAAGATGAAGAAGAAGATGATTATGATGCGGAGCTGAGTGACGAGGAAGGCAGTGAGGTTGATGAGGATGCCGAGGAAGACCTTGGCAACAGCTACATCTCGCAGGCCTCACTGGAACTCGCCGATAGTCAGAGTCACCTAGACGATGATGAGGCAGACGACGAAGGCGCAGACGAGGTGCCAAACGTGTCTCCAAAACCAAGTCGCTTCGCGACTGCTGGTGCTAGCCCCTCTCCTAAACGCTGAGAATGGCTGAGTGTCCATACAACAAGTGTATAATTCCACGCGGCTTTTCAACGCTCATAGATACCCTTCCCGGCGTTGACAATTGTGTTTATATACCTTTCCGGCATCTGAGATTGGCCCTTGCATTGTGTGGTGTTAGTTATCTCTTACTGCATAGTTGGCGTTTAATGGGCTGCATAGGTTCTTTCCCTGTTTTACTTCATATGTTGAGCGTTTCCAGGTATCATGTGTGATATACAAGCAACAGGACAGCCTGCGGTTTCTTATAGCCGCTACATGGTTGCAACCGGAGATAGACCTTAGACTATATAAAAACATAATATTGTCTTGTGTGAATCAAAGTGTCAGTTAAATGATATAGAGAACTTGGAGAAGCTATGGATTGAGAGGGTCTATGAAGTGCCTGTATCAATAGCCCAGGTCACCACTGACTTACCAGAAGCGGGCTAGCGCAGATTGGGATCATTGACCTTTAATGTTCTTCGCGTCTTCATCACCAGCTCACTCACGGACTGTAACACCACTTTACCTTCTATTCAGTCTTTTCTCGAGAAGAACATAGAATAATATTATCTTTTAATATCCCACTCCAGCGCTGTCGCATAGTGACCATGCCGACTTGGCCCTAAGTGACGCCGTCCACGATCACTAAATCCCACCGCATCCCACGGGACAGCTCACCAAGCAACCTTCGCTCACATCCAACCTCGCTCTCACAACCACCTCAAACACTCAAGACAATGGCCTCCCCAAACCAATCGCAAAACGCCGCCCCATCAACCCAACCTCTCACACCCCCGGCCGAACCCTCCAACACCACCACCAACGCCTCCTCCCAACAACAGCCCGCAACCGGATCCACCACCACCGCACCAGTCGCACAACCCACACAAGTCCCCTCCACCTCCTTAAAAGACAGCGGCAAGTCCCGCCGCCCCCGAGATGTCCGTCTCATCCACATGCTCCTCGCCTCCTTAGGCGTCACCGCGTACCAGGAACGAGTGCCCCTTCAGCTCCTTGACTTCGCCTACCGCTACACCTCCGGCGTCCTGCAGGACGCGGTCCACCTCGCGACGGAGGGCTATGCCGGCGCCATGGGCGAGCAGGCCGGCTCGTCGAGGGGTCCGCCGGAGGTGAATACCGTCAGCTTGCCGGCGTTGCGGCTTAGTATTGCCTCGCGGTTGCATTATCAGTTTCAGACGGGGTTGCCGAAGGAGTTTCTCATGGATGTTGCGGCGGAGAGGAATCGCGTTGCTCTGCCGGGTGCTACGAGGGGGTATGATCAGGGTCAGGCGAAGCCGACGGCGAATCAGAGTGTTCTTATGGGTGGTATGAGGTTGCCGCCGGAGAGGTTCTGTTTGACGGGTGTTGGGTGGAACATGAAGGATGAGTGGGAGAGTGAAGGGGAGGAGGAGGTGGAGGAAGAGGAGCCGAAGGAGACTAATCATGCTGGTGCGGGTGGTGAGGAGGAGGGAGATGGTGGTGAGGACGATGAAGATGGGAAGATGGAGGATATCTTCGGGGAGGATGCGGTTATGGGGGATGGAGATGATGATGGAGACAAAGACATGACGGATGTTTAATCGGCTCTTACCCCCTTCTTCTTACCCTTTGAAAAAAGAAAAACATATGGATGGGACTGGCGATTGGGAGTTCGGCGCTCGGTGAACTTATATACTGTCCATACTATCAGCCAGACAACAGATCTGATGGAGGAGATTTGCTTTCAATGAGTCTGTAGGATATCAACAGACTTGATCTACTGTACATAATGATATACGACTTGGCAATCCTAATGCAACAGAAACTGGCAAAAAAAAAAAAAAAAAAGAAACACAAAAGAAACGCCCAAAACACACATAAACAAGGAATAATACAGTCCACATCCCCAAACCACTCACTCACCCACACCCCCAAGAAAAAGCACCACAAGAAAAAAAAAGGAAAAAGAGAAATCACCTCCCCTTCGACCTCGCCTCATCCTCCCTCATCATCCGAATAATCTCCTCCCTCCTCACCTCCACCTTCCTAAGCTCCTCCTCCTTCTCCCTCCGCCGTTCCTCATGTGTCGCAAACCACTCCTCTCTCGCCCGATCCTCCTCCTCCGGCTTCGCATGCGCAAGCATACACGAATTCATCGTCAGTCGCTGATCCCGACACACCCACGTAGCAGTTATCGTGCGATTGACGGCGCATTGAGCGAATGCTGTTTTATCCATGATACATTAACATCACTCTAGCCAATGGGTAACCAACCAGTCATCAAGGAAGACAAGCATATACATATAAATATATAGCTAGACAGGTAGAGAAAGAGAGAGATGGGATACCTTTAATTTCCTCCGCACAATGCGCTCGTACCCGTTTATGAAAGATCTTCTTGACTTCTTGTTCTTGGGTTGCGGAGAGGGGGAGGGGATTGCGGAGGTTATATTTTGTCGTTGGTGTTGATGTGGATGTTGTCGCCATTGTTTATGATATGTCTTGCTATGCGGATCGTTCTAGACTAGTCGAATATGCGAAATAGTAGGTGAAAATAAACCAAAGTCGTGGGAGGGGGTTGGTTCTATCGGAGTAACGCGAGAAGTGATCTGCGTTCGACTGGTCCCGGGTTGTTGAGTAGGTAGCGGTGGTAAGAGTAATTGTGGTGTTGGGCAATTCGAATTGTTCAATTAGATCCCCGGGGTACAATTACTCGAGTTTGTGACAATGGGACTCGGCAGCAAATCGTGGCGCGTGAGAGTGTAGGAGTGTGAGTGAGGGTGGGAGTTGAGGTTCCACACCGAGCTTAGGTAGAGTTAATGTGTCAAGTGAAGTTCTTCTCCGCTTAGGCCGAGTCGGAGAACTTTTTTTATTTGCAACCCATTCTTTTCTTTTTTACAACACTGTTTCGGAGGTCTAACAACGACCTTCTCTCTTCTCTTTCTTCTTTTGATTTTATTCCCTGATTCATATACTTTATTTATCATTAGACGAACCAGAAGCAAAAATAATAAGGAATAAAACCACCGCCCAAAATGTCGTCTATGCGAAATGCCGTCCAAAGACGGAATCACAAGGAGCGAGGCCAGGTCGGAGGCCGTGAGAAATGGGGTCTTCTTGAGAAGCACAAGGTACATAACATCATCTCCTCAAACCCGTTCCTCCCAATATAGAACTAGTAACTAATAAAATGAAAAATAGGACTACTCCCTCCGAGCAAAAGACTACAACCAGAAGAAAGCCAAGCTCAAGCGTCTGGAAGAAAAAGCCCGCGACCGCAACCCCGATGAATTCGCCTTCGGGATGATGTCTTCGCACACGCAGAAGGCAGGCAAGCACGGCACGGCGGCGCGCCAGTCGGCGGCGGGACTCAGTCACGATGCGATCAAGTTGCTGAAGACGCAGGATGCTGGGTACTTGCGGACGACTGGGGAGCGGATTCGGCGGCAGATGGATAAGCTGGAGCAGGAGATTCAGTTGCAGGATGGCATGGTGCAGAGTTTGGTGGGGAAGAGGCCGAAGAAGAAGAAGGCTGCTGTGAGGGATGAGGATGACGATGGGTTTGACTTTGATTTCGATGAAGAGTCAGAGGAGGAAGAGGTTGGGCCAAAGAAGACGGTTTTTGTGGATGATAAGCAGGAGCAGAGGGCTTTGAAGATGAAGAAGGTTCAGGAGGAAGGTAGTGGTGAGGAGGAGTCGTTTGAGGATCTTGAGCGGAAAAAGACGGCGAGAGAGCTTGAGGCGGATCGTCTGGCTCTTCAGGAGGCTCGTCGCGCTCGGAAAATCAAGCAGCGTGCTGCTTTGGCGAGGCAGAACAAGCTGGCTGCGCTTCAGAAGCAGTACACCGATATCACAGCTGCGGAGCGCCAGTTGGATTGGCAGCGTGGACGGATGGACAACACTGTTGGAGGCACGAACAAAAATGGGATCAAGTGGAAGATCCGTGAGCGGAAGAAGTGATTTGATATCATTCTCACCATACGACTGATGATTCCTACATTCGCTTTTCTTTCCTTCTGTGTTTGCATTTGGGCTGTTTCTGGGTGTATGGCTTGGGAAAAGTATTCTACATGGGTCGTGTACTTGTATAGAGATTTACTGCAGGATACCATTGCTATTCGATATTCTTCGTCAATTAATGTTGCTCAATTTTGGCAAACCACATCTGGTACGCATTCGTAAACAATTCAAATTACCATAGCCGTCGAGGTCGTGAAAGCTGAAAAGAAACACCGCATATCCCTGGCTCGTGGATCTATTGCCCCTTCATGTGGGCCACCCGGATGCTCACAGCCCGCTTGTGTGCATCCAAGCCTTCTACAGCCGCCAACTGCTCAACAGTGCGCGACAGGCCCAACAATCCCTCAGCTGTCAGGTTGGAACTGGTGATGTGCTTGAGGAAAGATCCCAGGTTCACACCAGAGTATTGCTTGGCATATCCGTAGGTTGCTGGAACTGAGTTAGCTACTAGTACATAATTGTGAGAGAAACCATGGGAACTTACGCAAAGAGTGGTTCACACCGGCCGAGTAATCGCCAACACTTTCAGGAGTCCACTGGCCAATGAAGACACTTCCGGCGTTCTGCACCTGTTCGACAGCGGCCTCTGCGTTTTCAATTTGCAGGATCAGATGCTCTGGAGCATACTCGTTGCTGAGAGCCATCGCCTCGGCAAGGTCACGCACCACAAAGGTGACCGAATGCTCCAGAGAACCCTTGACAATGTCCATACGAGGGAGAGCTCTGGCCTGCTTGTCCACCTCGTCTTCGATGGCCTGCAGCTCCTGCTCGTTCAGGTCAATGGCAATCAGAATAACTTGGGAGTCGACACCGTGCTCGGCCTGGCTCAGCAGATCCGAGGCAACAAACGCTGGGTTGGCTTGCTTGTCTGCAATCACCAGCACTTCACTAGGGCCGGCTGGCATATCAATGCTGACACCCGCAGAGGTATCATTGGCGACCAGCATCTTAGCGGCGGTCACGAACTGGTTACCAGGGCCCAAGATCTTGTCGACCTTGCTGACGCTCTCCGTGCCGTACGCCATGGCAGCAACCGCCTGGGCACCGCCGGCAAGCACAATGCTCTCCGCTCCGACCTTGTGAGCAACGTAGACAATCTCAGGTGTGACACTGCCGTCGGCACGAGGGGGCGAAGCCAGGACGATCTTCTTGCAGCCAGCAACCATGGCAGGGACACCCAACATCATGGCGGTCGAAGGCAGCACAGCGGTTCCACCGGGAATGTACAGACCAACACGTTCAATGGCTCGAGAAAAGCGGGAGCAAACGACGCCAGGCATCGTCTCGACCTGGAGGCCATCGTTGCTACCCTTCTGCGCACTGTGGAACTTGGCGATATTGGCGATACTGACATCAATCGCTTCCTTGGTTTCAGGAGACACCTGCATCAATTCTGGTGCGAATGGGGCGTTGATGACGGGAGACGTGAGGGAAGTAGCCTTCTCGAATTTGTGGGTATACTTGAGAACACCGGCGTCGCCGTGCTCGCGGACATCCTGGATGATCGGACGGACAAGGCCAATGATCGCATCGTTGGACTTCTGCGAAGGACGCTTCAGGTAAGCCTTAACATCCTCCACCGGGGTCGAAGCGGTGATGACACGAGTCATCTCAATGCGGCTGTCCTCCTTGGTCGAGGGCTGGCTCTTCTCTACGGGTGCGGGGGTAGGAGCGGGGGCTGAGGCAGGAGCTGCCAGACCGGCCTTCTCTGCCCAAGGACCCTTGGCGTCGCCCTTTCTTCTCTTCACCTTCAGGCTCTTGAGGTCCAGGTTCCGCTCGACGTCTTCCAGGCTGACACCAGCTGCGACACAGCGGGTCAGAGCGAAATAGAGGAGATCGGCAGCCTCAAAGGCAATCTCTTCCTTGGTGTTTGCGCGGCACAGCTCATCGGCTTCTTCCATAATCTTAGCCTGGGTGAGTTTGGGCTCGTTGAAGAGCCTAGCAGTGTAGGAACCTGCGGGGGCATCGGCTTTGCGAGCCTGCAGGGTCTTCTGCAGACGCGAAAGACCGTTGTAAGGACCGAAACAGCTGGCCGTACCAAGGTGACAGAAGCCTCGACCGATCTGGTTGACAACGAACACTAAGCAATCGCTATCACAATCGAAGCCGACTCTGATCAGTTCCTGCACATCGCCGCTCGACTGACCCTTGTACCACAGGCCCCGTTTCCGGCTCTGGTAAACACCGGTACCCGTGCGGAGTGCTTCGGAAATACTCTCGTCGCTGCTGTACACGAGGCCCAAGCAGGTTCCTCTCTCGTCGGTCACCGTGGTGGCGTAGAGACCGTTACTCTGATCAGCGACTGCACGAGCTGCGATAAGAGAAGCGGCGACGATCTTGCCGTCGGCCTGGTTGCGATCAAGGGTCAAGGCCTGCGCGGGCACAATGCTAACCGCACCTTGGGTCAAAGTATCCTTCAAGGTCTCCTCGGTGACAGCGCCGGAGTACGTCCGGTAAAGACTCTGGGCTTCGGGGTTCAGGCCCAATTTGTCGATCAAGGCCTTCACGGCGGACGAATCGGTAGAGAGACCGGCATCCTTACGCTCGGAATCCTCAGCCACCCACTTCTGGAAGGAGTCCACCTGGCTGTCGGAAGAGGTATAGACGACGACTCGTGACGAGGGAACGGACTGTTCTTGGGAAAGAGCGGTCAATTGGTCGAGGGTAATGAAGATCTTAGCGGCACCGGCATTGAGGATATCGACGAGGTCACCGGTGGTGGAAACCGCGGTGGCGTCGACGTAGACATCTAGAAGACGGAAGTTCTGACGCAGGAAATCTTCGGCTTGAGCGACGCTGGAGGCCTTGATCAGGACACGGCCGAAGTAGGCAATCTGCTTGAGTGAGAGGCCATTGGCTGAAGGGTCAAAGGAGACGAGGAATGGAGTCGCCATGGTGGTGACTCAATGAGGGGAGAGAGAGAGGGGCAGGAGGGGTGACGCGGAGGGGGAGGTGTTGGAGATAGGACAAGTCAAGAGAGTTGATTGACTGATTGAGTATGGAGCTCTGAAGGAATTGAAATAGAAATTAAGATTTCAAAAAGGCCCGGTGCCTTGGGGGAGAAGGAATGGGGAGTCAGTCAAGTTGATTGCGGGATGATTCATCGCCATCGAAAAAGAAATTCCTTTCGGCCCCGCAATCGGACAATTCGGCGGTCATCGGGGCCTGGAAATTCAGGAACAAAGAATTGGTTTACACTTGGGTCAAACATTACTGAATTCAGAGAACTTCATTTGTTTACTTTCTCTACCTTGGTGACACCAACAAAAGAACTTCATGGACTCTGTTGGCTCGATGAAACCATAGTATAGTAAGTAGTTGACATCGGAGATGTGTTTTACCTAAAAAGTATGGCCTGATTGGCGGAGACCCTGGTTAGATGGACCCTAAACCAATACAATTGCCGAGATTTTATAGTCATAAAGTAATAGTATGTAGCATATAGTACAACACATATAAAGAAAGATCACCAACAAGTCATAATTGGGTCACTTATCTGTAACACACGGGATACTACCAGGATGCAGTGAATATTACCTCAAGTCTAGATCCTATTTTAAGTACATTTCTCTTACACAAACCAAGGTAAGGGACAAACCACCATAACTTAAAATGTCTGTGGCAGAACCCTAATACTCTGAATGAGTCCAAGTCATTCATTTACGAAATATTTACACAAAATATGGAAAATTCAATCAAGAAGACTTTCTACAGATGTATACTACTGTCTAGTAGAATAGACATATTTGACATTCATCCACTCTCTCTTTCCCATTCGCTCTGTCGCATTATCGTTCACTACCCCATTCACTGTGCCCAGGATCCATCCCAAACTGGATTCTCAACTTCTATCAGTACTATACTCTCACCATATTAATGAGCTACTCCAGGTCCTCTCAAAGTCTTTTAGATATAACTCTGAAGCACAAAATTAGAACCCTCGTCATGCCAACTAATCTATAAACCTCCTGCTATCTACCAAGGGCAAGGGCATGATACAATTCCTCGATGAGAGCCCAGGCCTAGAATGCTATTATAGAAGATATAATTCGTGCTGATAGGGCAGACCAAAGCGATCACCACGTCTCAACCTATATCTACGCATGTCCTTTCCAGCACTCTTTGAGTAGTTAGCTTCGGGCCTCTTGATGCCCTGAGAATAAATGTTGAAGATGCTATACGCAATGAGGGCCTGAGGTGAAAACTATATATATTATCATGGATTAGTCCATTATAACGTCGATCCCAGTTGTCACCCCAGTTCACCACGCCATTCGCAAGCTGTTCAAAGTATCTATAGCATTGCTCAACAGGACGGATGTTTACTATCCTGCATACGTTGGCTTCTTAAGCTTATAGCAGTGGAGCATTTGCTTACATGTAGCAATATAAGTAGTATCCTGATGGAACTAGGCCAAACTACCTAGTTTACCCTTAGTTCCCGCATCAGAGTCAGCAGCAAGCTGTCCGGGAATGTCATCGCAAGCCCCTCGTAGGGCGGCTCGTTCTGGCTGGCTGCAAACTGCATCTGTCTATCCATGAACATACGTTGGTGAGTACTATGCGATTTTATATTTCACCGCGATCCACCCGTCCTGCAGTTCAAGCTCCTCGCGGTGCCCTCGTACTTGGCCGGGAGATCATAGTTGGCAACTCCGATCGAGCTCAACTCAGGATGCGCCGGCACCTTCAATGGACCGGGTGGTGTCGCTCCTATCAACTCTAGGATTCTGCATACATACTTGGCCAGGAAGGTAAACATGTTCCGGGGTTCCTCGCGGCTTAAATCCCACTTGGATCTCTGAGTGAACGCCGCCGCAAGAGAGGCAAAGTCATGGCTAGCGGCCAGATCCACGCTAAGAAGATGCCTGTGTGGTAGACGGCGCCCTTTGCGTCAGGCTCGTTGTACGGGGTAGACAGGCACTTACGAAGATCGACGAAACTGTATCCCACGTAGTTACCGCTGATTGTAGGATTATTCTGGACTCTTCTTTCTCTTATCTTCTCCATATGTCCTCGAAAGGGCCATGCTCTTCAAGTGACGCGGTTTGGACCAAAGGTTTTCCAAGCGCTCATAAGTCATCCAGGTGATATGCTTCTTTTGTCCAATTTTCGCGAGAGCCATAATTCGAACCGACTCCATAAATGAGGGACCGGACTCGGCAAGTATTATTTTGAGCCCTGTGCATCCGTTGATGGGCGCATTGACCTCATTGAGATTCTTGGAGTGTAGGGGACCTTCCACACTAGTCAACTAGTCGCGCGACCGTCGGATGTGTGTCACGCCCGCCTTTCAGATGATAAATCGCTGGATTTCGGACGACTATAACCAGAGAGCATCTTGAAACCCCGTGATATACTGCCATCCGAATCTTTTAATTGTTAAATAACTGATAGTATCATTAGCAACTCACAGATATTGATAAAGGGTGTTATACGGAGAAGCTAACCGGAGGATGAAGTATTTATAAACCGAGCGGGTCGAATCTCCACAGGCACTCGGATATATCCACTAGGATCGTACCATGAAGGTACTAGTCCATACGGATACACAGTAGTATACTAATTCATGTCACCACATATATTCCGTACCGATGTGACTTGAAGCATCTCGATCTTAATTGTCGAGTGACCCCGCAGTTTAATCTTGGCCGTCTGGACTTCAGGAATGATGTGCTGCCTGATTCCTCAGGTACGAGTCACCTGCCGTCGGTGGAGCGTGACTCGAACAGATGATACCTCAGGTACAGTAGTATTGAAGAACAAAGGGTGATAGGATTAATATATAAGTCGATCGATTTATACACAGAGTAGCCTTTAATGAAGTACTACATACTTCGTAGAACCATCTTCATTATATTCAGTGAAAATAACTCCTTAGTCTCTGCATTCTTTCGGCCACAATTGAGAGTATTTCCCCTGCATAACATCCACGCGATTGATCCAATCATGGACCCCGGATCGGCACGGACCTGGATCGATCTGGTTTAGTTCGCCCGAACAGGCGATGGTTCCTGTAACCGAACATAGTCCTGGAACTCTAACCTGTTGATTTGGCGGCCAAAAGTAGTAGTTACGGCAAATGAGGGATGATCGCACCCATGACTTACCCAAAAGGGTCGGCTGATTCTCCATACCAATCTGTAATTTAAAAATATGATCATTCGCCTCTCCACGCGACACAGGAACTCCTCTCCTTCTCTCCTCCTTTCTTCCTCTTCACACACCCTCCTTGTCACTCTTTTACATTCGTTCCCATGTCGAAGTGATTACACTCTTTTGTCAATTCGACCATACATAAAGTATATATCTCTAGAAAAGTCCGCCTACCTGATTAGGCTGTCATTCCTTTTATCCATACGGAGATAATTCTTAATAATCTACAATCCCTATAGTTTTTTTACTTTCATAATGCATTTTTCATCGCTCTCATTGCCTCTCACGGCTTTGAGCCTTGTCACTCCTTCTCTAGCATATCCTCAGTTCAAGTTTGAACAGCGCGTTGCACGGAGTAACTCCAGCGAATCCCGTGCAAATGCCGTGAAGGAAGCTTTCGTACATGCTTGGGATGGTTACATGCAATATGCTTACCCACATGATGAGCTCCACCCCATCTCGAACGGTGTCGGCGATTCGCGGAACGGCTGGGGTGCGTCCGCCGTGGATGCACTATCGACGGCCGTCATTATGGGTAATGAAACCATCGTCAACCAGATCTTGGATCATATTGCCACAATTGACTACTCGAAAACCGATGATCAAGTGAGCCTGTTTGAGACGACGATCCGGTACCTGGGTGGCATGCTGTCTGGCTATGACCTGTTGAAGGGTCCGGCCTCGAACCTCGTCAAGGACCAAGCGAAGGTTAAGACCCTTTTGGATCAGTCGCAAAACCTGGCGGACGTCCTCAAGTTTGCTTTCGATACTCCCAGTGGAATCCCCTACAACAACATCAACATTACTTCACACGGAAATGACGGTGCAACAACCAACGGATTGGCCGTGACGGGTACATTGGTTCTCGAATGGACCCGGCTCTCAGACCTGACTGGTGATACGGAGTATGCTCAGCTCAGCCAGAAGGCAGAGGATTATCTGCTAAACCCCTCACCAAAGAGTGCAGAGCCGTTTGAAGGATTGGTCGGAAGCCATATCAACATCTCAAACGGAGCTTTCGCCGACGGACAGGTGAGCTGGAATGGAGGCGACGACTCTTTCTATGAATACCTTATCAAGATGTACGTGTATGACCCTAAGAGGTTCAGCACTTATGGAGATCGCTGGGTGAAGGCGGCGGAATCTAGCATCAAACATTTGGCGTCACACCCGGAAAAACGCCCGGACCTGACTTTCCTGGCGTCATACAACGATGGCCAGTATGGTTTGAGCTCCCAGCATCTTACTTGCTTTGACGGTGGCAGCTTCTTGCTTGGTGGAACCGTCCTGGATCGCGACGACTTTATCCAATTTGGCCTAGACTTGGTGAAGGGGTGCCACGAGACTTATAATCAAACCCTGACTGGAATCGGACCCGAGAGTTTCGGATGGGATCCCAAGAATGTGCCATCGGACCAGAAAGAGCTGTATGAGCGTGCTGGCTTCTATATTAGCAGTGGCGCTTATATTCTTCGTCCGGAGGTGATTGAGAGTTTCTACTACGCCTGGCGTATTACTGGCCAGGAAATTGTATGTACCTTGGAACTCGTAACCTTTTTTTGAGTTTGCGCTAACAGAACATCAGTACCGTGAGTGGGTATGGAATGCGTTTGTCAATATCAACAAGTACTGCCGCACCGACTCTGGGTTTGCGGGCTTGACCAACGTCAACGCTGCCAACGGTGGAGGCCGGTATGACAACCAGGAGAGCTTCCTCTTTGCAGAGGTATTGAAATACGTGTACCTGACCTTTGCTCCGGGTAAGTTTCGCCATGAACTGAATAAAAAAGACATCAATCTAACGGAAGCAGATAACGAGTGGCAAGTCCAGCGCGGCAAGGGCAACAAGTTTGTCTATAACACCGAGGCTCACCCTGTTAGGGTGGCGGCGTAGTTGTATATAGCAGTGTACTATCGGGTATTGATATAAATAATCATTAAGTTTACGTTATATTTTTTCAACATGTTCAGAAAGGAGTTTCGTACTTATGCCATTTAATCTACATGACGTTGTCTCGTTTTCATGAACATGCTTGTGTTGTTATGCACCTTTCCGCACCTTGGATATAGGATGCAGAATTCCAGACAAACCGTGGCCACTGATTCAACAATCACTGTGGACTAGTACGGAAAGAGGGTATTATTATAGGCAGTTGAAGTTTCATGACAATGAAATTCAAACAATGCAAGTGTATGTATTTAAAATAAGTCATTCTTCGGTCTCCATAGCAAAACCTTTGTTTTCTAGCATTGATCGCCTTCGCGCTCATTGTATACATGCACCGGTATTTCATCCTATACCCAAGGGCCCCCAAAATATACCACACTACCCCTGGAGCCAACCACCCTTTATTCAATTAATTCTAACCATACAATAAATCAAAAAACAATAAATTAAACCAATAATACAAACAATCCCCTCAAACCCACTCCGACAATCTACCAGAACCCGAAAAACAAGTGGTCGTGATCGGCCAGATAGGGCGCCCCACATTATCCGTCGCGGATTTGCGCAGATTTGAGCACCTTTGGGACTACACCTTGGGGACTGTACAGAGTTAATTAATATTTAAATAGAAGGAAATTGTAGTAGTAGAGTGAGAATTATCATATCATCTCATCACCTCTATTCAAAAGAAAATAAATACATTTGTTCTTCAGACATATCTATCCCATCTACTATACAAACCACTATCCATCTACCAATCTATACAAACACCACCAAAAACCCTAAAGAAAGATGTGCGGAATCGCCCGCCCCAGCACCGGCCACCGCATCGCCGTGATGTTCCCCTCCGCCAACACAAAATCCATGACTCCCTATTCCCTCTTCTTCCGGGAAATGCCAGACGCCGGGACGAAAGCTGTCTTTCGGATTGAGGATGCAAGCACTTTTGATGTGTTCAGGGGGTGTAGGGGGATTGATTTGCGGATTGAGTATGTTTCTTTCTTTTCCCTTCCCTTTCTAACTACCTGTTACTTTGGTAGGATAGAATACTTATACTGACATTGATTGTAGACGATATGGAGATCTCACATCGGCGCGTATGATTGAACCGCTTCATCAGTTCCGGTTACAGCCTGGTGGGAAGGGGAATGATGAGATGGAGTTTGAGTTACCGGAGAGACTGGATCTGGGGGTTTCGGAGACGGGGATTGTTGGACGGCAGGTTACGGTGTTGGTGGAGGGACAGTCGTCTGTTGGGGTTGGGATGGGGATTGTGGGGTATGATTGAGGTCTTTCTTTATGGGTGTTTGGACTGGATTGGGTTCTAGTATTGGTGTTGGGGGATTGTGTGTTTTTGTATGGTGTTTTGGGCTGGGTTATATGGTAACTTAATTCGGGAATCGTGGTTATGTGGTTTTATTTATGCATATTCATATTTATGTTTGTCTACTTGCTAAGCAGAAAGACTCAGACTTCGACTGATCTACAGCTTCAAAAGCGCAGAGCCCTCCACCCCATTCTTGAATCTGTCCTCCGCAGTGCGCCAGTTGAGGACCTTCCAGATGCCCTCCACATACGAGGCCTTGTTATTGAAGTACTAAAACGCAGTCAGCCAACCACACCAAAACCCCAAATCACAACGAAAACAAAGAAAAGAACTCACCTGCAAATAATAAGCATGTTCCCACATATCCACCCCAAAAACCGGCACCTTATCCGTAACCGGATCCTGATCCTTCGTCGAAACAATCTCCAACTTGCCCCCCGGTCCATTAGCCACCAACCAACCCCATCCACTCCCCTGCAACCCCAAAAGTGTAGCCCCAAACGCCTCCTTGAACTTCTCGACAGACCCGTACTGGGCCTCGATGGCCGCCTTCAGGACGGGGGCGGCCTGGTCGATGTTCGTCTCGGGGGAGGCGTGGGGGGCCAGGTTCTTCCAGAAGAGGGAGTGGTTGATGTGGCCACCGCCGTTGAACTTGATCTTTTGCTGGAGGTTGATGAGCTGGGGGATGTTGTTTGCGGCGAGGGCGGTGGATTGGGCGGAGAGGGCGGCGTTGAGGTTGGTGATATAGGTTTGGTGGTGTTTTTGGTGGTGGATTTCCATGATTTGTTTGCAGATGACGGGTTCTAGGGCCTAGGGTACTGGTTAGTTGGGTTTGTTTTTCTTGTATCGGGGATGAGATAGGGTGGGTTACATCGTAGGCGTAGGGGAGAGGTGGGAGGGAGAATGTGGTGGCCATTATGGGTGGTTTAATTGGTATTCTGGTTGAGGGTTTTGAGTATATGTGTAGTTGGAGAGGTGAGATGCGAGGACGAGGACGAGGGAGAAGAGGGGTTGTGAGGAAGTTCTGGTCATGATTATGGCGAGGGAGAATATAAGCCTGGAATGGATGCTGAGGACCCCCAAGGTACCTTCATTGGACCAATCATGTTGGCGGGATGTGACTATGAGCGAGTTTGAGGGGATTCGGGGGACCTTTGGCGCACGATTGAGCACATTCTTCCTTTCGTCTATGTGATTCGTAGGTGAGTGTGGATTACAAGGATTACAAATAGGCTATGTTAGCTGGTATATGCGTAGATAAATCTGTCTATGATGCGTTCTGCTGGGTTTATTAGGCGCTGTACAGCCTGTCAGTCATGAAGTACCAGCAAGTACTATAGCCCCACAAGAACTATACTATGTATAATGCACAGACAATTTGTTGATGCCATTGTTTTTCAAAATGTGGGGTTCATGGAGCCAAGTACTTCCGATTTCTACAAGTCACTGGCAAATGTTAACCAGTAAATCCCCAGGCTTAGCATGGTACTCTGTAGAACTCTGATATTATCATCTGGGCTAGCTCCCTTCATCTACATGACGCAACCCACAACAGCCGGGGATATGGAAGGTAGACCAACAACCTAGGGAACTGAATGGACTGAAGATGAAGGAGTAGAAACGATCGACCAGAATTTAATCTATCTACGGTACTGAACATGAACTGACCAGGAGAGCCGAGGAATTCAAGAAGATATAGTTCAAGAATATATGAGAGTGATACCATATTGACAAGGAGATAAGAACCTTCCATCAAGAATCCTAAATGAGCTAAACTCCACATAATAACCCTGCCCTAGTAATTAAGAAATCCTTCCTCCACCATCATGTCACTATAAAAACCACACTCTACCCAGAGTTAGGGCTAATTCAACAAAGAACATAGCTAATTAAGTTAATGCAGACCCGATTAATAATCAACCGAGTACGGAGTACATAAAACCACTTTTGCGGGGGGAATCCCAACGGCTGGCCCGAACGACCTCGGTATCTTGAATGTACTCCGGAGTACCCCAAATCACCTCCACCATGACTTCAAGCTCAATCCCTCCCAATCCCTCTTCAGTTCCATACCATCACATCCCAGACCCATAACATTATCCTAATATATCATTCAACCACCAAAATGTCCGTCGCCGACCAAGTCCAGCTCGACAACTTCGGCTCCATCTTCTCTCTGGAGGGCAAAGTCGCCGTCGTAACCGGCGGTTCTAGAGGTCTAGGTCTCCACGCTGCCAGCGGGTCCGTACCCCATCCCATTCCCCAGATCTCTTCACCTACCAAACACACATACAGACAAGTATCATGTCACTAACAAAACCCGGAGAACAGATTACTCCAAGCCGGCTGCTCAAAAGTCTACATCACCTCTCGCAAAGCCCAAGCCTGCGATGAAGCCGTCGCGGCCCTCAATGCCCTGCCCAACAAGCGACCCGGCGCGAAGGCCATCTCCGTGGCGGCCGATAACTCGAAGATTTCTGAACTGGACAGACTCGTTGAGGAGGTGAAGAAGACGACGGATCATGTGGATATTCTGTTTGCGAATGCGGGGGCTACGTGGGGGGAGAAGTTCGATACGCATCCTGAGAAGATGTTTTCGAAGGTTATGGATTTGAATGTGAAGAGTGTGTTTTATTTGGTGCAGAAGTGAGTTTTCTTTTTTCCTTTTGTTTTGTGGTGTCCTTTGGGTTGGTGTGGTTGAAGTGGAGAGTGCTAATGAGGGTTGGTTGATAGGTTTGCGCCTTTGCTTACGGTCAAGGCTACGCGGGATGAACCCTCCAGAGTCATTGTTACTGGCTCTGTTGCTGGTCTGGGGGTCGGTAGTCTTGGGGAGAATGCTACTTTTAGCTATTCTGCTTCTAAGGCGGCTGTCATTCATTTGACTAAGAATTTGGCTGTCGATTTGGGTCCCAGACATATCCTGTGCAATGCGATTGCTCCTGGCTTCTTCCCGTCGAAGATGGCTGATGGCCTGATTAGTCTGCAGGGCGGGTTGAAGGCGCTCGAGGATTATTCTCCGAACAAGAGACTGGGCAGACCTGAGGATATTGCGGGTCTGGTGGTGTTCCTCGGAAGTCGGGCTTCTAGTCATTTGAATGGAGCGGTTATTACGACGGATGGTGGAAGTCACTTGAAGGGAAAGCTTTAAATCCCATCTAGATAATCGGTAGCGTGTCATGCGCTATCGTTATACTTTGTGAACGTATATAGTGTTGTACTTGGTTTCTCCTTATGTATGGAAGTATTGAACATATGGATATGTCTAAAGCTAGCTCTATAGCTTGGCTGCTGTCTTCTTTGTATCTGGTACCCTGACAGCCCTATCAATGATTTTCATAGCCCGGAACAGCTCATAGTCATGTTGCTTGGGCGTCACGACCTGGATACTCAGCGGTGAGCCCAGATATACCCGGCGATCAACCGTTTTCTCGTTCCCTGTTTGGATCAGCGTTAGAAGGAAGATAATCAAGGGTAATGGATAGAGAAACATACACAACTGTCGATTAGCTTTATCCCAGCTTCCCAACACAGGGGCATCCATTTCCTTTCCGCTCTCCAGATCGGACTCCCTGAATGGACGTACTGGAATAGTGCCCGCAGGATAATCCAGCAAGACAAAACTAGACGTGTATCCCACAGCATTATAGCGGTCCATCTCAGGAACTGGGTGCGGAGCCACAGGGTGGATAATCGCATCAATGCGACGCCCGGTTCCACTATTGAGGGTCCACATCTTCAGTAGCTCCCGTTCGACGATTGACCGCTGGGCCTGTAACTGGCCCAGCTGCGAGAGCGTCAATTCCCGTCCCCGCTTCATACGGCCCTGCAGCCAGGGAATCAGCGGTTCCCCTGTACTCTCTAGCAAGTCCATCATGGCGTTTCCCCCGTCCACACCCATCAATCGACCTGCCAGACCCTGGCATTTGGTCAACGCCGCCGGCACGGGAATCTCGACCACCTCAACGCCAGGCGTCTTCCGCAATGTCTGGGCCACCTCATCTAATACTTTGGCGATAGGAGGCAAAGGCTCAACGATACCATCCGATCGAAGTACACCGATAGTGACATTCCGGCCCTGCGTCTCGGGTAACCGGAAAGGAAATTCCCCATGCCACCGACCAGGAATACAATCCTCCCCGAACAGCTCAGCGCGAGGCACGACCTCCTCCATGATAGCACCTAGATCAGCCACCGACCGCGCCAGGGGACCAGCAACCGCTTGCAGAGACACCCTTCCTTTGCCGGGCATTTGGCCCCCTTCCTGGCCGCCGAAGGGAACGCGACCTACACTGGGCTTGAACCCGTAGATCCCGTTACACATCGCCGGAACACGGATACTGCCGCCGATATCCGTGCCAAACCCGACCATGGATCCACGCATGGCGATCAACGCGCCTTCGCCGCCTGTGCTGCCTCCCACTGTCCACTGGCGGTTAAGCGGGTTCAGTGTCCGGCCGAAGAGGTAGTTGCAGCTGTCCAGTGCACCCATTGTCTGGGGCACATTGGTCTTGCCGATGATCACGGCGCCTAGGGATTCGAGGAGATCTACTAGAGGCGAGTTCTGCGTGGCGGGTTTGAATGCCAGACCAACTATGCCGGTGGTCGAGTCGACGCCTTTCACATGGAAAGAGTCTTTGACGGATACTGGTAGACCATGTAAGGGGCCGATTGGCTTCCCGCTCTTCTGGAGATGGAGGTCGAGGGCTTTGGCCCGTTGCAGGGCACGGTCGAAAAGCGGTTCGCTCAAGCAGCGGGTGACTTGGTGAGCGATTGCCGCGCGCTGACGATGTTACTATCATTATAGACCCCAACTGTAAAACTAAAAAAGACTACATGAAGAAGAAAAGGAGAAACAATGGGGAGAATACCTTACAAAAAGCTCCGACCACATCTTCCGCTGTGTACCGTTTCTCCGCAATGACTCGCAAGAGACCCCGAATATCCCAGTTCTCCGTAATTTCCAATTCTTTATTTGTGAGTAAGCCGCATGTTCGGGGGACATCCATCACATTCACCCGCTGATACTGCTTCGCGTTGGTAATCGAATCCTCCAGGGAGAGCATTCCCGAGGGTATCTGAGAAGCGGAAAGTTTCCATTCTGCTGGGATTTGCGATTCAAGGTGTGCTTGTTTACGCTGGGCAATGGCTGAGTAGCTGGGGGTAGAATTCGACATCTTTGTCTGATTTGGCGATTTAAGATATAGTTAGCTGGTTGCGCAATTGTGTGACTTGAAGAAGGGAGCAAGTTATTAAATAACGGAATGGAAGTATGGGGTAAGTTGTTGTTTGGCAGCCGAGGTTAGTCTGCATTTCCCCACATTTGCGGTAGATCACTGGGTCGTGTTGCCCTAAGCGCTTTCATTAGTTAGAATGGTAGACAGTGAGTATAATATAATATTCATATGCCACCTGTATGAAAGATGTTTCCTGTTTGCCCATTCTCAGAATATATTTCAAAGATCTCAACCCGGTAAGATCTGTTCCTTGAAGGAGTCCGAATGATCCACTTTAAGTGGCCCTTCCATACAATGTATCCTTTCGAAGCCTTCCATATTGAATGATATTCTTCTACATCTGAATGGATCCCAGAATGGAGGTCTACGATGCGTTGGTACTCGCATTGCTACCGTACATACTTTTATTGCTCTGTATGACTTTAATATGTGATTAGATAAAGTACAAATAGAATGGATAGGAACAACAAATGTCGCTTATGAGGTGAATAGGTGTCACCCTCACTGAGTACATGATAAAGATTTACAATGCTTCTTGCTCCTGCTGTTTGGTTTTCGAAAAGTCATCCAAGGGCGTCAGGTTCGACTTGGCTGGACCCTCAACGCAGACACCGTCGCAGCTAAATCGACTTCCGTGAACCGGACAATCCCAGCTCTTCTCTGCGGCGTTCCAACTAAGCACCGCTTTCATATGAGGGCAGATAGCGCTGAAGCGATGCGTTTGACCTCCCTCGTCTTTGTAAACGGCCATCGGTGCTGATAGGTCGGCCTTGTTAAGTACACCACCACTTCCCACCGCGAGATCTTCGATATCTTTAATGTCGGTTTGCAGGTAGCGCTTGTATTGGGTGTTGATTTGTATGTCATGCTGAAGCATGCTTCCAAGTGATTTGGCGATACTTGTTAGTCGCTCGGGATTGTAAAGGCTTGCCCACGGGTTCTGGACGCCTTCAATCTCGTCTGCAATCAGCTTTCCTGCCAGTATACCATGGGTGAGACCGTTTCCGCTATCGCCAGTGACAACATAGGTGTGGTTCATTCCTTGGTTCTTTCCGATGAAGGCCATGTAGTCTACTGGCTCAAAGATCTGGCCGCTCCATTTATAGTCAACGGAGCCGGCCTTGGTGAATCGCTCCCGCACCCATGTTTCCAGCTCTTGGAAGCGACCCTCTACTTGATCCTGGCCCACTTTGTGATCGCAGCCGCCGATAACCAGGTAGTCGTCGTGCTCGTCGCAGTCCGTGAAGCGGATATACTTGTATGCGTCCGCTTGGTCATAGATAAGGCAGTCCTCGATATAATTCTTAGGGACTCGGATGGCAATACAGTATGTCCGCATATATTCCATTTCAGCAATGACGCTCAGCTTCTGGATGGGAACACAGGTCGCCTGAACCACATCTTTGGCCGTGATCGTGTTGCCATTAGCCGTACGCACTTGAACAAGATCGTTCTCTTCGACAGACGCCATCCGCGTATGCGTGAAGCACTGGAAGTTCGGATGGTTCCTCAGCCACTCCAGCATACCAACCATATACTTGGTCGGATGGAACGTCCCCTGCCCAGTAAACAAAGCCCCATCACGCTGATCGATTTCCCCATCCCACCCCTGAATGGCAAGGCCTTCACGGAACGAGGCATGCAAGCCAGCCTTCGAAGCAGCATCCACTTCCTCCCGCATAACACCCACCTCCTTATCATGCTTCGGGTCCCCACGAGGGTACTGCGAGATCTCAATCGCCGGCAAATACCTAAACTCGCAATCCAATTTCAGCTTCTTGACAATATCCGCCGCGCGATCAATAGCCCAGGTGTGACTATCGGCCGCGAGTTTGGCTCCGTCCTTTCCGTGCTTCTTCGCGATCGCACTATAGCCATCATCCAAGGCATTCGACAAATGGCCGCTGGTTCTTCCACTCTCTCCCGAGAGCACATTCCGGGCCTCGATCATCGTCACTTTCTTGCCGCGAGTGATGAGCTCATAGGCAGTAGATATACCCGCGATTCCGGAGCCAACAACGCAGACGTCGGTTTTGATGTCGTGCGACAAGGTTTCAAACCGGGGGTATTTGGAGAAGGGCATTTTATGCACCCATACCGGGGTTGTCTCCCCGGAGGTATTCATCCATTGTTCTGGGCGGGCGATGGTTGCCATTGGGCGGGTGGTGAGGGTGATTTTGAGGGCGGAATAGTTTGTTGTCAGGACTACTGTGCTAGTCCTACGTATTTGGGATCTGAGTACTCGACTACTATGTTGCGCGAACATTTTTAGAAAAAAAATAATACAAGGGTTTATGCGGGCTTCCTTTGGTAAATGGGCTTTTATGCGGTGTTTTTGGCTGGGGAGTTCTCTTCATCATGGTGACGTGCAACTTGGAAACTTGGTTCGACTCAACTTTACAATTGCCACCTTTCGTTTTATAACTTCATGGATATATTTTTATCGGATTGTTTGCTTGTTTTTTTTTAATTCTGGGTTAAAATATAAGAAATCGAGTGTTGATTAATAGCTATCTGACGATGTTTACCTACATGAGCTCGGCTTTCTAGATAACCATAGAAAGAAAGATCTATGATAGCCTACCATGATGGACATAACAAAAGTACACCAGTGGCTACGACTTGAATACGACGCACAGATGACGTTGGCTTGGCCAAAGATACGCTGATTTAAATCACTTATGAATGATACCATGCACGTCATGGCAATGCTCGTATCCATTCTACTTTCGTCAATACTAAAACAAGATACCAAATCCCTGGAAGAGACCGAATAGTTATATCTGAGGATAACTTATCCCCTCAATGCCCAGGAAACTCCTCCCCAAGAGTTCTCCCCTCCCCAGTAACAACAGGCCGACACTCCGCCATAACCCCAACCATCCTCGACCACTTTGTCTTACTAGGATTCCGCCATTTATGCAACGTAGATCGCTGAACAGTCAAATCCCCCGGCTTAACGATCCGCGTCTCACCAGAAGACAGCGTGAGTTCAATCTCGCCTGTGATCTGGATGACAAAGTCCAGACTCACGGTTCGATGCAGGGGACTCTCTGACTCGGGGGGCGTATCAATGTACCATACATTGGCACCGCCGCCTTGAGGGACCAGGGGAGGAAGCTCTTGGAGAGAGGTTTCGTAGAGATGGAGGTCGGTGTTGTTGGTGAGTTCCACCGGGGGTTTGTTTGTGGTGTAGCCTAGACGGAAGAGTGCTCCGTTGAGGTTGTTTACCACGGGGAGGGATTCGGGGATGGTCTGCGTGAAGATGGATGTGCCATCGTCGTTGTTGGTGGTGATGTAGCGGTTTGGGTTGGGGAGAGTGTTTTCGGGCATGGTTGATTTGGGTGGGATTTGGTTTCACTGGGAAATATGTTGATGCTGCTTAGGTGGAGGTGTGTAGTGGGTGATATAGACATATATAGGGGGAACGAAACTGAGTATCTTTTAGAAGCTCGGGATACCAGGGGTTTCGCATCGGGATTCACATGCAACTAAAGGAATTTGATGCCTTGAGTGTCTGCATTATCAAGGTCAATGACTATACTAGAAGATGGCCTGTCAATGACCAACCCGAGATCGCTCGGAATGGCCCATGATTGGCTGTCTCCAGAGGATGTGATGTTATTCCCAGAGTGCGTGGAAGCTGCATAGCGCATCTCTCCGCTGACGTCCGTTCCTGATGGTCAAGGGGTCCTCTGCCTATTTCGATCGTTGCATTGCTGAGGCATGATCAGTGGTGACCGTATGTCCTCGACTTCATCCCTACGGCCCAGAAGATACAAGGCCGTCATTGCCTGCACGACCTGTCGTCGTCGCAAGGTCAAATGCGACGGTCTCCGCCCAGGTACTCCACATTTTATTTTTTAGCAGGTGGCCTCCGACCAATCTTACTGATATTCCCAGTGTGTGGAAGATGCCAACGCAAAAGAGAGCTTCAGAGGACCTGTACTTACATCGCTGCGTCAGACCACCGTAGCAGTACTGGCAACCATCATCACTCATCAGCTGTAGTATCCCCACAACTGCCGACTCCTGCTACATCTGCTCAAATAAATTCGGGAAATTTAGATGCCATCAGCCCTCCAAGCGCTCACAGCCCCGTTAATCCAGGAGAATTCTCCTTCGAGGTCAGAGCTGCTGTTGATGCAAGACTGGGACTCCCGTCCCCGAAAAAGCGGTGCCCTATTCCTCTGACGGATGCTCCATTATTTGGCTTGCTCTCCATTCCAGACAGTATCAATCCCATTGCTAATCCCGCGGACAATGTCCTTCCACCGCGCAGACATGCCGATCACTTGGTGAATTTGTACTGGCAATGTCTGGATCCTCTGGAGCCCTTGCTCGACCAGAGATCTTTCTGGACTACCTATGAGGCCATCTTCGACGGTAGGGAGATAGAGTGCAATGAACAAATAATTCTATGCATACTAAATCTTATATTCGCCTTGTCCACTCAATTGCAAGAATCAACTCCCTCGGAACAGCGAAACAGTGCCAGCAGAACTTTCTTCCTTCGAGCATGGCATCTGTTGCGTCCGGAGGTCATCCTCTGGCAAGCCGGCTCATTGGAGACTGTTCAATGTCTGATCCTTATGACACAGTATCTTCGGTGTACTTCAAACTTGCACCAGACATGGATGGCCTTGGGTTCCGCTGTCCGGATTGCCCTGAGCATCGGGCTTGACCGATCAGGGAGGGAGATATCCGAACCACAGAGAGAGAACGACGTGACACCGGATGTCTGGCAGCAATGCGTGTTTATGGACAGGTATGAGCAATCATCCTCTACCTTTAGTCCTACGTTCTGCTAATTCCAGCCCAGAAGCCTTTCCTGGTCGCTTGGACGGTCTTCCTCAGCACCTAGAGTACCCTTCTCGTCCAACTCACTTCGAAACGGTAGCAACCCGCCCAACTACGATAGCAATGCTGTCACGTCAGTCTCGGAGAAAATGCAAGAATTAACTAAAATTACCGGTTACATCAACCTTTCTGAAATACCTACCAGCAGGAATCCAGCCGAAGGTCTGGACTTGGCGATGCAAACCCAAGCTGAGCCCTATACCGTTATACAAATTGACGAGTCTCTAACTAGATTAGAAAACAGCCTTCCTCCCTTCCAGCCCCATACACCTATTATTGAACCCACCGACCGACGACTATTCCTCCTCCGTCTCCGGTGAGTCTTACCGCCTGTTTCCGTAGATCTTACGCCAGTACACATAAACTAATCCCTCTTCCCCAGAATTGCATACACACGCATAATACTCCTCAGACCCACAATGGCCCACTTCTGTCTCCCACACCCCCAACCCCAGAAGCCAAACGAACCAAGTCTAGCCGACCACATCACCCAAACACACGCCACACTCTGCGTCACAAACGCCCAAAAGCTCATCACCCTGATCCAGACCTGCTCGCAACAAGACAACCCCGGCCTCATACCCTGGTGGTATCGGGTTTTCTTCCTCTATATTGCAATGCAGCATCTCATAGCAGCGATGCTGCGACCTGATGTCTTTGCAACGGTCGTTGTGGAGTCCTGGAATACGGCTGTGTCGGTACTAAGCGCACATGAGCATCTCAGTTTGTCTGTTGGGAGATGTCTGAATAAACTTCGGTTGATGTGGGGGAAGGTTGGTGATATCCAGGCGTCAATGAGTCATGTGGTTCTGGCGGATTGTGATATGGGATGGAGGGATGTTTTCCAGTATCTGGGGTTTGAGGCTGAGATGTCGCTGTTTGGCATGGATGATTCGGTGGGGGTGGGGGATATTGATTGGAGTTTATGATCTTACTTTGATTGACGCTCTTGATGCGTATGGTTGGTTTTGACTACCTAGCCAATACTAGTAGTCGCTCATGAGTTATTCTTGCTGGTGATGTCGCGGCTGACTATATGACAGAGGGTATACACAAGTTTATGCTCTAACTATATAGTCTTCATATACATAAAGAGTAATGCAACTGAATCAACACAAATTCCACCCCATATACCATTCAGCATTTACAGAGGAGGTGGGTTGAGATCCAGCCCCTCCACCGTCAACTTAAACGCATCACTCCTGGAATAATGACCAGCCACATCCATATCCAATCTACCCCGTTCACAATCCTCTACATCAATCTCCGAGATGATCAGTCCATCACCTCCAGCACCCGCCGCAGAATCAGACGCATCATCCGCAGAAACCTCCCAAATAGGACCCGCAAGAACCTGACCCTGGGGATCAACGATAGAAGAACCACCGCGGCAGACGTATTCGGTCGAGATTTCTGTTTCTATTTATCAGTCGCCTATTCTGCGTAACGGGGTGGTTTAATATAAAGGGCTTACTCTCATCCTGTTGGCCAGTGACCCACTCCGGTAATTCGTTATACCTAACGCACTGGTTCGCGCTGAGTACATATGCCCGCGACTCGAATGCGACGGTCCGTATTAGGGGCAGCCATGTGTCCCGGGCGTCGGCGGTAGGAGCCAAGTAGATGTTCACGTTCTGGGAGTACAGACTCTGGCGGAGAAGGGGCATGTAGTTCTCCCAGCAGATGGCTGCTGCCATGGTCACGGGAACACCGTTGAGATGGGTCGTCACGGCCTTCAGGGTTGATGGGGAACCTTGGGCCCAGACGAGACGTTCTGTTCCTGTCTGGTTGGGGTTAATTATCTTTTCTTCTGTATTTATTTGTTTGAACGGGGCGTTTTTGTATTATATGCATAGTAAGTGCATCAATAAGGTAGGAAACTGTCCTGTTAAGACTTACAGGCATAACCTTCCTCCTCTTTCCCAGCACTCCCCTCGCGGGATCGACGTACAGCGCAGAACAGTACAAACTGCCCGCCGCTCTCTCGATAACACCCACGACGATGAAGACGCCTGTTTCATTTGCAATCCGTTCAAGAGTCTCTCTCGTGCCGTCTCCGCGATGGTTCTTGCCCTCTGCGACGGGCAACTTCCTCTGTACCCAGTCGTCACCCGCTCCAGTGGGGGTATCCCCGAGATCAACTGCAGAGTGGAAGTAATTCAGGAACTGTTCCCGTCCGTGAGGTTGACGTGCGCCAATGGCAGTGCCAAAGTTGCAGGTACGTGGGTATCCGCCTAGATAGGCCTCGGGGAAGAGGAGCAGATGGACGCCGCGGGAGGCGGCATCACGGGTGATGCGGTTGAGGGCGGAGAGAGTCTCCGTGACAGTGTTGTGGGTGCGTGCTTGGGCAACGCCTACAGTGATCTTGGACGGCATGTTTGGTAACTGGAAGAGACTGTTTGCTCTGGTGGTGGTTGAAGAATGGATGTGGGGAATTTAAAAGATGAATATCAAATCCCGGAAAGCCGAACCAATCGCCGGGTGAGTCACGGAGATTCGTAAGAGACCCGCTTCTCTCTCCACGTTTACCACGGATTTTATCTCCGGATGATGATTATATTTCTTTACATTCATTCTGTCTGTCATTCTGGTCTATCATACACGCAGGCAGCTCTCCTATATTCCTATGTACAGCACTGCCGTACCAATCTGCCGGAGATCCCGATAACAATAAAGCATTCACCAATCGATAGGTAGACTTAGACTCGAGCAAACGCTGGGAATGCAAACAATGCCGGGTATAGCGCCTCGCTAACTAAATCATCAGAAAATGAAGTTCGTCGGAACAAATTTGAATCCAAAAGTCAAAAACAAAAATAAATAAACGTAAAGATATGCCGAGATACTGAAGAACATTATTTTTCGGATCCTTATTTTTTCTTCCCTCATGCCTTTTGTTCAGGTCAGATTCAAATCTTGGTGCCCGTAGCATTGGCGGCTTGCTGCAACACACGGGGCCAACGAGAAATAAATTCAACATCGTCCAAAACACCCTTGCCTTGGTTGCGCACGTATTGGGTACTGGGGTCAATACGCGGCTCGTAGTCCCAAAAGGCCGGGTTACCCTTGATCAAAGCCGAATAAACCAGGCGTCGCCGGCGCTGTGACCGCAGGACATCTTCCGTGATGCTCTCC
Source organism: Aspergillus flavus (assembly GCF_009017415.1). NCBI lineage: Eukaryota > Fungi > Ascomycota > Eurotiomycetes > Eurotiales > Aspergillaceae > Aspergillus > Aspergillus flavus. The sequence goes on along the minus strand of NC_092409.1, from coordinate 3,411,767 downwards.
AGGTCCCAACGGGCTTGCGCTTCTTCCAAGAAGTATGCTAGGACCTTGGCAGGCTCGGTAGTGGTCGGCATTTCAGGCAATCCTTTGCCTGGACTAGGAGTCCGTGGGGGGCTCGGGAATGGGTATGCCGACGATGCACCACGCTGCGGCCGAGGCGATATACGCGGGGACTCAGCTGGAGTAGGCAAAGACGCTGGTTGCAACTGCGATCCTGAGATATGTTTGGCCGCACTCAGTTGCGCCGGAATAGGCAAACCGGCCGCCAGGTTCACCTTCTCTTCAGGGTCTGTCTTCACATCGAAGAGCATAGGTGGGTCAATCAGCGAGTACACAAACTTCCAGCGGCCACGGCGAATCATTACCACTGGGGACTGTGTCCCTTCACCCATGTACTCGCCCAACACGGTATCGGTCTTGAGGCCGTCCTCGCCTGTCAGGTATGGAAGCAACGACACACCGTCCAGGGGTAGCTCCCGAACCAACTGCGCGCCAACCAGATCGACAAAGGTGGGCAACAAGTCCATTGTCGACACATTCTGGGGTACACGCTTCGGAGCAAAACGCTTAGGTGCATGCACGATCATGGGCACACGCGCCGAATTCTCGTACCAGGTCATCTTATACCAAAGGCCGCGCTCACCCAACATGTCTCCGTGGTCACCGGTAAACACGATGATTGTGTCGTCAGTCATGCCACAATCGTCCAGAACCTTCAACAGTTTGCCGACGTTAGTATCAACGTAGGTACAAGCGGCATAGTAGGCGCGGCGAGCGGCCTTGATCCGTTCTTCAGGCATTTCTTTGCCCCACAAGTCAATGCATTTCAGAACACGCTGCGAATGGGGATCCTGCTGGTCTTGTGGCATGTCACCGTTCTTCGGCAAAGGAATGTCAACACCTTCATACAGGTCCCAGAATTCTTTGGTCATGGCGTAAGGGTCATGAGGGTGAGTCATAGACACCGTCAGACAGAATGGCTGATCACCACGCTGTCGGACATGGTTGTAGAGATACTGGGTGGATTTATATATAACTTCTTCATCAAAGTCAAGCTGGTTGGTCCGCACAACAGGACCCGCGTCCATAACAGAGGACATGTTGTGATAATAATCGAGACGGATTTCCTACACACGATCAGAGATCTCCTTGGATTCGAACTACTCGGAATGCAACTTACCGGCTCATCCCAATTGACAGACCAGCCATAGTCACCGGGGTAGATGTCGCTCGTCAGACGCTGCTCATAACCGTGCAGCTGGTCGGGCCCACAGAAATGCATCTTTCCAGCCAGAGCGGTGTGATAGCCCTCCCGGCGCAGATAATGGGCATAAGTGGGGATATCAGCGGGTAAGTCGGCAGCGTTATCGTAGGCTCCAATCTTGGAGGGCAATTGGCCGGTCACCATGACGAAACGGGACGGCGCACATAGCGGAGAGTTACAGTAGGCTGAGTCGAAGACCACACCCTCATCCGCCAACCGGTTCAGGTTGGGGGTCTTGATGGGAGAATCCTTGTCATGGAAGGCCAGAAGGGGGGCAGCCATCTGGTCAGCCATGATGTAGAGGATGTTGGGCTTCTTGGTAGCCATGGTGACGATTGGTGAGACCTCTTCTCACACTCTAATCTAATGATAGAAACTATGCTAAAGAGTTGGTGGCCGGAATAAGAGAAGAATGGTGACGGATGAAGAAGGAAAGGAAAAGGGTGAACGCTGGAGAAGGGAAAGACAAGTTATAAATAACGTTAAGGGGGAGCGGATATTGCTTTCAGGGTGAATAAAGGCCAAGTAATAGAAGAAAGAAGAAAAAAAAGATAAGAGGGGAAAAAAAAACTCATTGCAAGTACATACTTGTACCCGAACCAAAATTACATGTGGGTATGATTGAATGTATTGAGCATTAGCGGAGATCTACATCAAGTGTGGTACAATCGATGTCACCGCAGCGATGGAACCATTAGCGGAGACGATGGTGTGATTCCCCACGAGCTGGAACGCAGGGGCAATAAACTTCGAGACCAATGATTCAAGTGAAGGACTTTCCACTTGTAGATTCCTCGGATTATGATCATCCAAAATCATGTTGCCTTGTCAGTACCCCGTAGTACATACTACATAGTACATACATAGTCTTCAGTACAGACGATCACTTTTGTGACAAGGTGCCGATTACTAGGGCCGCGTAAGGATGTAATTTCCCGGCAGAGAAATGCGGTCCGGCAAGGACCAAAGGATTGGTCAGATCGCCACGAAAGCCCTCGGGTAGTCATCGGAGTCCGCAGGTCCTATCATTTTGCAATCTCCCTTCTGCTTCATCTAATTACCACTTTCCACCTTAATAGATAAAGTCTTTGAGAGTGATCGTACCAAGTGTCAATGGATTTGACCCTGTTCTGTTCGCATTCTTTCCTAAGTCGAAGTCGACTGAAGTTCGTTTAGGACGGGTAAACTAGCCAGCCTACTAACCGAAGTGGGCCTGGGGGTCTCAAACCCCCTTCTCACTAGTCCGGACTCCCCAAAGACTTGGCGCACTTGGCATTATAACAGGTTCTGATTGGTTCCTGAATTCCACCCCCGGCCGGTTCCGACAAGGATCCCCGGCACATCACAGGTTGAGTCGCTAAGCTAGGCGCGTCAGCTGGTTCGCCACGAGACTTCATTGGGTGGCTCCTTAAACAAGTTCTAGTGCCATAGACTAAAGCCTTGTAAGAAAACGGGCTGATCCGTTAGAAAGTTACAAGCGTATACCGGCTCTAGTGGGAGAGTTTCAACAATGAAAGGAAAAGAAAAGGAATTCATGTGTCATTCCCACTCGATACGGCTGAAGGCTCCATCTCCTCTCCTCTTTGGGTCAGGGGTCATGTGCCATCTTTCACACAGCCAAGACACATAAGACACATTTCTGGGCGGGGCAAGGCCTCAGGTTGCGGTGAATATTATCTCCTCTTTGGCCAGCAGGCTAATGCGCGCCCGTAACCTAATTCCAGTGCCAATTTTTGGGCTCAATTTCATCCTTACTCCGTACATACAGAATACAGTGTACGACAATTCCAACCACACAGTATCAACAGGCTTCATATTTTGCAAGCTCAGCAGGGCATTGTACCGGTTCCCCAGATTTTACCAGGAACCCAATGATATTTTCATGGCACACGCATCATCATGACACATTCATATTGGGGCTGGTTCAGGCGGCTCTATGATCCTTACTTTCCAATTCAACCGGGCCCAGATACTAAGTTACACAACCCGCTAATGTAGATCACTGTGTCTCTTTCATTGCTAGTGACAGACTTGGCGGTTCACAATGAAATGTGGTACATTCTGGGGTCACAACAATCCAACCACTATGATCGTCACGTGGTAGACTTCTTCCGCCTTTGCCATGTTTTGTAGTACTTCATAAGTCTTGCTTATATTCTTAAGACTGGGCCGATATGGATCCTAAGAACCGCTTTTCAAGCGACTACTAGTCGTGAAGCAGGATTGCCCTGCAGGTGGACACATATTCGCGTCAGGGTGTGAAAAGGAAGGAGAGACAGTGTGGAGAGACTTGCATTGAGTACACACGATGTAGAAACCCGCTTCTAATTTCGTTGCCAGTTCGAATTGAGATTCGACACTTGAATCGTGAACCATGCTATTCAACCCATTATACAAGTGTAGTATGTACATCTTTACTGATTATTCTTTGAAGAATGACCAACCTTGAAATCTAGAATACTAAGAATCTCGCCTTATCGGTACTCCCTCCCAGTCACCTGAGCCGGTAAACAAATGCCAAGTCCAGCGGAATGAATGCATCTTGGCACTGATCTTGTCAACTCATCAATACCGTATGTATGCGCAGTATTGCACAGACCCTTTTACCCCAGAAGCTGCAGAATTTAGTTTAGTTCAGGAGACCAGTAAGATGTCTAGAGAATAGGCTTCCTGCAGATGCCGTGCTTAGCGTTATACCAATTCCGCGGGTCGATGGCATCATCTCCACTCCGTCAGTCATTCGTCGATCTCTGCATTACGTGTTGGATGTTCGTTCCCCTTACGTATGCGATGAGGCCTTTCTAGAAGATCAGCCGAATGGCCGTTTCCCCATGGTTTCTGTTAATGGAGTTGCTGATAAGCTTTTGGCTAATGGGATCTGCTACGGTTCCGGAGTTTCACGGGAGATCAGGCCATTCCGTACCAGATATCTGCATTCCGCAGTTGACATTTCGGTTCTTGATTGATAATATGCCAATTTGACATGAGCCATAGATCGTTTGCTTGATAAGAGGCTCACAGCCAAAGAAGCTCATCCTCTCGTCCGCATCCGGACGCCGAGCCCTCGAGGTGAGGGAAATGCATCATTTGTTTCTCCGATCACGCCATCAAGGGGCGAAACATCTCCACAAATGAATGATTCATTATGGAGTACTCCGTACCTCCCGTCCGTATTCTCGGGGACTGTGCATTGCTATCTGTGCACTTGGTTTATCAGATGCGAATTCCAACTTCCTCCAATGAACAGTAAGGAGCACTTTATGTCTTACCTCGTCCTTGACCCCTTCATCTAGGCGATCACGATAATCATGGAGTCGGGCTGAAACGGAGTCCGTTCCGTCCAAAATGATTAATCAAGTACTCTGGCCTGATGTAGTAGATAACGTAGCAGTAAAGACGGTGATTGGAGATTTTAGATTAATGGGACATATCCCCTATGTATATACATTTCCATTACTACGTACCCAACAATACATACACACATGCATTGTATACTAGTACAGGAGTAATACATTCAGTAACACTAAAGCACACCCTAATGCATGCTGATTGCATTTGCAAACCCCAGCTAAAAGCAAAAAGTATCGGTATTGGTCACTCGTCGTCTGCCTAGCGTTTGTAACACATTTGAAACAAAGTCTATGTAATTTAATCCAAATGCATGAACGGACATGCCGAGTCACAGTAACTTACTTCATTCACAGCCTGTTTCTGCCATCTCATTGATTACTAGCTGACGCAATCAAGTTTGCTCTACTTTTTTAGTTTTGCTGTTTCATCTCTGTCATTTCCTTGTCCTACCAATACTAGTGCCTCATTCGCATCGGATATGTAACTGCACAGTCTAGAAACCTGTTCTTGGTCTCATCTCATATACATACAGAGTAGAAAAGAGACACATCTATCTATCCTCTTGAGTCTCGCCCATGAGTATCCAAAACTACCCCCTTCCATCAAGAACCAAACCCCACAAACCCTCTCTCCAGAATATGACTCCCCCAGAAAACCCCTATAACCAGACCAAAATACATCCTCCATGACAACCTAACTCCACTAAAACTGCTTAAGCATCGCCCAGAACTAATTACATATGTACTAGTAGTGCTACAGAGACAAGATACCACATGACCCCAACCCACCCAATCACACCCCCCCAAAAAGGTTACAAATTCATTCATCCATGGAAAGTACCAATTTACCAATGATTCGAAACCATCATCGATTCATAGACTCCTGTCGGTTATCCTCGTTCCCCAGTGAACGTCACGCGGACTCTAGATTTGAATCTCCGCTTGTAGCCTTTCGTGCTACCAGGTAAACGCGGTCGTGTAACGGGGTTTTTGTATTGGAAGTTGGATTTTGCTGGGACTGGGCGTGAACTGGTTAGTTAGTGGCTGGGGAGGAGTTCTGCTAAGCTCGTGGGGTTTGGTGGCCGGGGGGGCTGGATGGGAATGCCGTTTTGGGGAAGAATTGACTTGAGTCTATCTGGTTGTCATTGCGCTATGATGAGTCAGGTGCTTTTTCCCCCGGGTCCTGATGGGTGGTTTTGTTTCTTGATGGCTCTGGAGGGATTTTGAATAGTGCTATATTATATTGTGAGGGGACAGTTACTAGGTGGTTTATTGAGTGTTTGTGTTACGGCTGGTTTTGGTAACTTTGACACATTAGATGTGATTGAGATGCTATAATTGACTAAGCTGCTCCGCGGCTAGCAAAAATCAAGGCAACAGAATTGAGATCACGACTGGAACGCGCGTTAAGACTGATAAATGTCGATTGAGTTCGCTAATGGACGGAATATATATATATAAAGTACAGAAAGGCCACAGACCAAATGACATTACAAGTCAATAATAGCACAGTAGCTTATTGCACCTGGGAAGGGGGATATCGTAAGAGCCAGAAGATGGCAAGGGAAATGAATAGGGAATGCTTGCACCAAATGCCGTTTCACGTAAGCCCGTCTGGGTAAGAAGTTGGCAGATGTCAAATATGCGTCTTGAAATTGATCAATCAACTTTGACGCCGCTGTGCCAGGATTAGCTCCAACATCTGATATATACAATACCAGATACCGCTTACCTGTAAATACGTCGGACAAACGCGTAGGCCGTCAAGAACCCGACCGTCCCCGTTAACAAGCCGTATACTGCACATGCCAGGAAGCTGTAGCTGAAAAAGAGCAGACTAGAAACGAAGCCGGTGATATGAAGGTGGAAGAAGTAGTACCAAATGCAGTAAGCAAAGACCCAGAATGCACTGCTTCCGCCAGTCAGGAAGCTCTGCCACCACCAATGGTAATTCTGCTTCAGTTAGCTTCCCGATCCTTTATAAATAATGGATATAACATACCTCGGAGCAAAGTTGACTGTAGGTTGCGATGATGGTCACTTGACTCACCGTGACCATTAGGATAGTCGAAACGGCGCTCAAAAAGCCAAACACGTAATAGTAGCCACTCTTGTCCTGCCACAAATTCTTAAATACGTACAGAAGCTCAATGAATAGAACGGCAAATGGTGCCAGGCCTGTCAAAACGGGTCCGTAAGTGTTGTGCAGGTACCAGGGTTGCGGCGGAATTTGTCGGGCGATTGACATGGTCTTGGTTGGATGCTCCCACGGCGCCGTTCGTACATAACCGTACCAACTACCCATATAAACCAAAGGAACCTGAATCAGCAACCAGAGCGCAAGAAGACCGATCAATGTGCCAAACGGGATTGCCGTGCTGGACGCCTGTGCCCAAACGAAGAGATTCAGGATGAATATGAGGCAGAAGGTCAGACCAGGGATGAAGAGAGCGGTCTAATGTCATTAGCAATGTCCAGGTCACAAGCTTCAAAGGGGAAAGAAGATATCCGGTCGAGGTACACATACAATTAACGTGTTCTTCCTCCAATTAGCACCGCCAAATGTTTTGTACAACCTTGCCGAGAAGTAGCCGGAGAAGAGGCCTGCAAATACGAACAAACCCATTCCAACACTAACGAATCCGCCACGGAAGCTGGGGTTTAGAATACCCAGGCAACTGAGCAGAAGAAGTCCCGAGGTCATAAACAACAGTTGCATACCAGAGCCAACAAGCGGTGCCAGTAGGCCGCTGTACTCCGGCACTCGGAAAACGTCACCGTGCAGGAGTTTCCAACCGCTGACATCTTCGAGACCCTCGTCGTCAGATGATATATCTGCATCTCGCTCAAGATCCGATCCGTGGTCCAAGAGACCGTCCCCTTTTCTTTCAAGAGTCTTTGCTTTGGCTGCGCTTCGAGCCTTTAGTTTAGCTTCATCCATTGCCCCGTCTCCACGACCCTTGATATCTCCTTGCACCGTTCGTCCCCAGATGACATATACAGCCACCCCAAGAACGCTAGATATAGTCAATGAATTGAGAATTGCAAACCAATGCGTCATAGAGCTATCGTCTTGGTTGCTAAAATAGAGGTCCCATCGACTAGACCAGTCAATACTGTTGTCCTCCTTGAAATAAATTGAGTATGTGTACGGAATCTTCAGTGTGGTTCCGTCGTCAACTCCGTCGTCTTCCGGAATATATGAAGAACCGGGATACATCTCACGGAGTTTTGATGTGTTTGGAGGAATGTAAAGCTCCAGACCGTCGTGGTGCTCATGTACTTGTTTGGGGCAACCGTTCTCCACATGGTCCTCGGCGCGAATACTCTTCGGATAAATCTCGAAACCAACAATCAACTTGCCACCTTCAGGTGCCGACCGCCAGCGGATCACGATGGTGAAATGGTTATTGATATAGTAGTGTGGTTTTCCATCAATGGGTGAGGGGTCCCGAGATCCGAGCTTGAACCCAGTTGCGTAGTACTTGCGACTACGGTCAACGGTGACAAAGCTAGTCGCTCCAGGCAAGTTGTCCACGATCCATTCTGCTACATAGCCTTCGTTGATAAGCTGATGCGCCCACTTGACGTCTTTGCGCCCTACTTCCGCAGTGCAGAGGGCTTGACATTCCACATTCTTTCCCATCTGAAGTTCAAAGTCAGACGTCATTATCCGATCACCACGTAGAATCTCTCCCAAGTTAAGCGAAACGCTATGTCCCGAGCCGAAGGGTGAGCCGCCATGCGTTTTCCCGCTCGGGGGGCAGACGAAAGGCAGGTCATAGTAGGCGTATTGGAGCTGCGTATGGTCGGAAAAGATTTTGTTCACAAGAAGGGGAATCGACTCGTCATCGGCGTAACGTTTGACTGAATAGCCTATTGTACAAACATAAACGTGTCAGTTGTAGAGTCCGATGGGCCTAACAGGCTGATCAAAGCTTACCAGGTATGTAGAACGCGCAGGAGTATGAGACGAATAATAACCACAAAGCCCATTGACGAGGGCACCACAAGCATCTCAGCTCCATCATTGAGGTGGTGGGAAATGGAGGGTAGCCCTCGCTATTAGAGAAAACGGATGCTATCAAGGAAGCATGCACCGACAGTTCGGATGTACGTGGCGGGTGCGTGAATCACAAGCGTAGATCAGTAACTTAGTTCAACCCAACTGAAGCTACCCTAGACCGTCCCCATTTAACAAGCCACTTAAAAGGAAAAATGAGAAGAACGCAAGTAGTAAGTCGTATGCGCGATGCTGAAAGTATTATGTTAAGCAGGAGGAACAAGCATAGAGCAAAGGCTAATGTAGAATAAGATGAGGTGTATGTATGCTATGTAGAGGAACCGGCGGTCCAGAATGCGACGGAGAATGGAAAGTCCGAGAGGTAATAGTTTAAACTGATGTAACGAGTGTAATCGGCATATAATGCCTGTCGAATAAAGTAGATACTAGGTAATAAATGAAGATGAGGGAGGGGGAGGAGTCAGGGGTGTGGAGGTGGATGTGGACAGGATAGCAGCAATTGGTAAAGTAGTTAAAGTATTGAGTGGTTTGCAGGGGAGATTCAGCACGGGGACCCATCAATCCATTGGCATCGAACAGTCCGGGTCGATTCTGTCCACAATAGGTTTAGCGTCCATTCCTAAAACGATAATCTCACCGCCGCCCATCTGAATGCGACAACGTAAGTCAATACCACCGGTATTCACCTCCAGTACACGGTACATCGTGGAATAAGTTTTATTCCCCACCACTTTTTATCGCCGAAAGCCACTTTAAACCGGGAACGGGAACACACCGGACACACAAAGAGAGAGCTGCATACGAGACTCAACTGTTGATATACTATCGTAACATCAAAAAACATGAAGTTCTGTTATACTAACGCCCTTTCTGCTAAGCCATGAGACATTCCCTACATGAAAGCCTTCCAAGCATCCCCCCTATATCAAATCCGAAAGAGTATGCAGCCAGGGTAGTCATAAAGTAGAAGCCGTCAATGAAAACAATCGCTCCACGAAAGAAGGCCGTTTGGCCAACACGCCATTACAGATCGGTGTGAGAACTCAAGAAGGATGGCTCAACAGATATTCCACTGCGCCTTGTACACTGCCACCTGCTCGTCGCAGCGCTTCGATATTCCTCTCAAACTCATAGAAGCCCATATCATTGAGCTGGCGAAGCTGTTCTGCGTACCTTTCCTCAGGCGGTCGGTTGTCCTGTGGAGGGGGGGTTCCAAATCCACTGCCTCCAAGGAGCGCCGCCAAGGGATTGGCGCCAAGTCCACCTGCGCCAGCTTCTCCTGGTGGTGCGCCCATTGCCTGCATCATCTGCGATAATAAAGCGGGATCGCGAAGGAAAGGATTTTGTTGGGGATTGAAAGGATTCACCTGACCGCCTTGTGCCCCGAACATGGCGGGGTTGAAAAGGAGCCCGAATGGATTCTGAGCATTTTGTTGGTTTTGACCCTCTCCTGTGGTAGTATCCCCCCCTGCAGCATCTCCAGCCGCTCTCTGTGCAGTCTCAGTCTGACCGGTACCCGTCGCAGTTGATGTACTGGGCGGGTTCGCGCCGCCCATTGCTGGATTACCGCCGAAAAGGGCAGCGAAAGGGTTCCCAGCTCCAAGGCCCGGAGGCATGAATGGGTTGAACGCGGGTGCGCCAGGGGCAGGAGTAGCGCCGTTGTTATTCTGGCCGTTTTGGCTTTCCTCTGGTGTTGTGTTTGTGACCCCCGGAGCAGGGAATGCGCTACCACCACCAAGCCCACCACCGCCACCCATGGCTCTCTGAAGTTGCATCGCCTGGCGAAGCGAATTGGGATCGGTAAGCATACGGCGAAATTCGGGGCTCTGCATCATTTGCCGCACGCCGGGACCCATTTCGCGCAACATGGGATTTTGTTGAATCATCATATCAATCATCGCTGGGTTCTGTAAAGCTTCATTGATAGTAGACTGGAATTGAGGGTTTTCGAGCATATTAAGCATAGAGTCGGCATCAGGAGGAGGGCCCATCTAAACGTCATGATTAGCATCGTTCAATGGGCTAAATTTTATGCCAGTGACCACTTACGCCACCATCTGGGCCAAACATTCCAGCCCCTGGAAGTTGCGCAAAACCAGCATATCGTGCGCCAGTCAAACCGGCCAGTGGGTTGTTGCCTGTGCCAGCCGCAAGGTTTGTGGGGACACCAGCGGCTGGAGTAGCAGAGGTGCCTGATGGCGTGGAGGCCGAGGCAGTCTGAGAAGTGCCGGCCTGGCGCTGATTGCTAGCAGCACTCTTTACCAGATGGATGGTGTGTCCATCTTTAATCTTGTACGTAGCCAGGGTTTCATTATCTTTTAATACTCTTCCCGAGTAGATTAGGCGCTGACGCTCCGCCGGGGTATCCGCATATTCCGACGTCGCAAGCTTTTCTTTCAACTCTGACACTTGCGTAGATACCGGAAGGGTGATAGTGTATTTCGCATCATTCGAAGACTTGATATTGAAGGTGACGGGCGAGTCCTCCGCCGTAGCGGTGTCATCAGCCATTATAACGTACTTTCGGGGAGTGGACCGAGGGGGAGGGGTTTAGATTAAGGGTCGTTACAAAACCACCGCCCTAGAGAAATGAAGGATGGTGATATGAACTCAATTAGTTCGTCGGAGAATGAAAGGATGTAAGAAGGAGATGAAGAAGTAAAGAGTAAGTGAGCAACGGAATAGCGGCAGTAAGTAGTGAACAATGCCACTTCTCGGCACAGGCTGCCAGTGCTGATAGCGTCAGTCGGAACGGAAAGGTAGAAGGTGGCAGAAACCCATCGTCCGCCTTTTCGGAAAGCGGGACAGACCTGTTGCGCTGCGTGTAATTTACATACCGCTATGAGTCGGGGAATCTGTGCGAAGAAATGACATGGGAGGTAATACCAATACTGTTCACGTGATATAGAACAAACATGTCAAACTAGTGTAGCTTCATTCTCTTCCCACCGGAATTTTCACTTTCTCCTCAGGACACAATCGGGTGAATTGTCGCGTCTTGCTCTCAAGACTCCCACGCTAACCCATTGCGAGGACACTCGTTCTCGAGAGTCCTCTTCCTCAATCTTTTTATCTGCAGCAATGGGAATGGTATCACATTAAAGTCAACTTTGGTTGCAATTGTGCAGTAAACAAAACACAGCATCGTCTGTCTGCTCCAGGCTTGGAAGGAGCCTAGCTACCCACCATGGCTACCACCTCGCATATGTTCATGTACTCCCTGACAATTCAGCCGCCTACTGCTGTTACACAGGCCATCCTGGGTCAGTTTGCAGGTACCAAGGAACAGCAGATTGTCACCGCGTCGGGGTCAAAGCTCACTATTCATCGTCCCGATCCCACTCAGGGCAAAGTCACCCCACTTTTTTCTCAAGATGTCTTCGGCATCATTCGCTCTCTGGCTGCTTTTCGACTAGCGGGGAGTAATAAAGGTATGTTCGACATTCCCCTTGGTGTGATTCCGAGATCATCTTAGTGATTCTTCAAGCTTCCGGGCAGCACGATCCTTAACTGCCGAGCCGACCACCTTGGAGGTGGGACGTGCCCCGGTCAGCGACGTTGACGCTGGGTGCTAGTCCATGACTTTTGCTGAAAGGTGCATCTAGATTACATCATCATTGGTTCCGACTCTGGACGCATCACTATCATTGAGTATGTGCCATCCCAGAATCGGTTCAACCGTATTCACCTGGAGACGTTTGGCAAATCCGGTGTCCGTCGTGTGATCCCCGGCCAATATCTGGCGGTTGATCCGAAAGGCAGAGCTTGTCTCATTGCATCTGTGGAGAAGAATAAGCTTGTTTACGTTCTGAATCGGAACTCGCAGGCCGAGTTGACGATATCTTCGCCGCTTGAAGCACACAAGCCACAGACACTGGTCTTTGCGATGTCCGCATTGGATGTAGGGTATGAAAACCCGATCTTCGCGGCTCTTGAGGTGGACTACTCCGAGTCTGATCAGGATCCTACGGGTCAGGCGTACGAAGAAGCCGAGAAGCTTCTAGTATACTACGAACTGGACCTTGGACTGAATCACGTCGTGCGTAAGTGGGCGGACCCTGTCGATCGCACGTCGTCGATGCTCTTCCAGGTGCCTGGAGGTGCCGATGGCCCTAGCGGAGTCCTGGTTTGTGCTGAGGACAGTGTCACCTACCGACACTCAAACCAAGATGCCTTCAGGGTACCCATCCCCCGGCGTAGTGGTCCAACAGAAAACCCTGAACGTAAACGCTTTATCACGGCCGGTGTGATGCATAAGATGAGGGGTGCCTTCTTTTTCCTCCTCCAGACTGAAGACGGCGATCTCTTCAAGCTCAACATCGACATGGTTGAAGACGACAATGGTCAATTGACTGGCGAAGTAAAGAGACTGAAGATCAAGTACTTCGACACGGTTCCAGTCGCATCGAGCCTGTTGATCCTTAAGAGTGGTTTCCTGTATGTTGCCAGTGAGGCAGGAAATCACCACTTCTACCAATTCGAGAAACTCGGTGACGATGACGAGGAAATCGAATTTAGCAGTGAAAACTTTTCTGCGGATCCTTCTGTCCCACTTGAGCCTATATATTTCCGACCTCGAAGTGCAGAAAATCTGAATCTCGTTGAAACTATCAATTCCCTGAATCCGTTGATTGATAGCAAGGTTGCAAATCTTTCCGAAGAAGATGCGCCTCAGATTTATACTATCTCTGGAACGGGTGCTCGTAGCACGTTCAGAACGCTCAAGCACGGCTTGGAGGTGTCTGAGATCGTCGACTCGGAACTCCCCAGTGTGCCTTCGGCTGTTTGGACTACTAAACTCACTCGGGCTGATGAGTTTGATGCCTACATTATCCTTTCCTTCGCGAATGGCACTCTTGTTCTCAGTATCGGTGAAACCGTGGAGGAAGTGACTGATACTGGCTTTCTGTCATCTGCCCCTACTCTCGCCGTTCAACAGCTTGGGGAGGATTCTTTAATTCAAATTCACCCTCGAGGCATTCGTCATATTATGGCCGATCGTCGAGTGAATGAGTGGCCTGCACCTCAGCATCGGTCCATCGTGGCAGCCGCGACAAACGAGCGCCAAGTCGCGGTGGCACTGAGCTCGGGAGAGATCGTGTACTTTGAGATGGATGCTGATGGAACCCTTGCTGAATACGACGAACGGCGCCAGATGTCCGGTACTGTGACATGTCTCAGCCTTGGGGAGGTTCCTGAAGGTCGTGTTCGGAGCTCGTTTTTGGCTGTGGGATGTGACGACTCCACAGTCCGAATTCTGAGCTTGGACCCTGATTCCACCTTGGAAAACAAGTCTGTCCAGGCCCTTACTGCAGCCCCGTCCGCCTTGAACATCATGTCCATGTCTGATTCCAGCTCGGGCGGGACGACACTCTATCTTCACATTGGTCTGTACTCTGGTGTTTACCTTCGAACAGTATTGGATGAGGTGACCGGTGAACTTTCCGATACGCGCACACGTTTCCTGGGCTCGAAGCCCGTCAAGTTATTCCAGGTCTCTGTTAAAGGGCAAACCGCTGTTCTGGCTCTGAGCTCACGTCCTTGGCTGGGCTATTCAGACATTCAGACAAAGGGCTTCATGCTTACTCCATTGGATTATGTTCCACTTGAATGGGGTTGGAACTTCTCGAGTGAACAGTGCCTGGAAGGCATGGTTGGTATTCAAGGCCAAAACCTGAGGTATGATGCATTCCTTGTTTTCTTCATCCGTTTGTTTGCCTTGATCGTATGATGAGAATATGGGACCCGAAAACCCATGTGGAAGCTTATTATTATTTATTTCCAATTGTTCCTACTGAGATCAAACTTATTTCCAAAATTACACGTCACCTGCTGCTTGCGAAGATTTATATTTGCTAACTGAGGTGGATAGGATCTTCTCCATCGAAAAGCTTGACAACAACATGCTCCAGCAGTCTATTTCTCTCGCTTACACGCCCCGCCGTTTCTTGAAACACCCCGAGCAACCACTTTTTTATGTCATTGAATCAGACAATAATGTTCTATCGCCATCCACTAGAGCTAAACTACTAGAGGATTCCAAGGCACGTACCGGTGACGAAACCGTGCTACCCCCCGAAGAATTTGGATATCCGCGGGGCTCTGGTCACTGGGCCTCGTGTATACAGGTTGTCGACCCAGTGCACGCCAAAGCTGTTGTCTCGACAATTGAGCTTGAGGAAAATGAGGCTGCTGTCAGTGTTGCGGCTGTTCCTTTCACCAGTCAGGACGATGAGACTTTCCTCGTTGTGGGAACAGCGAAAGACATGAATGTCAACCCTCCGTCATCCGCCGGAGGTTACATCCATATTTACAGGTTCCAAGAAGATGGAAGAGAGCTCGAGTTCATCCACAAGACCAAGGTCGAAGAACCTCCACTCGCTCTTCTTGGTTTCCAAGGTCGCCTGGTTGCTGGTATTGGCCCAATGCTCCGGATCTATGACTTGGGAATGAAACAACTTCTCAGGAAATGTAATGCCCAAGTAGTTCCGAAGACAATTGTGGGCCTCCAGACGCAAGGCAGCAGGATCGTCGTTAGTGACGTTCGTGAGAGTGTTACGTATGTTGTGTACAAGTATCAGGAAAATGTTTTGATTCCGTTTGTGGACGACTCTGTTTCTCGCTGGACAACATCCACAACGATGGTTGATTATGAGACCACTGCTGGTGGTGACAAGTTTGGTAATATATGGATGCTGCGGTGTCCTAAGAAGATATCCGAACAGGCTGATGAGGATGGATCAGGCGCACATTTGATCCACGAACGTGGTTATCTCCACGGTACGCCCAACCGTCTGGAGCTGATGATCCATGTTTACACTCAAGACATTCCGACCACCTTGCACAAGACTCAGCTTGTAGCCGGTGGGCGAGACATCCTCGTCTGGTCCGGTTTCCACGGTACTATTGGAATGCTGGTGCCTTTTGTCAGCCGAGAGGACGTCGACTTCTTCCAAAACCTGGAGATGCAATTGGCAGCACAGAACCCTCCTCTTGCTGGACGGGACCACCTCATTTACCGGAGTTACTATGCACCTGTCAAAGGCGTCATTGACGGTGACTTATGTGAGACGTATTTCTTATTACCTAATGACACGAAGATGATGATTGCCGCGGAACTTGACCGTTCAGTGCGAGAAATTGAACGGAAGATTTCGGTATGTTTTACTCGATACCATGCTATGTGAACATTCAATTAACTCTTGGATAGGATATGCGGACGAGAGTGGCGTACTGATTTTAGCGGACACGGCGTCTAGCGACTTCTTTTTACCGTACCGGGGTTCTTAGATACCCGATAATCGATTGTGAGATATCATCATGTACCGCTTCTACCGTACAACTTGGTGCCTTCTGAATTCAACTTTAACATTAGCGATGGGGAGTGTGCAGTATCATGTGGATATACATATCGACGTCTCTTGCCTCGCTCGGTCCTCCGCTCCACTCGGTTGATCTTGAGCTGGATGCAGCATGGACTCTCAGAGTTCATCCTGTATGAGACAAGAAAGAGGTTGACACCCTCGACGATCTTTGAGTACGGTTCTATCCGCATGCCACGGATACAAACCGTAATTTATCCGTCGGGACACTTGTTCTTGTAGGATCTCACGTAGTGTATCGCTCTAGTCAATGCAATTATCCTCCTGCTATCTGATTGTGCCTTTGTGTTGATAAATCGTTCTATATATGATTTGTGCAAACATACAATGTTTAGTAGCTGCGTCTATATATGTTACTTCTATAATCATGGACTGCCCACCGGCAACAACAGTCATCACTGCTAGCACTCTAAACCTCTAAACCCTTACCAGTCATGCTGTTTGGCTAAGTACATTGTCGGGTCTGCAGACTGTTCCACTAGCTAGCCCTGGCGCAGAGAACTAAGCGAAAGCATATGCTTTACTGTGCTAGCTACGGATAGATCCCTCGTCGTAATGTGGTTGTGTCACATCCTAGATTTACAACGGCCAGTACCGGTAGCCTTCTTGTGTTACTGTCTTGCAGCTTTGACTACATCACCGTATGGGCCTTTAATGATAAGTGTTAAACCTGAAGCTACTTCAAAGCCCACCTATCAGTACAGTACAAGCAGGCATAATGGCAAATCAGATGACTCCCAGCACTGACCAGCCTATCTCAGCAAGACTGGACGGCCGATGCTATGCACCGTTGCCGCACTGTTTTTTTTTTTAATACTGTGTAACACTTGCAGTGATACTACGATTCATCTCTCGTCGAATCGCTCAGGTGAGCTAGCAGCACTATGACGCTCTGATTATAATATCCTGCCTTGTGATGTTCTATTCCTATTATCTCATGTGGACATCCATTGTAACCGCCGTTCCATACGTTTGATGGTAGTAAAAAGCTAAAGTACTATATACTGGTCATTACTTCTTGCCACCTGGCAACGGGTATTCAGCTTTCTGAAGCAGTCCTAAGTTTGCAAGGAGTAATGCTATAATTGGCTACACTATCGTTCTAGTTGAGGGTTACCAGGATGTCACACTACAGATTCTTCCAACCCGTGGTGATATATCGCACTGCGCACGTTGATGATGAACGGCCACTACACTACCTCGTCCGTGTGATTCAAAAGTGCCGCCTGCAGATAATAGATACTACGGACATGGCACATTCTGCTTTTGCGCAAAACAGAGCGGATCTTGAGAGCTTTTCGCAGCTGAAAGCCTGAAGTGGCCCGAGTGCCAGCAGTGCCTGGAATAACCGCCTGTAGCTGCTGGGATCTGCTTGTGATCTGCAGGGGAGTAATGATTTAGAGTTTATAAAGCGGTTTTTATTGTAGCTAGTTAAGTTTTGTGTGAAACCTGTCAGGCTCTACTTGGTTTACACCTGTTCCTTCTACAATGCTATTCTTCCAGGTCAGCTGTTAGGGCTAGGAGAAGTCGTTGTCTGGTTTGGTTTCCACGGTAATTCGGTGATTGTTCTTCGGACTTGGGGCCCAGCTTCAAGTCGAAACTTCTCCATAATGGCTGCCAAGAAGGGGAAATGGGACCGGGCCGGGGTAAGAGAGAAGAAAATTTTCACAGATGGCGACATCGAGCGCTAGAAACCATTATTATATCGTATCACTTAAGATGCTATCAAGTTTTCTTAGTTTCCCGTCGGCATACCGTGGCGGTCGGCTCAGGGAAGTCGCTTAGCCACGGCTAGACGCGGACCCGTGGAAAAAACGGCTGGGGACTGTGAAATAGCGTATCCTCGTTCCTGGTTTCTGATGGAGGAGTGACTAATGGTAATGAGGGATATATAGCAGGAAATAAAATCGGTAGAACTATGGGGATTGCACTGTTCTTGTTCATGAGATAGATAGAAGGGGGGATGGTTCAAGATTCTTTCCAGGGTGATTTTTGAGTTCAAACTTTGCAGGTGGTCAAGGATTAATAATTGAAGTATGACAGCATCGACACCAAGGAAAATGCATGGACGACCAATAAGATAAATTAAGTCGATAGATTCCTTGGCGAATAATCTTAGACAAGGAAAGTGCGGTAGACGTGGATCTCGAACCCGAAGCTGTAGGGCGCAGAGCTAAACGGCCGACTTGCGACAACAGGAAGTTACTTGGAGCGGGTAAACATTCTTATTCGCTTCATTCCATGGGCTAGACTCTTTAGTTCAGTCCTCTCGGTACTCGGAACGACTCGTATACGAGGGCTTCTGATTATAAACCATCGTCGTTAAAGCTATTGAGGTTGTTTCTCTGCCTTGGTCACACCTGTCTCAAGGTTGGAAATCAGGAAAACGCGCAAGACAACCCGTAGACTATGGGCAATGATTGACGAATAGTTTCTGGGGGCAAACGGCCATCAGAAGACCCTACTCAGTATGGTGTGAGATCTACGATCATCACGCGATGGGGACCTGGTTGGAATGCTGGAGAGTAAGGAGTTTGAGGTCCCATTAAAGGGTCATTATCTATTTAGGGTTATGCCAAACTATTGGTCTAATGATCGTCACCAACCTACGTATTTGTCAGGCTGCTGACTATTCAAGAACTCGTTATCGTTCTTCTTCTTCTTCTTCTCCTTCTTCTCCATATCCCATGGGGAAATATCTTCGTACTCCGGAGTAAAGTTCATGATCAATATGTCACAGGGCGTGAGGTGGGCATCGCTTAAGGGTTGATATTATCCGGGACTGGAATCGACTGCAAATGTCACGGAAGGGCGCAAAGGATCATCGGGAGTTGGACCAATCGCTGGCAAAAGTGGATCTGGGCCGGAATTCGTGTTATGGAGACGAACTATGGAAAATATTCATTCATTCATGTGGTCGGTGTGTGAGTTTTTTGGTTCGCTCTTAATTTATCTTTTTATTTTTTTATTTTTTTTATTTTTTTTTTTTTTACTTTTTGATCCAACAAGTGGATTATCGTCAACACGTGCTGAGGATGACCGATCAATGGATTCTCTCTTTCTTTGCTCGATGCGTGACTCATTTTTTGCGCCCTAAGGATTGACATGTCTTCAAATTGGTCAATTAGAAATACGTAGAAGGGGGATATGAGCTAGCTATATAATATCTTAATTGCCGGGGGTCTTTCAGGAGGATATCCATCGTTGTCATCTAATTTGAGTGGTGCTGCAAGTATACATCAAACTATCTCCACAGCTCGCCATTACTATTACCCAACGACAACCATCACCCCATCCCTACATTCAATTTAGAACCTTTCTCTCGCTGCTGGCGTCTCCCTTCGTTTCTTTTTATATTCTTCTTTTCTCCACGCTGCCGTCCAATTCCTTTTGCTCAGTAACCATCTCTCCTCTTTACTACCAGTCTGGGGTGCTGCGCATGACGCGCTCTCCACTATATCCCTGAGCATTTCTCTCTGTATTATCCCTTGTACTTGTGACATACAGCCGAAATGACCTCATTTGTCACTCGTAGCTCCAGCACGTTGGAGTCCTTGACGCAGTCGCGTCCGAAGGTCAACATCGAACTCGCCGGACAGACCGAAGGCCTTGTCAATTCATATACCACCAAGGATCGCATTGAAGGGACGGCAGTGATAACGGTAGACCATGATACTCGTTTTGATGAGGTTGAGATCACCTTTGAGGGTAAGGAAATCCCAGACAGGATAGATCAATCATTGTTGGAGGGAGCCTTTACTCACATATACAGGGACATCGAGAACTTCCGTGGAGCGTGTAGCGATGCCAGGACGTACAGGTGCTTACCAGACATTCCTCCGACTTCGCCAGCCGATTGAGGATTCTGCCTACCCCATGCCCCGTGTGCTGGAGGCCGGACGCACTTACAAGTTTCCGTTCACATTTGTCGTACCCGATCGTCTGCTGCCACATGTATGTAGCCATGCAAAGACGAACGCCCATGTCGAACGCTCTCACACCCTGCTCCCACCTTCTCTCGGAGACCCCATGTTGGCCAATGATGGCAAGTCACTCTTGAATGATCTAGCCCCAGATATGTGCCGGATATCATATTTGATCCGTGTTAGCGTGCAACGCAAGCCAGAAAATGCCCCGTCGAAGGCCTTGGCTTCGGTAGGAAAGAAGGTGCGGATCATTCCAGCCGTCGATGAGGAGCCACCTTTGAACATCACGGACGACGACAGCTACTGCGTTCGGAAGGAGAAAGACGTCAAGCGCGGTTTCATGAGAGGCAAGTTGGGCCGACTAGTCGTCGCCTCGTCGCAGCCCAAGCCTGTGCAACTGTGCCCACCAAACAGCGAGGCCACTGATTCGGTCAGCACCGCTGCCACAGTGCACCTACGATTCGATCCCGTGGGCAATGAGGAACCTCCCCGCCTGGGCACGATCTGGAGTAAGCTCCGAGCGTCCAGTCTGTTCAGCGCTGAACCCTGGGGTGATTACCCTTCCCCCCGAAATGTGCCCTGGGCACAGATAGGTCAAGGGTGTTACACCGAGACGGTCCCTCTTTCCACCATGTGCGTGGCGTCTGCACACTGGACGAAGCATACTAGCCCCAGGGGCCTCAGTCGCTGCGACTCGATGGAGTCAACATCATCCTCGGAATCTCTAACCGGTCCATCGGCGTCTTTCACTGGAGAGACCTACTATACCGCATCGGTGGTCGTGCCCATCACTCTTCCCAAGACGAAAGCATTCGTTCCGACCTTCCACTCGTGTCTGATCTCTCGCATATATTGCCTCGAACTCAGCCTCTCTTACCATACTCCAAACGCCAATATCCTGACCCCAACGGCAACGCTCAAGATCCCAATCCAGCTTACAAGCCGGGCCCGGTCCGACGCAAAGACAAAGGATTCTGAGCATGAGATCACCCAGCATGAAGTTAATGCAGAGTTTTTCAGTCCCCGCAGCGTCGCACCCCCGACACTGGTCCAGGTAGCGCCACCAGAGTATTCGGAGAACCAAGGCCCAATTCTGCCTCCTGACCGTTCGATCGATTTGATGTCTACTGCCCGTGTCCCCAGGGTTCATGCTGGAAGTGTGGGGACTGCTTTTTAATGGTCTTCCCGTATCCAACAACGGATACAGGGGGTTTCACGAGATACAAAAGTTCATGTTTTCATGGCGTTGAGGGAATGTTTTTTGTCTGAATATACCCGGGTTGTTTTGTTGTATGAAATTCGCATAGCAGTAGCGCACAAGGGCGTTTTTGATCGAGATGTCCGGCTATCGCCAGGGTCCGAAATCATTTTTGGAGTCTTTTGCGCTGAACCTAATCTAATTTAGAATACTTTAGTTTAATACAGACCAACTTGATCAAGGTACCGACTCCTCTGTATGTGTAGTCTAAGTTGACTCCTGGGTTATGGTGATTCTAATTCAAGTTTCGCCGAATCTTCGCTTAATTGCCTGAAATCACAGGCACCAATATATTCCCAGGTCACGCCCCTTGTCTTCCATTTACTGCGTCTTCATAAAAGGTGGATTGGACAAAAAGACCCCCTCTCTGGCACATCCATAGATCTACTATCGCAAGACTTGAAACGTAGCCTGAAAGCCCCACCAAACAAAACATCCATTGAACACAATGACATACAAAGCAATGCAACCCTCAAGTATTCTTCGACTTGACAAAGTAATCACGAAATATGCGTCTTATAGGAGCCGTCGAAGAGGGTATATCGTCCTTTGTTTTCTAAAATGTCTGTTAGAATGCCGACATTCATTAATTATTGCATTATACAGATATCAGAGCGGCAAAAAGACTATAAGTGCAACATGGATTCCTTCTTATCGACATCTTCAAGTTATTTCTATACAGCCCGGAGGCTTCTTCCTATGCTCAGTCCTATCTGCACCGTATTGAAGTGTCTCCTCCAGCATATATACTTGGACATCCACTAGCATCATTGACGATGAAAACTTTCTTCTTCCTTCTCTGGGGCCTCGCGTGCTTCGCTAGTGCTGCCCTCATCCCGCATGCAAACGATAAACATGATACTTCTAAGCCGGAGAATGGATATATATCCGTTGCCTACTTCGCAAGTTGGGTTAGTATTGGCGTTTGCCCCTCACCCTCATTCCTACCAAGCCAGCACAAAAGACCTTCCTAACATGAAGGCCTAGGCCATATACAATGACCACTATCCGCAGCATATCCCCGCCGACAAACTCACCCACGTCCTCTACGCTTTTGCGAACCTCACTGAAACTGGTGAGGTTAGGTTATGGGATCAGTGGGCTGACTATGATAAACTCTTCCCCGGCGACCCAGAGGAAAGAGATATGGCCAATATCTACGGATGCGTCAGACAATTGGGTCTCCTAAAGAAAAAGAACAGACATCTAAAAGTCCTTCTTTCAATCGGCGGGTACACAAACTCACAAAGTTGGGCTGGGATTCTCAATGTTGAGGCGAACCGAAAGAACTTCGCTGAGTCGGCGGTCAAGTTGATGCATGACGTGGGGTTTGATGGGCTGGACATCGATTGGGAGGTGAGAGTTTCCCTATTATTGATATTCATTATGTTTCACGAGGACTGATGGCATGCAGTATCCCAAAGAAGACAGTGCAAAAGATATGGTGTCTCTCCTGAAGGAAGTAAGAGAGGTATGTGCTGCGTATACATCAGAAAATGCATATGAGAATCCATTTCCAAAAATGATTCTTGTATTCCTTTCCCATCGCACCACTAAGACAAAACCAACAGGAACTAGACAGATGTAGCAAAGAGCATGCGAATGGAAATCATTTCCTCCTAACAATCGCCTGCTCAGCCGGTATGTGTGGCCCCTTCAAAGGCACAAAAGAAGAAGACTAATGACAACTTCAAGGTGCGTCCAACTATAAGGTTCTTCCGATGTCTGAGATGGATCAATATCTCGATTTTTGGAATTTGATGGCATACGACTACGTCGGCAGTTGGGCGAATACAACCGGCCACGCAGCTAATCTCTATCCCAACACCTCTAATCCCGAAACCACACCCGCTAATACAGATGATGCTATAAGATACTATACCTCTAATGGTGTACCAGCCGAGAAGATTGTCCTCGGTATGCCGCTTTACGGCCGCTCATTTATCAACACTACCGGACTAGGGCAACCCTATGTTGAGGTTGGGACGGGCATGGGCGATCCAGGAATTTGGCATTACAAGGTTTTGCCGTTGGCTAACGCAAAAGTTGTTGAGTTACCAAGGACAGGAGCCAGCTATAGTTACGATGAGAAAAACAAGATGTATGTTTCCTACGATACGGTGAACATGACCAAGGTCAAGGCGGGATATATCAAAATGAAAGGCCTCGCAGGTGGGATGTGGTGGGAGACCAGTATGGATAGAGTAGGGGAAAACAGCCTTATTGGCACGGTATGTCATCTTCATTTCTTCATCTCTATGTACCTTTACAATTTATCTGCTTGTAACTATTGAAGTGATGTACTGATTACTATGACACAGCTTGTTAAAGAACTCGGTGGCACTGGTGCTTTGAATAAAACCGAAAACTATATCGATTTCTCCTGGTCGAAATACGCAAATGTCAAGAATGGATTTAAAGAAGATGAGAAATCATAATGAGAATTGGTGATTGTTCCGGCCGTTTATTTTACTCTTCTAACTTGGGCCGTCAAGTCAAGGGTTCAATCACTATGTTCTCGGTTTTAGTACCTCTCTATGATTAAACATGATTGATTGTTAATACAGAATACTTCTTCCCTAGATAGAATGAGTAGAACAACTGCAAGATTCCGTTATTTAGCTCTTCCACTTTGAACCCAACGTATCTACTACAGAAAATAGCCTGACAGTCCAATCCACGCTTGTCAGACTATTCCTGGGATGAGTCGAAGCCGTGAAACAGAACAAGGACGGCAATCCATGTAAATGTGGGCATGTATGATGTGCCTAGTACCAAGACTAGGGTTCTTGGTGTTCGATTTTATTTTCTTGTTTGCTTTCTGTTCCTGGATGAAGTGGTTTTCAGACTAGGAGGGAGACATGGTATATGTTAGGGATTGATATTGGTTGAGGTTTGTTAAATCCACAGGGCAGCCGTCTATCTACACAGGGCGCCTACCTACCAAGATTCTTTGATAGAACCTCAGCATCTAACGGTTTCTGACTTCTTATACTAAAAAGCGTACTTTATGTTAGATATAAATAATAAAGCCAATTTAATTACTTAATTCAAACCAAAGGTTACCAGTTATCTACTTCACACTCACTAATTTAACTAAACTTAGCAAGACCCAGATCAATTAGAATATAACCCAACTTTAGTAGGGTACTATCCTGTGGATTTAGTGGACTCCTATTGCTTTGGATTGCCTACCTGTAGTTCTGTATAAGGGATACTGATGGATTTCTGAAACAGTGTAATAGTACTAAAGATAGACTAATCTCGCAGGCGCCTAAGCTCTGCACTCAGCCATTCAACGGGTTGCTGCTGATCTCCTTGCGACGTTGGACGGAGTATAGCCGCCAGCTTTCCTTGGATCCGATTCGGTATAAAAATAGAAATATCTATGCATTTATCCGCAGTCCACTCATGACACCCCCAATTGCACGTTTGCAACACCACACCTTCCAGGTTTCTGTGATCGCCCCAGATTGCCCGACCATTAGTCTTGTCCGAGAGAAAATAGCTGCCTAAAGATAGAAAGAGTGCAAGGATGTTGTATCACTCGGAGTATTATATAACCGAGCAAGGATGGTTGGTTTTAGCGGTAATTTAGACCTGCCAGTTCTCAGGGATCTTGATCGCTCGCGGACAAAAACAAATTATGCACATATTCGATCCATGTAGACCCTTCCTCCAGTATATACATACGCAATATATAGTAGTTCTGCAGCTGTCATGGGCTCGAACAACGAGGGCCGAGTTGGTGTTTATAGCAGCGCTCATTTTATACCTCGGTTCCAACCCGCCGTCCCACCGGTTTTGGAGCGCCTACGACCGAGGAGACGATCCCGAGCTCCAGTACCACAGAAGAGATCACATACCACGTTTCCATACGAACCTCTGGACCCTGCGAAGCATGAAATCAGACTATTTGAACTCTGGCCAGGAAAGCCCGGTAGCAAGGTGGTCGGGCGCCTCTTCCACGTCTCCTTGGATGAAAACCCCAGCTTCGAAGCCTTGAGCTACACTTGGGGGCCACCTAAACCAACTTATAACATCTCCATTAATGGATACAAGGCATTTCCTGTGCAGCGGAACCTGAGGAAGGCATTGGACGATCTGCGCCAGCCTGACAAGCCTCGTGTTCTCTGGACGGATGCCATATGTATCAATCAGGGAAGCAAGGAGGAAAAGGAACACCAGATCAAGCTGATGGGGAGCATCTACTCAAGAGCACAGGTTGTCTGCTCTTGGCTCGATCACAGCGTGCGGCCAATGGATGTCTCGTTCGATGACCTTGCACGTCTCGGCAAGGAAATTCAGATTGATGACTATGATGCGTCCCACTGGTATCCGGTTGCCGATATTTTTCGGAATCCATACTGGCGAAGGCTGTGGGTCCAGCAGGAGCTCATCCTGGCCAAAGAAATCAACATATATTGCCAGCGGGATGTCTTTGATGGGCAACAGCTCCTAGAGTTTCAACAAAGAGTTAATGATGACTCGTTCTTCAAGAAAATAGGTGAAGCGGGGAGGCTCTCTAAGTACATAGACAGGGGAAGGACGCCTCATCAGATGCTGGGCAGTAATATTCTTCATGCGAGGGCCAACAGGCTTCTGGGGAGCAAACTCCACCATCAACAGAGTAGTGATGGAGTGACGCGTTTCGAGGTCACCGGAAGATACTTAGGCTCATCACTTCTGCAGCTATTTTTTCAGACAGCTGGTTTGAACATGACGGACCCTCGAGATCGGGTTTACGGCATTCTAGGGCTTGCTTTGGATATCGACGAGAGCAAGGTGAGGGTCGACTACGATGCACCTGTCATCGAGATCCACTTGCAGGTTTTCAGTCTCTTCATAGAGAGACACAAGAGTATCGACTTCTTATGTTTCTTGGGTAAGGGGCTGCATCATGCTGCCTCCCGAGGTGATGACTTCCCAACCTGGGTGCCGCACGATTCTGTCAACTGGGGCGCAGTCAATGCAAGCCGGGCCTGTGGCTCTATGACAGCAAGAAACGCCTCCATTGACTTGGAGAGTCGGATCCTCTATGTCCAAGGTCTCTTGGTAGACACAATCGAATGGATTGGACCAGAGGAGGAGTTTCACGAGCTGCCCATACTTGAGTGGTACCGAACCCTGGAAGAGTACTGCCGAAGACTCTGGCCAGAAGGTGCTGGCCACGAACCACTGTACGAAAGGGAGGATGTGACTATGCTCCTACGCGATTGGGTTTCGGAGAAGAGGTATCGCCAATTTTATCAACATGGACTTGAGAGGCCGACGCACGAGACAACGGTCGCGCTACTCCGTGCCATACGCGTAGTAGCGGAGCAGGTTGATCAGGACAGGCTGACACTCTACGACCTTGCTTACAGGCCGAGAATTGACTTTCTGACGGAATACCAGTTTATGTGCAGGGAGCTTTTGAGCCTACTCGTAGCATCCGTGTTCGTCGGGACTGAACGCCGGCGGCTCGGGACTTTAAGCAGAAGCGTTGGGACAATAGAACCGGGGGACCAGGTTTGGGTCCTCCATGGGTGTCGAATGCCTATGGTTCTTCGACCAGTCCCTGGCAAGAAGGCCCGGTTCACAGTCATCGGACCGGCCATCTTTCCGGGGCTGATGCGCGGGGAGGCAATGTCAAATGGAGAAGCTGAGCTGAAGAGCACTGTAGTTAAGCTTGAATAGGCGGTCTAGTGAAATCTTTAGTTAGGAATGTGATTGCGTGGGCGTACGCTTCTACGAACTATATAGGTAACCATGCAGGGCTGCTTACTAAGCTCAGCTACAGTTACATAACTACAAGTAGAGTGAGGGACATATTGAAGAAAGTTCTACTACTAGTAGAGTAGTAGTAGTCGGTAGGTAAAACCAAATCTATGAATTATATATCAACAGCAGAGCACACGACAAACCAGGCCAACTTTTCTATACACAAAAAAAAAAAAAAACATCTCCACTCAAGATAGAATTCCAACGCCAAAAATGCCCAGAACCTCTTTTGAAACTTGACTTCGTCCCAATCAGCAAGCACATCAGGTCAGCATATCATCCAACTTCTCTCCGAGCACGTCCTCAATCTGCTTAACCCATTTGCGGACCTCCTTCTCCACGTTCTCGTCCTCGTCTTCCATCAGTTCACTGATGTACGGCAGCATCTCAGGCAACAGAGCAAGCCATTCCTCGCCCAGCTGCTCGGTGAGCGACTGTTCCGTTTTGAGGGCTGCCAGACGCGTATGTGGGTTCTCGCCGCCGGCGGCTTTGCCGGTGGGACCGGCTGAGGGACGCAGGTACCGCATCAGGACTGTGTTGAGTTCCTTGTGATTGTCTGTGGAGTCGGCTGCCACGGCGAGTTCGGTGATTGCTGGGATGGCTTCGTTGATGACTAGTGTTGCGGTTGTAGGGTGGGTGGCGTGGGCGAGTTGGGAGATTAGGGGTGTTGCGATTTTGGTGAGGTGTGAAGGGGATTGCCAGAATTCTGTTTCGAGTTAGGTTAGTTGATCTGTTTATTTTAGGGTTTGAGAATGCTGTCAAGCTTACCGTCTTGGTCATGCTCGAAGGCGTTCTTGAGCAGGCGCATGGTTGCCAACCAGAGAGATTTCGTGTTGGGGTTGGACGGGCTGGCTTTGCTGAGGACTGATACTACGTTCTCGATGATGTAGCTGGCGTAGCCGGTGACGATGGACTGTGACTCGTTAGAAAATGGTTGACTGGGTTGAAGAGCTTGGAAACATATGGTACTTACCTGAAGGGTACCGAAGAAGACCTGCAGGAACTTATAGAAGGTCGTGAGCCGGGCCAGGCTGCCCTGTGTATCCTTCTTTGAAACGCCGGTTGTTGCCCACTCGAGGAGCTTTGTGAAAATAGGACGGAATGTTGAGTCGTTGAGCTTGTAAATCATCTTGATTGTGACCTCGTTGATGGTCTCCTCGATCTCGTCCACATCAGACAAGTCAAAAGTAGCATCCGATCCCAATGCGAGTTGCTCCCGACGCAAATCGAACGCCTTGAAAAGGATGTTGGTGATGACGGGTAGGTTCTTCGAGGTAGATGACTTTGGATGCTTCTCGATGGCCATGCTGACGACTTCCAAAGTTTCCTTCGTAGCTTCTGGTCCGGCTTGCACGGCATGCTGCCAGTTGCGGTCGACTGCGCCGAATGTTGCAGAAGCATCAACCTTCTTGGCCATAAGTCTCAACGCCTCCTGCCGGCTCTCCTCCTCAAACTCATCGTTCATGGCGGACTTGTACGAGAGCACAAGGACCTTGTCTAGATGAGAAGCGGAGATCATATAAGGGAGGTGGACGAAAAGAGCTGAAAACAGGGAGTAAACGGCATCGTGCAACCTGGCGTTCTCCTTGCCATCCTCCAAGCTCAATCCAAGCAAGGCCAGCGAGCGACTGAGTGTGTCCGGCAGCGCAGGAATCATGGCCTGGCCCAGGACTTCGGCCATAGAGGCAAGACACAGCACGCCCATGATGCGAATACGGTCATCCTCCTGTCCAATACAAACCTCACTAGCAACAACCCTCGCGGCGGGGATAACCTTCGACGGATCCTTCTTACCATACTTGTCGGCTATGCGGTCGATACAAGCCACCGCAGCGTGCTTGAGCAGGATGTCTGGTGAAGACTCGACAATCTTGACCAAGACGGACAAAAAGTCCAACATCCTGGTTTGGGAAGGACTATCGCGTTCGGGGTTCTGGCGCAAGCGGCCTTCCAAAAGCCGGAGAACCTTGCGACGCAGTTCGTCGTTGGGACGCTGAAGCAACACCTCGATCGTGTCGAGGAAATCGACGAGTGATAAGGTTCCGAACAGTGCACTGAGAACTTCGCCACTTGCCTGGCCGACGGACTTCATGTCCTGCATATTGTCTCCAATTGCCAAGGTTTGTTCCAGAATCTGCGAGAAGAGGGCGCGGATTTGTTGAGGTTCATCACCTTCCTCTGTTGCAAAAGCCTTGGCCATCTTTGATTTGAGAGAAGAGTGCCTAAACAAATAAGCCAAAGCCCGGAGAAGGTCAACTGCAACTTTCTGAGGCTCACGGCCGTCATCACTTCCGATTCCAAGAAGAACTTGTGAGATACCAGGCTTCGCCTTGAGAGAGTCGCTGACCAGTCCGAGGTACTTGCTGTACGTGGCAAGCTCAACAGGAGCATTAGCATCCGAAACCAAGCCCGTCATCAAGATCAAAACATCCTTATCCATGGAATATCTATTCGCAAGCATGGACAAAACAGCGAACAAGAAGTCCTGCGTTCCTAGTTTGGTAATAAGGGCGTGGAAAAGTCGGAGGCGGCGATGAGAAGGGATGTGCTCGAAGGCAGCGGTGAAGCTGAGCAGCAACTCGGATGTCCCTGACACAACATCACGCTTCTGGTTACGCAACGACTGAATGAGTGCCGGAACGACTTGATCAATCGTTTGATCGATCACGGAAACAGAGTAGTCGTCATCCTTCTTGAGCACGCTGGAGCCCATGAAAGTGAAGATTGGCATCACACTGTGGAGAACCAACTCAGGAGCAATGACAGACAGACCCGCGACCAAGAGAAGGGCTGCGTTCTGCACTTGAGGACTGTCGGTAGTGCGGACACAGTCGACAACCAGATCGGCACGAATAACGGATGTATCGAACTGCGGCTTGCCAATGGTCTTCGAGCGGCTGACAATAGCCAGCAAGCTGCCAAGTGCCAAGCTGAGCAGGTAACTCATTCCTGACTGAACTTGAGACTTGAAGTGGTGAAGAGCAGCCAGCGTTTGGAACAAGCCATCGGCCAGTTCCGGATGAGTCTCAGGAGACGAGCTATCTACTAATTCAAGAATGAAGGTCATCTTCTCCATGAGTTCACTGAGAGCAGCCTCATCCTTGACAGTCATTGCGACCATATTACTCTGGCTGGTGCGCCTTCTCTTAGGAGCTGGCCCAAGACCCTCCATATCAGTGACCGTGGAAGGGATCTTCTGAAGGAATTGAGAAAGCACGGCTCCTGGAAGCTCTACACTGCGCAGGACATCCTTACATCCATCAACCAGAGGCGAATCTGATTGTTCCAGAGATATCTCAAACAGATTCTCGGCGGCAAGAGCTTGACGATCTTCAGGAACCTTGGCCCAGACATCCTTCATACGACCGAAGATTGCGCCGACGAAAGAAGGACTCAAGGACCCCGAATACGGGCTCACATTCGATAAAAGAACGGTGATAGCGTCTCTCTCTTTTGGTGTCACTGTCAGGACAATCTGGCTCTCCATCTCTGAAACGGGGACTCGCTCCTTCTCGCAAACATCCTTAGCCTGCTGTCTGTCCATCTCTCTCCAGCTCTTTAGTAGAGACCCAAGTTCCTTAGTACGGGTCGTTCCACCAGCCTTTTCGACACGGTTGAGAAGCTTTAGAAGGCCAAGCTTGGGCGCATAGAGCGGAACATGAACAGCATGAGAGCAAAGGCAGGTGAAAAAGCTTAATCGGACAGCCTTCTTAAGCTCAGAAGACTCCGAGTCCGAAACAGACGAACCACGCAGTGTAGCCTCGAGGACTCGACCGATATGATCTGGATCAATGACATATTCTTCCAATCCTGGGAGCAAAGCACGCTCGAAAACCTTCTGTAAGTCGCGACCCGGGGTCCACTGGATATTCTTGGGCTGCTTGTCTTGACCGTAAATTGTGTCACGGGCCCAGACACCTCCTGGAGCATCACCCTTCTTGTTCTTGTGGAGGCTACCAATGATAGTCAAAATGCCAGCGGCCTCCCGACGAACTCGCTCTGAAGGATCAGCAAGAGTGACTAAAACAAAAGGCAGTAACGCCTGGAGATCCATGTCAATGGAGGCGGTGGTGAGAAACGAAGATACCATATTCAATGCAGCCACTCTGGTGCCAATGGGATATGACCCGGAAAAGACCCGGACAAAGAAAGACAGATATTGAGGAGATTTTGCAGCGCTCCCTTTGTCAAGAGCTGGCAGGTTGGCGAATGCATCGAGCTTCTCTTGAGCTCCAATACCCAGGGCAAAAGCCCGGACAAGGTTATCGTACACCGGAATGGATTGGGTGCTGAGATATGAGCCCTTGAACGAGCTACCGGTCAGAGATTTTAGAGCAGGTGCGAAGTTATCTTGCTCCTCTTCCTTCTCCGCGTCTTCCATCTCTATGTCTTCCAAGGCTTTGGGAGCGGGTGCGGACTCGATGACTGTTTGCAAGTTTTGTTCGATAGCAGCGATATCAAAGGATGACTCCGCAACGGTCTTCTGGAAAATAGGACGCAAGGATTCCGATCGGCTGAAGTGCTGTACCAGATCCGCGAGGTGGGTTTGCGCATCCAGAGACATAGCACCATCCTTATGAGAATTGCTACTAGCGCGCAGGACTATTGCCATGCCACTGCCCAATTCGGCCTCTCCTAACAGCTCACTCTCGAACATAAGCGACAAGAAATCAAGACGGGCTGTGTCTTTCTGCTTCGAAAGGTCCTGTACGCAGCCTGCCACCAATCCAAGTAGTAGTTGAGATGCCCGGTGTTGTTTTGAAGTTTCGGACAACTGCTGAAGAGGGTTCTCTAATCGAAGGATGGCTTTGAAAACACGCTTTGGTAACGTAGTGTCCGGTTTCTTCTGCGCAAGGACAGCTAAGCAGACAAGACCTGAGTTCACCGTTTCTTCCGTCCAAGACTCTGCCACAGCCTCCATCAAGCTATCGAGGACCTTGTCGTGCAGAGAAGCCTTTTGTGCAATAGCCACGCAAACCATGTAGCACCCGATGACCAGCTCTGCTACATCCTTCATAGCCAACCCGTCATTCAAAACCGGAAGAACTCGCATAATGATATCATCGTGATTTTCCTTCTCAATGTTTCGTCGACCCGAACGCGCTGAATCCAGCATACCAGCAACGGACTCTGTTACGATACCAGCCCAAAATGTCAGAAGCGCATGGTGACCTGCTTGTTCCTTGCTGACTTGGATGGTGTATCTATTTAAAGCTGCGAAGAATGGCTTGTTTGTGGTAGCACTGTGCACGAGCGGATGGCGCGGGGGGTTGACTGAGCTTTTCTTATAAGGATTGAGAATTTTAAAGGTCGGTGTCAGATCTTCTGGGAGTATGGACAGTAGATTCAGGAACAGAGGGGTGGTGTGATATGGAAGGAATGTGAGGATCGTAAACTCCGTGTTATATTCATGTATCCTGCACGGTCTGTTAGCCCACGGTTGTCGAACAGTCAATCGATCAAATCCATCGTACCGAAAACGCCTAACGAGCCATTCAACGGCCTTTACGGCAGGACTCAGCAATAACTTCCCTCCCACCAAAGCAAGAAAAGTCTCCAAGACTGCATCTAGCTCCTTATTCTGGGCAGCGTTCATCTCCGTCCGCTCCTGCACCTTGCTCTGTTCGCTAAAGATCGTGCGCTCGAATTGCGCAAATCGAGGATCCAGCTCGCATAATTCCTGGAAACCTTCGTTGCATATATCATAGATCGTATCGAAATCTTGGGACCCTGCGACCTTTCTGTCGAAAATCAAAGATTGTGAATGCGATATCCTCTGCGCCTTGAGGTTTAACTGGTTGGTCGAGTTTGCCGCAATCTGCGACAGCTGCGCGGCGAGGGACGATGCCATCTTGAAGCGTAAATTGTTTCTTAACCGTATTTACAATAGTAACCCATCCCTCAGAAACACACTTCTCAAACTTGAACAACAATTCAGTCTCCCCAGGCGTATTGGGTTATTTTTTCACGCCAGCACGGTAGGTAATCGGAGTAGCTTTTTTTTTACTGCCGCCTCTCCAACAAGAAAAAATCGCGGGAAGCGGAGGCGGAGTTTTTCCAGTGACAACCACCAAACTACTGATCGTCAAGACTCACGATGCCTCACGTTCAGGAGCATGGATTCCTCTAGCTCTCAGGTTGGTCCCTATTCATGGAAATCAGAATTATCATTGAAACTAATTTGAATGTGTTTTTTTAGCCAGAGAAGAAGTCCATCCCACGGTTCGCCAGCTTCAAGCCTCGACCAGCGCCTCCACCCGAAGCTGATCGGCCTCCCGAGCGCCGCAGTCGCGACAGCTCCGAGAAAGAAGACAAGCACGGCCACCACTCAAAAAGACACCGTTCGAGACACAGACATCACCGAGACCATTCCCGCTCGAGAGATCGCCGAAGAGAGCGTAAAGACATTCGTCATGGCCATAAGGAGGCGTATCATTCCGAACGGGAGCTCATTCCTGAGCACCGATCGGCCCCGCAAGACACCGTGAAGCTAGAGGAGGAGGCGTCCGATCTATTTGTTGTGGATTGTAAAGGTGACAGGTACAATATCATATACGGTACTATTCATCGTTACAATGTTCCATTCTACCACCGGATAGGTCGTGGTAGCGTGCTAGGCCTTCCTTCGACCTATAAGATCGATCGCGATACCGCCGAAGGAGACGCGTTGATCATAAAGGCAGATGCCTGGCGCTCCGATGGCTCAAGGACAAGGTCTAAGAGTATTATATCTGGGGTAAACACACAGAAGACGAAAATACTTCGGATACGACCAGCGCCTACGTTAGATGCTGCTGCAGACGCCTCGAAAGATTACCTTCCACTTAAGGCTTCCGTGCATCAGAAGCCCAGTGATATCTCAGGAGATGAGGGTTCAGACGACGAGAAATATGGCTATCGTTCAATTCATGGAAAGGCGAAGCATGAGGATAACCTTCCTAGTGACATGGAAGAAGTATCAGACACCAATTTGAGCGGTGACGAGACGGTGCGAGTCGACCCTGATAAAGAGATCAAACAGCGCAGTGTTGAGTTGTCCAGGAATGTTGAACGCAATCCCACCGATGTCCGTGCATGGATTGACCTTGTCGAGCATCAGGAATCTCTTCTGAAAGGTTCTGAAGGAGAAACGAGAACCCTCACGTATGCTGAAAAGAAGAGCCTGGCCGATATCAAGATATCTCTTTACGAGAAAGCCTTAAAAAAGATTGGGGACCATGCTTCTCGTGATTACCTTCTACTCGGACTTCTAGAAGAAGGCGCCAAGCTTTGGGACACGAAAAAGCTTTCAGCACGGTGGCAGACTGTTTTGAAATCAAGTCCTCATTTCATCAGCCTTTGGGTCAAATACCTGGATTTCCGGCAGACTGAATTTCTTGACTTTACTTACGAACGATGCTATGCTACATTCATCGACTGTATGAGATTAAACAGGTCTGCATCAGACAACCCGGAGAAATCCCATGTTCAAGTCTACCTCTTCCTTCGCTTAACACTTTTCATGCGAGAAGCAGGGTTCGCCGAACATGCAGTAGGTCTGTGGCAAGCAATTCTAGAGCTCACCCTCTTTCAATCAGGGACAATCGACTCTGCCACAGCTCGAGAGGAGGTGTTGTCAGCTTTCATGGATTTCTGGGATTCTGAAGTTGCGCGTGTTGGTGAAGTTGGCGCAAAGGGATGGCGGAGCGGCCATAATACTCTTCTGGAGCCCAGGTCCTTCACGCCGCGACTTCGAGTCAACTCCAAGTCTATATTCGCGTCTTGGATGTCATGTGAACGGGAACATATTCACAACGCTCGCCTTCCAGCTCGCAGCTTAGATGAAGAGAACGATGATCCTTATCGTGTAGTTCTCTCGACCGACCTTCGAGAGGTCCTATCCCTTGTATGGGGCTTGGCATCAACAGACGTATTAGTTGACAGCTTTTTATATTTCTGCCATCTTCCTCCTATTGCATTTTCCAACGACTCGAAGAAAACAAATCATTGGATGGGTGACAGCTTCTTGCGAAATGAGTTCATGAGCAGCTCTGATCCCGCGCTTGATCGCTGGGTTCATAAATGGAACACTAATACTAGGACTACCGCTTCGGTGCCGGTTTACTTCCAGAATTTTGTTCATTCATTCGACACTCTCTTCGCAGACCACGAAGCATGGTTTTCCTCCATCGGTCCTTGGGCTACCGCCGTACTGAACTCTCAATCCGATGTCGACCCTGAATGGGTTTCCAAGGTATTGAGATCTTTAGTAGAGGCGATGCCACGAAATGACCATTTGGCTGCGTATTCAATCGCAGTGGAGTTTGCATGTGACCGCATTAAGGCAGCAAAGTACGCGAAATCCTTACTTAAGAAGCGGCCGTCCAGCCTGTGGCTCTACAATGTGTATGCTCTTATTGAACGTCGGTCAGGCAACCTGGAGGCTGCCGACCGTGTGTGGGAAACTACTCTATCTATGAGCCAAAACAGTAAGATGTTTACTGAGAGGGAGAAGGCCGATTCGGTTCTCCTTTGGCATACTTATATATGGGAAATGCTGGAAGCCGGGAGTTTAGATTATGTTTCTTATCTCTTCAATTCTATTCCTCAGAGCAGTCCTAGTCTGAAGGCTCCGGTGGATCCCAAACAATACATATTCAGCCCGACAAGTTTGCTGAAGACTCATAATGTAAGTGGGCACGCTCTTTCACTTCTCACCACTAGGCTAACTCATAGCAGCTACTGTCAGATATTCAAGAGGCCTTGCTTGCAGCCGGAAAAGCCAATACGTTCGTGGCCTGCGTAGACTGTCTAGCAATACTAGCATACCTTTCTAAGTCTCGGGATCTAAATAAAGCCCTCCAGCCATACAGCAATGCCTTCGACAGACTTGCAACATTGCCAGTACAGTTCGAATCGTTCAGATCCGTTTCTATTGAACTCCTCCACCAAGCGCGTGCAAGACTCCTTTACTATCACGCCCGCACAAGCAGCATATACAAACATTCTCAGATACGTGCTCTACTGGCAGATAGCATATCTTTATTCCCTCATAACACGATATTTCTGTCCCTCTTCGCTTGGAACGAGTCACGATTCCGTATTGAAGAGCGTGTCAGGGATACAATCATGGACATAACGACAAAAGCCCACAACCGCGCTGATCAAATTCTCACAACCCAAGTACCAATCACATCACACCTATTCTCCATCTTCACCGAACTCAACCGTCCTATTTATGCCGGTTCTACACCACACTCTGTTCGTGCGGCTTTTGAAAAGGCTATTGGTGACCAAGACCCCTCCACCCCAACACACCATAACACAGTCTCCACCGCCCGCTCCAGCCTCACGCTCTGGAAACTGTACATTCTCTTCGAGCTATCTCAACACGACATCAATCGTGCCAAAGATGTTTTTTACCGTGGCATGCGCGCCTGCCCTTGGTCCAAAGAGCTCATAATGCTTGCGTTCAGTCATCTCAGGGCAGATATCATTCAGGAGCGGTATCCTGGCGCATCACGGAAGGGTGATGGTATGAACTTTCTGGAGCTACGTAGTGTTTATAATGTCCTGATAGAGAAGGAATTGCGTATTCATGTCGACATCGAAGATGAATTGGACGAGCTTGTGGCGGAGATGCAGCAGAAGACAGCTGCGCTGGGATTACCAATTGCTATGCCGGAAGATGCCGATAGCGAGGATGAGAGGATGCAACTTTGACAACCTTTATCTTAATTACGTGTATCATATTAGTCCTTAGCCTATGAAATATAGGAAAAGTATCATAACCATTCACCCTAGCAAACTGAAGAGTGAACCATTTATGACTATATACTGGTCTACTGTACAGGGCATTGCATATCATCAGGTACATACACTAGTTCAATGACACGCAACTCGCATTGTCGAAAGGGAAAAGATATTGATAAAAGAAAACTCGTAACTCATCAGAAAAAGCCCACCAGAGCCCACTATGCCCGGCTCTCCTATCCAAAAACAAAACATTATTAGAAGTGCTCTTTCCAGAACTTGAACTTTATATCCTTAGTCGCCGATAACGCGGCTGCCTCCCTGATTTGCCTAGCAGCGGCATTGGGTCCACAGAAGTAGACTCCGATCTGCGTTGAGAATTCGGCATACAAGCCAGGCATGTATGTCCCGTCTTGGAGGCCATCACGCATGGCAGTGAAGAGACGCTGGAAGTTCGGACGGCCGAAATTGGTCCGACTCTTCAGCTCCGTAAGTGGGTCGACCTCCTGGCCGACGGAGTTGAGGTAGATGTTTGCGGCGGTGTCGTCGTCTAGACGTTGTGTGAGGTAGGTATGAATGCGCAAGAACTCCGCTCGTCCTTCATTCGCTGCCTCGTAGGCAGACTGGGATTCGAGTGAGGATAAGAGAGCCTGGAACCATTCAAAGGAAGAGGTATCTCTGCAGACCCAGATGAACTCGACACGACGAAGACGACGGGGTGGGTTGGGTCCAGCGCGCATATGCCAGATGTTCTTTAGGATGGATGCCCATGGTGTAACGCCGATGCCGGTTCCAATGAGAACGGCGATTTCGTTTTCAAAAACATCCTCGGCTGGGGCTCCGTAGGGCCCGTCGACGCGGAGTTGAGGCATCTTTTGTCCGTTTTCAAGGGCTACCTCGTACATTCCGAGCGGGTCGAGTCCTTCGAGGTCTCTGGCTTGTGCTGGTCCACATCCAAGTGCGTCGCCGAGGGCTCGTGTGAAGTCTCCCACTTGGCGGACGTGGATGCTGATGTACGGGTCAAACGGGCAGGAGGTGATGGTGAAGGGGTGCCATTGGTTGCTGGACACCTCAGGGACTTGGATGAAAAGCCATTGGCCAGCCTTGTACCTCATACTCTCCTTTTGAAATTGGATTTCCATGGCGTCTGTTTTGTTCGTTAGGTCATCGACGTGTTGGGCAAAGTACCATTCTAAACATACCGTATGGATGGCGGATCACCTTTGTTATTACCGTTCCACGCCGAGCTCGAATTTCACGATAGAGCCTTTCGAGGAGGTAAAGACCACCTGCTACTAGCTCCCACCTCCATCCTTCATATCCGATACAGTGGTTCCAGAAGTCTTTACCCGCGAAGGGTGAGTATGGGTCTGTAGAGTCGCGAACGAAACAACCCGTAGCGTGAGTGTAGAGGGCTAACATAAAAGGCACGAATAAGTGATGAGTGTACCAGAAGGTCTCGAACGACTGCTGGCGGATCCTATGATGAGCCGTAGTATACATTAGCATCATGCAAAGGAGCATTACATGACCTGTGATCCCCCCTGCTTCAGTGAAATGTATTTGTACGGCTGTAACGGGTCGAATGTTGTCTTTCTCGACATTGTAAAAGCTATTGCGTGTTAGAGCTTCGAATGGTTCTCTGGGACCCTTACTTACTTGACATAGTGAGCGGCAACATGAAGGATAGTAAAGATAAGCAGAGCATAGCTGACTTGGCGGTGGAACCATATTGATTCATCGAGTGGTAGCCATCGGATTCTAGGCCTGAGAGTTTTGACAATGTTCCTGCACATTGGCAACAGAATCAGGGTTCCATCGAATGTCAATACTAAGCCTGCACCCCTTGAAATCCAGACGGAATATTTCAGGGCATTGAGGGCATCCAATCTTGAATTATTTGCTTGGAAATACCTAAGAATGCTCAGTGAGCTAATTGCAGGATCATGTAGGCCGGCACACATACCATCCAAGTGCAAACACAAGAATATGGGAACCCCAAAATAGTATATAGAACAAGATCTTAGAACCAGTGAACAGAGAACCCCATGTGTATGACATGCTGACTCACGCGGAATGGAAAGCAACGTAGTCAATTCACGCGGGCAACTCTAGAAAAGCACAAGGAAAAGGTAGCTGCGTCATCGACCAGCAATGACTGGCGGTACGAGAGAATTGATTTGTAGCTTCGACGCCTTGGGTGCCTTTTGGAAGTAGAATGTATCCGTGCCTCAGATCAGAGGAGCAAATGGCTCAGATACTTCCAGTCTGCAATCCATGCAACCTCGATGTTCTTTAAACTGGCTCGAGTTTTATTTTCGAGAGAAACGTAAGTAATACTGATCGAGCCCCTCAAGTAATGATAGCGTACGAGGGTGAGATAACAAGGTTCCCAAAACGTATATGTATCGGTTATGTTTGCCTTTTTCCCTTTGATCCTTCGCGATATCATGTGCTGGGCTTTGGTGATATGGCGAGTAAATTGGCTTCAGCGATCGTAATGCTCAGTGGCCGATTAAGGTAACAGAAAGCAAAGCCACACACAAGATGATTATAATTCTAAACAACAATGGTTTGGTGCCAGGGCACGCGAGTCAATTCGACCATTGTTAGCTTGACAGTTACCAGGCCATGAACAGAAGCGGCTTGAACGTTGAGAGAACCTGTGTGGGGTCCAGTGATGGAAGTTCGATAATTTTTTTTTCTTTTTTTTTTTTTCCACTTTTTACTCTTCTTCTTTTGTTTCCTTGGTTCCGGGGGTGTGGTTTTGGTTGCAGGGAAGAGGGAGGGGGGGAAAGCCACCGGTCGAGGGGGAAGAGACTAAATATGCACCTTTTGCTATATTTACTCCATCCACTCACTAGTCACGACCTTTAGGGCATCGAACATCCAGTGACTTCAACGCTATGTGCACCACTTCTACCGATGTATGTACGTACCTCAAGGATACCTCAAACCCCCTAAGTTACGCTATAGGATACCTTCAATCTATCTCATCGTATGACTCGGTGATGTACCACAGTCTCGAGTCAGAAGCGTCTGCTTGGCCCCGTGGGATTCTCATATTCTTGGCCAGAGAATGAACGGCTTGATATCTATCACAAATAGTTCTGAACCTTGATTAGAAGGTTATGTCACTGTCATGTTATTCTTCTCCCGCTAGCTTGACGTTCAAAAATAGTAATTAGGAGGGGCTATCGCTATCTCTTCCGTCAAAATTCTTCTGATCTTCTCATATCCCAGTGAAAACCATGTGGCTCTAGCATAAGTCGAGAATGATTGGAGTGCAGTACGGCCTTGGCATCACAGTAGCTAACTTACGATTCCTCTTATACCCATGCCACCAGGTGATTTGCTTCTTTGAGTGTGGAGATCCTGCCACTCATTTTGGGGTTGCCCTATGAGAGACGCTCTGCAAGCGCGCTTCCCGTCCCACGGCCTAGCCGAGCAGCAACCCATCCATCGCATGGATTTATTGAACTGAGGTCGCTGCCAAATATAGCTTTCTCAATCGCTCCCAGTATAGCAATAGTCAGGAACTAGTCCGAAGTAGCAATCATCTCCGTGCATATTCTGATTTCCACTGACGGTTAGGCCTTGGCGTTAGGAGAGCCCAAGATATCCGAACTCTCGAGGTAATGCGGACGAGGGTTTTGGACTGCTCGGCTCTGCATGATGGACATCTTGTCACATCTACCCCATAGCTAGTGTGGTCTGCTCGGTAGTAAACATTCATAATTCAACTAGTTGGTGATCTAGTGCAGTGGCTGGTGGTAATACAGAAAAGACGGTGAGACCAATGATTCTCTGCGCCTCGATCAATCGCCTTGAAAACCTTCAAACTTTGCCATCTGCTTCCATTAATCCTTCTGTGCGTTGTATTTGGTTTATGAGACAATATTGAATGGACATGAGCGTCTCTGCAAGTATGGCTGTGTAGCATCAGTTACCGCCG
This sequence comes from Aspergillus flavus, assembly GCF_009017415.1. Classification (NCBI taxonomy): domain Eukaryota; kingdom Fungi; phylum Ascomycota; class Eurotiomycetes; order Eurotiales; family Aspergillaceae; genus Aspergillus; species Aspergillus flavus. The sequence goes on along the minus strand of NC_092409.1, from coordinate 3,371,116 downwards.
AGGCCGAACAGTCATCGGACATGGAATTAGCAGCAACCAGGAAACTGTTCCCCGCTTCTTGGGTCTTCACAAAATCTTCCCGGTCAAAGAGCAATGACCAGGCCCTAATTAAATAGCATGGGGCTTGTGCGGCCAATCAGAATGTGGGAGTGGCACGAGTATCGGCGACTAAAGTGTGTTCCCGCAAATCTCCTGCAGGCTGCGCTCCACTGTCACGCACCGTCGCGGCGCTAATGTACTGAGCACCTCCCATCTCGCCAGTTTCTCCTTCTGATTTGCTAGAGGCTATTGCTTTGCGCATGTAGAAAGCGCCCAACCAGGGTTTTCAATAGTGAAAGTGCTGGGATTGAACTTCGGTGTCACAACGTCTTCACTTTTATCAGGTCCAATCAAGAGCGTCGAGAGCGCTATCCCCGTGAAGAACCCAAGAGGAGATTATGTACTCAGAAGCCGTATAATGCTTCCAATTGGCTCTTGGTCTCAAGCGGTTCTTGAAACGAATCCGCGTATCACATTACTGTACGATGGGATTTCATGCGCGCATACGGAGTACGGATTTGTTGATGGGGCAATGGAGATCATGTGGTGTCCCTCGTTAGGCGCCGGGAAGCTATGTATTCCTTCTCGTCCCCTCCATATACCATTCATACCGTTTCCATAAACATGACTTTTTGGATTCCACGAAGGATCGCGCTCGATCCTGCTCGCATTGATGTTTTGTGATGTGATTAATCATTTAATCTTAATCTTATCTACTACTATCACTTTCAGATCCGACCTGTTCGCAGAGTAGCAATCAACTTTATACGACTCCACTTGCCATGTTATCACTGGGTCTTACACTGTGCGCGACTTCAATTGACACAATCAACGACTTAGACAGCTAGCCACGCCGACAAACAATTCTCTTACTTGAAGCGTCAGGAATTCTATCGACTTTCAAGTCAAACTCCTTTCGCTGGACGAAAGCGTCTCATTTCTCACTTTACGTGGTTGCCGAGGACGATTCGGATTGCCATGGGAAGGCTTATCAAAAACCACTGGGCCCGCTTGATAATCCTCACGGCCGCGGCATGTATGATGGTTCCTCCCTGTCGGATAGAGGCCAAGCTAATGCATTTCACCGATCCACAGATCAAGTAGGCAGTGCCATCGAAGGTTTCATCTGGCCAAAGATTTTCTGGGATTTCATGACGAAGAACCTCAACGGCGCAGTAAAACCGATCCCAGTGTTACAAATTCTCAACCTGCTCATGGGATTGCTCGGTCTCGCATGGGAATGGCCACTGAAATACTTTGCTGGAACTTTACCGCACCGCAGTATCGAATTCCGCCTTATCCTATATCCTCTTAGCGCTCTACTTTCTATGCTCCTATATCAGGGAACCGATCCCGCCATCTATTACCTTGTCGGAATAGGTGTATACTTCTGGGCTTATTCCGAAGGCGAGGTTTGTACAATTGCAAAAGGCTTGAATAATTGAGATAAAATGTCTAATAAAAAATAGGTTGTCTGCCCGGTACCTTGGACCTTACCAAAACGAAATTCTCTCAAAGTATAACGATGCGTGTTCAGCGCTTGAATTACGACCTAATGACTTGAAACGACATAATTAATGACTATTTGAGTGGTTATCGGCGTTACCCCCGGTTCTTCAAGAGAAGATATATGAGTAGCCAGCAATGGCCTTGCCTGATTTCAGTCTGACCCTTTGCCCCTGCGCAATTACTCTCAACCATTATTGATACCCGCCGATAGAGAGGCACAGAAGGAGAAGACCCCGAACAGAAAAGGCAAAATGGAGGCATTGTAACCGCGATCAAATAACCCAATGATCATGGCCAAGTCCATGGAGCGCAAACTTCTAAGCTGCTCCGAGCCAGTGACAATTAATTGGGCACGGTATATACTAAAGCGATGGATAATAGCCGAATTGGCGACCTCGATGCGTATAGTATCTTGGCTCGTGTACATACATAAATACATACTACCTATATATACTAGTGCTAGTCTTTAGATATCGAATAGATACAATGGAAGACTCTGATAGCAATTGGGTTGACCACCTAGGCTCTCATTTCCAACTTAGGAAACTAACTACCTAAATAGAATACGACAACCTCGGTGCCTGGATGCCTTGCCACCTTGATGCCTTGCCACCTTGATGCCTCGCCACCAGCACTTTCTGCACGTGATTGAAGCATCGACAATATGACTGGCTGATTATCACTCTTCCATACTGGTACCTTTTCTCTGTGCTCGATCTTTAATGGAAGAAAATAGAATATCACACTAACTATTCAGCAGCTAATAATGATATAAAGCCTTCTAAATATTCCCTAGATTTCACCTTCTCCAAAAGTGTCTGCGAACTGATACCAGCTACCACTGATCCCAGCCAAAGCTCCCATAGTTACCTCGAAGTTGGAATGTCGCCTCCAGCTTCCACAACCCTTATCAACGAAGATATCCACGTCGAAACAACCTTCGCCACAGACGATTCTGAAGACGTCCCCGTTAACAAGAAGACCAGCTTCAATGGCAGACTGAACCAGTACTTCCACACGTCCAAGAATATCTCCAACTCTTCAATACAAGATACATCATCCAAGCGAAAGTCCGAATCAGAGTCCAACGGCCAATCCAGCAACGACAATGACTCGAACTCCAAGCGAAGAAAGAAAGCCATCTCTACCACCGTTCTCAACCTTCCCCAACGGATAACCCGTTCTCGCTCCGCGTCATCATCGCCGGCCTCCTTCGCCTCGCCGTCCCCGTCGCCCGCCACGGAGCCAAGCACACCAGGTCGTTCTCGCGCTCGCCGTCAGCCCTCTTCCCGCAAGAGTACACCAGCGTCTTCCTCCGTCTCGCTCCTCCGCGACACCATCCCGCCGAACCTTACCCTTCTCCTGGTAGGCGTCAACCCGGGTATCATGACCGGTGCCACGGGGTACGTCTACGCTCACCCATCCAACTTATACTGGAAGCTCCTCCATTGGTCTGGCATAACGGCGATTCGGCACCCTCCCTCTGATACCTATCGGCTACCGGAATTATATAATATCGGGAATACCAATATCGTAGAGCGTCCGACCCGCGACGCCAGCATGCTCAGCAAGGCGGAGATGGACGCCGGCGTGCCCGTACTAGAAGAGAAAGTAGCCAAGCAACAGCCAGAAGCCGTTTGTCTTGTTGGCAAGAGTATCTGGGAGGCTGTATGGCGGGTTCGTAAGGGTCGGGCCATTCGGAAGGAAGAATTCCGCTACGGATGGCAAGATGAGTCGGAGAACATGGGTCGGAGTGAGAGGTGGAACGGGGCGCCGGTGTTCGTTGCTACCACTACTAGTGGGCTAGCAGCTGGGATGAGCATGGCCGAGAAACAGGCCGTATGGAACGAACTGGGAAAATGGGTGAATAGTCGACGAGCAGCCAAGAAGAACAACCTTCCAGAGTAACTATATACAAGGATCTTAGAATTATTCCATTACATGAGCAATACTACTTTCGTACTTACTAGTCTAATGTACGACGCTACAACGAGGAAATCCCACGGAACGAGAATCAAAATTTATACGATCCACTCAGTAGAATCATTTCATTGATGCCATGATTTATGCATGCATATTCGCATATTCCTAACCTCAGATATAATAAAATTTAGAGAAAAACACCCCAATAAAACAAATCAATCCATGGCTCATAAAATCATGCATAGCTCTGCTGAATTAAGAAAATTACCGGCCAACGACAGGGGAGTCTTTAGCGTCATTGGTACCACCCTGGCGTTCCTTCGTCTAGAAATATAAGTTAGCATCGAATCTCAGAATGGAAGTGAGGGTTAGGGGAGAAGAGCATACCACAGAAGACTGGTATTCGCCGTTCTCTAGGATCTTCTTAATGCACTCATCCTCGTTCGAGGTACCGAACTCGGTCTCCAGAATACCCTTGCTAGCGCCGTCCATGATGCCTTGAGCACCGTGTCTAGTAAAAGCATGTTAGGATGCTATTGGTCTGGGAAGAGGGACAGGGAGGTAGATGGGAGGAACCTACTTGTGAGTAACAAAAATCTTAAAGCCGTTTACCACATCGGCCAGTGGGATTGAGCGATCCTTGCGCCAGTTGTTGAGGATCTCAATATCGTCGACGAAGACTACGAAGTCCTCAGAAGATCCCTTGTAGAAGACCTTGGCAGTTTGTTCGTTGGCACGAGTCATCTTGACGTGTTTGGAGGATTGAATTGAAGTTGGAAAAAGTCAATTGATGCTTCACTTTTCGTTTGGAGGTAACGAAGAGGGAGAAGTGGAAGTTGGAAAGCAGTGGGAGGTCTATGAGCTGTCGCGTGAGATGAGGTAGTATATGATGACGTCACTCGGTGGTTCGGCGGGAGAGAAAGTTCAAGATGTCAATGACTAGAGAGTCGTTCACGTAGGAGGAGGATCTCGAGATAAATAAACTAGGGTGATAAGAGAGTAAGATACAATTGTTCTCTGAAAGTGAAGATGTTATTCTATGCCACTCTTAAAGAGGGTTAACACGGTCTCTAAATAAGGTCGTTTGCTACGGATTGGAGGGTCGACCAGCAACCCCTCCGACGTCATACCCCGTGAGAGATGGAATTAAATGACTTACGATGGGCTCCGCTTTTTCTTGCCCCGACCACAATGCAAGGCATATTACTCACTCAGTATGTCGATGATGCACTCAATGCTTGGTGGGGAGATTTTCCCATTAGTATCTGATACTAATTGCCTCGCCAACCACCGCATTTCTCAGCCCACTCTCCTCCCCCCACCTGTCTCAGCGAATCGATACGAAACAAATAGATACCTTCCTTTCCGACATGAAAGCACTTGGACCCTCAACCCTGACGCAATATCGCAGATACTCTCCATCCCAATTGCATCATTATCCTCCACTAACACACACGCGTAAGCCTGGACTTCTCTTTGGTCGCCTCAATGACATGGAATTAAACATGATCCGGATAGATGTCTTCAATGAAGGACTCTCGACGCGGGCGCGTCCACAATTTCCGTCTCCCATGTCTGTCTGCTGGCGACGAAGGCCGCAAGATGGCTTTGGGTGGTTCCTTAGCCTTAATGTTTTACTGTGTTTCATGGTTCCCATGCTGGATTTCAAAAGACAGCCGACATTCTTCTCATCGCTAAGTCCCCATTTAGCGTGGAAAGCTTCGTCTTTATCACTGTCGTTGGACCATTTACGCTGAGGAGTCTCTCTGGTAGAGTAAAGTTTCTCAACAACAGACTGGCTTCGGGGAATGTTCACCGAACTTGAACGTCTGTAGACCCCCGGACGGACAGTAAAGCGCCTCATAATTGTGCCCGGCCGAAAGAGAATGTCGCCTTTCGCTAAGCTCATCCCAGGGTATGGGAGGTATTCCCGAGTGTACACCGATGAGATAATTCTTTCCAATCTTATCCGGTCTTGTCTTCGAGTTGTCAGTATAACTGGTGACTCTGGAACCGATAAGTTCGGTCGCTCGAACTCGCCGTCTACATGACGAGCAGTCTGTCCTAGCTTGTGTGGGCAGTGCGTTCTCTTGATCACTACATGCTGCAGGTCGGACTCAACGCGTGAAACTGCTACCGAGTGGACAGAGGCCATACGAGAGAATGAAGGCTCGAAACTCGCCATTTGATCCAGAGGGGCCAAGTCCAGGGTAAGAAAGGAATATCCTCGCAGCTCCGAGGACACTGGCCTTTGCATATTAGCCGATAGTGCGGCTGACTTGAGAAACTCGGTTTTCCATTGCTTTTCTTCGTACGCGGATGAGGCACTCAAAACGAGCTCAAACTTTGTATTTTGAATTTGAAACACCAATTTCCATGAGAAGAAGCACCCATGGCAGCAAAGACCTATTCTGCAGCTTAGCATAAGAAGGAGAGGGAAAGGGAAAGGAAGAAAGCCTTCGTACCTTTTCCATTCCTTAGAGTATCGATCTTCGCATCACAGACATACAAGCACGCGACCACTTCTAAGCTGCGATCGTCATTCTTGGTTTTGGCCAGCAAAAAGTGGCTCTTGAATAAGACACAGACCATATAGTCACCTGCAAGGTATGTCGAAGACTGGTATGTGGCATGGAGAACTCCGCAAAGAGTCATTGGTCCCAATTGTTTGTAAATGTTATGAACAGCAACCTGAAAGCCGGTCAAATTCCATACGTACGCAGCCTTCTGGATTTCTATTGATCCAGTTACTTACCAGTTTGGGGAGCCTTAGCATTTCTTGTAAAAAGAGGGTCCTTTGTACCATCCCTTTGTTAACCGGATTGCCAGGCGTGTTATTGATTTGATTGATCATGGCACGAACGCCCTCCAAAGCTTGGTGAATTCCGTCATGCGCAGTTGGGTCGTCTTGAATATGGGTCCACTTTAGTAACTCTTGGAGCAGTAATGGATACTTGCAAAGGCGTTGGATTGGCTGAGGCTTCATCAGCATTTGACTGTACATCTCTTTTGCGCTATTGACTCAAACCTTTATGAGGAGGTCATGCAACAGCATCGATTTGTTATTTTCGAGGGCCTGGTTCTCAATCGACGATACTGACTTCGACAAGGCTTCGATACCATTCTCCAAAACCGACCAGTTCGGCACTGATTGACGTAGAATATCCACATCCTCCGTAAGCTGCTCGTAATTGCTACAGAAATCCATATATGTTGCAAATGACGCTGACTGCAGAGTTCGGCATCAGCACTGCCAATCAAACAAGTTCGAGCAACGTACTAGCTTTCCAATCTCAACTGCAACTTCCAGTGCTTCATTCGCTTCTGCTGCAAGTGCTTTAAAGCGCGAAAGTACGGATCTCTTGAAACAACGTGTTCTCATAGATCGATTCTGAAGCGCTCTCGGACTCAGAGCAGTAGGATTAAAGCGCTCATGTACACCCTGAGGCACCAATCTGTCATATTCTACCGCAGCAAGGCTAGACATTGGCGTCACCTTCCGGATCCGTGCCAGAAGGTCTTCGTGTAGTTCGCGAATTTGGTGGAGATTGTAGTAGATCTCCGGTCTTGCGGAGAAAAGGAAAAGCACCTGGGATGGCCAATCAGTCAGTTTCGAGGCGGACTCTTGAAGCCAATGCAAGGTATACATTGATAAGGGCTTTCAAGCCAAACACATAGTCCGACTCAGTAGTAATAATCTCTCGAAGAACTTTACGCCGCTTAACAGCGCGGTTGTGTGCTTCCTCATCGATCGATAAGCTCAATGCTGGTCTTAAGCTCTCTATAGACCCACGCAGGTCTGAGCCAAAACTCCGATTCGTACTCTGGGTGGTTCCCCTTGATCTCGCTACACTTTGACTGGCAACGCTCAAAGTACTCGTCTTGATGGTCTCCAGATTGGATGAGTGACCCGAGAGACATTCCCACTGCAGATCCTGTCCTCCTCCACAGGGCAATGCATTGGTATTCTCACAGCGTGTCTGCGTAGTATCCGACCAGCCCTCCACGTATCTTAGACGCTGACAGGGACTGTAGCTCCTTTTTGCTCTAAAGCTGTTTAACCAACGTTTAAACGGTAGAAAGCTTGAGGTATGCTCTTCTGACGCATGTGAATCGGTTAAATTCCTGCGTTTCGCCTCTAAATCGAAGTCTCCCATGACTAAATGGTGCTTTTCAGCCACCTCTTCTTTGAGCCCTTCCATAGTGATGGATAAAACAACAATTCTATATAGAATAGGGTAGTCCACGGTGGGAAGGAATCAGACCCATCCCTTCAGTAAGAATACATGAAGCTCGTAGGGCAGAAAACAGTAAAGCACATGCTGTAAAAGGAAGCCATCGCCCATAGTGCATTGTAGATAACCAGACTAAGATGGAAGGAAAATAAGATACACCTTCCTACAGAACCAACATGCGACTGATCATGAACAGCGCAAGCCAGGGTAGGAACGACTTAATCCTAAAATTAAGCGCAGAACTACTGCTACTTTTGCTAAAATAAGTTTCGCTTCAAATACACTTAATTTATTTAGAAGTTATCTTTGAAATTTACCCAATATATTACCAATACTTTCAAATTTGGAGGACTCACAGATATAGTAATTATGTTAGTATTTTTCCTAGTATTAACTTTAGGATTTGCCTTTGAACTAGGGAAAAATGCTCTAAAAATTGAAAGTAGACAACATCATTCTCTTGTAATGTATAAGAGAATCGTGAATCATATGTAGCATAATTTTGGTTCTCTATAAATCCTTGTGATTGAGATATGTTTTCATTATGTGACACAGGAGGATTTTGTTCTGTCTGAGGTAGATTATCTTCAATATATCCTTCTCGTTTTCTATTTAATGTAGAATAACTTGTCAAGTGCAGTGAAATGTACCTGGAACAAGCTCTCACTATCTAATTGATCATATACACAAGACGCATAGCTGAGGTAAATCCACCAACGTCAAATAATCCCTATGTTGAACCAGTCAAATCGATCAATGTCTTCTTATTTATTACGGTATTCGAGAGTACTGTGTATAAGCATAAGTGACTGAGGCCTTTAAAAGGCCATACGCCAAGATCCGAACTTCCCCCAGATTTCCAGAACAAAGACCCACCAAACTACCACCACCTTATTTTATCACTGTCACAGACAACTCTTCTTGGCCTTCTATCCCAACCACAGCAGCGATGCCTTACTTCTCATTGGTTTTATTCTAGGATGGGAATACATATGGACGATAATATTCATGCTCCAACAGTGGCCTCCGGTCCTACAACGACCGGAGGGCCTGACCGCGACCCGGCCAAGCTCTCCATGGTCGAACTGATGCAGGAAAAGGAGCGTATTGAAGAGGAACTTTCGGCGTTGAGCAGTGTCCTTACGTCTGTGAGTAACTAGATGGCTCCTATCCTCAAGAACATATCTAATCATTTGGATCTTTCGCAGCACGGTGTTAACATGAATTCATCGCTGACAACATTCGACGACTTCCCACGAGCCGATATCGACGTTGCCCAGAGTAAGAATGCTTCTCTTTTGTCCAAACTGTCACTAAGCCTAACGCAGTCCGCACAATACGCACAAAAATTATTCGACTTCGCTACGATCACAAAGAGGTCATGAAATATCTCGAGAAAGGTATTCACGATCATTTTTCGAATCTTCAACGCGCGCAAGGCGATACCTCTTCTATCAGTAATACAAATGGGTCTCGCGGAACACAATCCAATTTAACTAGCAATTCTCCGTCGGACGCCGCGATGCTTGGGCCACCGTTCGCACGAGTAAACAGTGTCGCAGCCGCAAGTCCTGCGGATCAGGCTGGACTGAAAGCGGGAGACAAGATACGCAGCTTTGGGACCATTAATTGGATTAACCATGAGCGTCTCTCCAAGGTGGCTGAATCGGTCCAACAAAACGAGGGGGTAAGTTTTAACAGCTCTTCTTTTCGCCTTTTTTCAATTGTACCTGGGGACGGTTTGTCGCTTAAGATCAAGGGCCAGTTTTATGAATGACTGACTTTTATTCTATCAGCGTACTTTAATTGTCAAAGTTCTGAGGCAGGATAATGGTGATGTCACAGAACTGGACTTGGAGCTTGTGCCACGACGAGATTGGGGTGGCCGTGGTTTATTGGGCTGTCATCTTGTTCCTTTGTGATTTGAGACAAAGGCTATTGTATTTGACGAGGCATGCAGTATGGTTTCTTAATGACTAGAGTTGTTTAATGGGACAAGCAAGAAGGCATCACAAAGGAGTTACTAATTATGATATCAATGATGATGACTGGAAAACATTTACGAAAAACACCATGGCGGAGTGCCCTGAGATAGCTCTTTTTTTTACCTTTTTCGTTTACATCATATCAGTATATTTGGTTTAGTAAAAGTGATCGATAGCCGTGCAATCCTGCGGGGCATGTGTGCCTGAGGCTTTTGTCACGTGGCTTAAAACTTGGTGACCGACTCAGGGCAAAAATCCCATCACCAGGTTCGCCTTTCACTTCGTTCCCTCCCTGTGCTTAAAACCCTATCTCACCGTATACACCGCGTTCATTTATCTATCATCAGTCGCAACCGTTTGTCGACTTTTGATACGCATAATCTTCTTCCCGGACCTCATCGTTTTTGAGACTTTATTCCACCTTTTTTTTCACATAAAATATCACCATGGCTACCCCAATCCCAACCTTTAAGCTTGTCCTTGTCGGTGACGGTGGTACTGGAAAGGTAAGTTGGATCTATTTCTTTGACATTAAACAGCGTCCATATGTCCTTTGTCTATATCTCGTGGTCGCTATCTTTCGGCACAGGAGGCCTTTCTGCCATTACTCTTTATCCTCCCTTCCCCTCCGCCATCGCCAAATCTCTTAACCCGATAATGAGACGTTCTTACTAACATTATCCCTTACAGACCACCTTCGTCAAGCGCCACCTTACTGGCGAATTCGAGAAGAAGTATATCGCAACTCTCGGTGTCGAAGTGCACCCTCTTAATTTCACCACCGTATGCCCCACCAAGGACCCCGCTTTGGGCTATACCCCCATCCTGTATTCAGACGACTAACGATTGTGGTAGAACCTTGGACAAATCCAGTTCGACGTGTGGGATACTGCCGGTCAGGAGAAGTTCGGTGGTCTGAGAGATGGTTACTATATCAACGGCCAGTGCGGTATCATCATGTTCGATGTTACCTCCCGTATCACCTACAAGAACGTCCCCAACTGGCACCGTAAGTTCTTTTTACATCCTCGGCATGTGAATATCTGAGTAACCCAACTTCTAGGTGATCTCGTCCGTGTCTGCGAGAATATCCCCATCGTGCTGTGCGGCAACAAGGTTGATGTCAAGGAGCGTAAGGTGAAAGCCAAGACCATCACCTTCCACCGCAAGAAGAACCTCCAGTACTACGATATCTCCGCTAAGTCGAACTACAACTTCGAGAAGCCCTTCCTCTGGATTGCTCGGAAGCTGGTCGGCAACACCTCGCTGGTAAGTTGCCTTTCTGCGGTCCACTGTTATCGCCTGCTAAAATAGTATCTAGGAATTCGTTGCTGCCCCTGCTCTTGCTCCTCCTGAGGCACAAGTCGACCCGGAACTTCTGGCGAAGTACAAGGCGGAGATGGATGAAGCCACGGCCCAGCCTTTGCCCGATGAGGATGATGCCGACCTGTAAGCGTGAGATCGACGTATGGATGGGGCTGGACAACCGTCATGGCCATGGTCCCTCCCAACATGTTGGGTTCGTTATGCAAGGTCTCGAATTACGATACAACGATAGCGGTCGGAGGATGGGTTTGCGGATGATGGGGGATGATCATGCGTTTTCCATATAACTACTAGTAGTCTAGACTCTCCACAAAGTTTTTTGATTTTTTTTGAAACGATAACAATATTGACAGCACAAAAGAACCACAACATGCTCTGTGATTGTTGGCTATCTCAGCATAGCCTACTGAAAAGAGAAACAAAAGCATTATTCTTTATTTCACAGGAAAGAAAAACAGAAGAAAGTAAAGACAGAGTGTATACTTAGACTCAACTAATATATAGACTGGATGCACACACATACCAACTGTGCCAGTGGGTGAGATGCCATTTCTCCTATTTAAACATGAATAGTAGTAATCATGATCCATGATGTCAATATTTCTGGATGGTGTTAGGAAGTTTTGTACACCTAGGTACTACTACTAGGTAGGTATTGCATATGATATACCCGATTGGGGAAGGTTGTCGACGCGACCTCAGGACTCGAGATTCACCTACAATGAAGAGTAGTAGCAGTAGTAGTAGTGGTAGCTACTGGGGTATATTCACTGATGGAGGCTGTTTGAGAGCAAGACTTATATTCTAGTAGCCTCCAGAAGTGAAACTCTGATGGATGAGTCTGTTTGCAGTCGAACAGTATTATTTGTAAGTATAGTAAGGACTAAAATATATCTATCAAATATACTATATCAAGAAGAAAAGCAAGCAGATCCTCTGAAACTATACTAGGATTAAATACAAGAGCGATATTAATAGTTCCAGGCCAACGATAGAATTATGATATGGTATATAAGTGTATGCGATAATGTGATGGATCAAGAGGAGGGGAGAACACAGGGGTGAGTAGATAAAAGGGAAGAAAAATTTCTCCAGCTGATAATGTAAAGTACAACTACTACTGACCAACAGGCACCGACGTCAGTCAACGCTGTAGTGCAGGCAGCAGCTTCATAATACTCATTCACTATTAAATTCTCTTGTGTTTTCTAGCCTATTCCGGGCATATTTGCCTGTCTCCTTTTCTTTTCTTTTTTTTTATTTTAACTTTTACGCCCTGTTCCATCAGAATTAACATCCACTTTCCGCTGCCAAGCGCGATCGTCAATCTACACATCATCGTCTCCAGCGATCATTTATCCCACATCTTACATTCTTCGGTCTTTAATGTCGCACCTCAAGTTAACTCATGCACATTGCAGAGCTGTGAATTGTCCCTGATCGCGAAGCCGGAACGCCTTTGTGTCAAAGTGGCAGCTTTGGGCACTAAGCTCACAAGCACATTCTCAAACTTGGATTCATCTATCATGGCTTCCTCAACTGACGCGTCTATAGAAGACCTCCTGGAAGATCTTCAGCTAAACCATGTTATTTTGCAAAGCTTAGAAGAACAACGACCAAATGCCGTTGCTGAAAGGCAAGAGATATTAGATGTTATCAAAACATTAGAAACGCGACTGGCAGAACTACGCGGTACTGCCACAAAGAGCCCGCCACATAGTCACTTTCCTCCCCACCAGGGTCCGGAAAACTCATTTTCGTATCGAGCGCAGCTAGATGGAAGCTCTGACTCTAGTCCTGTAAACTCTCCTAGGGGTTTACGACAGGGTCAGTCGACCATGTCTCCCCCGTCGCAGCCATTTCAATCGGCAAGGAGACTAGCGGAGCAATCTCAACCTCTAGGGCCGTTGACCATTCGAAAGCGTGGGCGAGAAGAAGACCATGATCCTAATCACGCCCACGATGATGGTGTCGAAACAGATTGGACTGATGATCTGGACCTACCCCTGAAACGGATCGCAACAAAGAAGCCTTCCTCTAGCCCGAGTTCATTGTCTATTCGTAGTCTTCAGGTGCAGGGGCAGGGGCAGGATGACGGCTTTGACGACAGCATTGATGAACTTCGAAGGGTACTGGGCTTGGACAGCCAAGATATACTCGAGCTCCAAGACGAACAGCGAAAAGCTGAACAATGGCTCGAGAGTCGCAAGGAACAGGAACGCCTCGACGAGGAGTATGCTCGTAGACTGGAAGGCTTGCAAGAGTCACCTCGACCAACTTCAGCCAGAAGCACTTCATCCACTCACTACTCTGGGTCTTCTTTACTTTCCCCTCCTCCCAGGGTAAACAATGGCACACCATTTCCCGATATCAATCGATCAGTGCCTGGGGCCATACAGACCCCAGATATTTATCGTTCACCATTTTTACCGCCTCCGTTGCCTGAGACAAATCGTCCTGGGCCCCAGCGCCTCCAACCGACCCTTATACCCGACAGCGATGATAGCGATATTGCCGAGATCTCAGCTCAGGATTTCGAGCTTCTCATCGGTCCTTCCTCCAAGCGCCCTTTCCCATCGCACCATTCCATCGGCAGTTCGCGTTACCCATTGCAGGACAGCTTTCAGCAACAGCGACCTTACTCTAGTCTGTATCCTTATCTAGAGTCAATGCCCGGCCCAAGTGGTATCGGTGGACCCGGCCCTGCATACGGCCCACACGTATTGCAGAACACCATGGCAAGGCTCAGCGCTGGGAAGCAGCTTCTTGAACATGCGGGGAGGTCCATTTTCGGGGGGGTTCCTAATCCCTTCTCATCCTATGATAGCTCGTTTCCTCCTTATCCAGGTCCCACGGGCTACGACATGAACAAGTTGCCGGAGTGGATGAGTGATTACTATGGAGCTGATCCAACAAAGGTCAATGAAGAGATCAAACAACTTCTGGAGACTATCAGGCCCGATTCGGATATTTCTACGGAAAACCGTGAAGGGACTCCCGAGGCTCTCAAAGTCACGTTGTTGGAGCATCAAAAGCTTGGGCTGGCATGGATGAAATCGATGGAGGAGCAGGAGCAAAAAGGTGGTATACTCGCTGATGATATGGGCCTGGGGAAGACAATACAAGCCATTGCTCTCATGGTATCCCGACCCTCTACGGACGAGGAACGAAAACCGACTTTGATCATTGCCCCCGTCGCCCTAATGCAGCAGTGGAAGCGGGAGATCGGAAGAATCTTGAAGCCTGGCCGTCACCAACTCTCGGTCTATATTTTGCATGGCGAAAAGCGAGCTGTGAGCTTTAGGGACCTGAAGAAATATGACGTGGTTCTTACTACCTTTGGAACGTTGTCTTCCGAACTCAAGCGTCGAGAAAAATACGATGAGCTACAGTCGTCTGGTGCCAACGAAGAAACCCTGTCGAGAGAAATTGCCAAATCTTTACCGTGTCTTGGACCGTCCAGCAAGTGGTATCGTGTGATCATTGATGAAGCTCAGTGTATCAAGAACCGTAACACAAAAGCTGCCCTTGCCTGTTGTCGTCTTAATGCTACCTATCGCTGGTGTATGAGCGGAACTCCCATGATGAACAATGTCCAAGAGTTGCACTCACTATTGAGATTTCTCCGCATCAAGCCTTACAGCAATTTGGAGCGGTTCAATCACGACTTCACACGGCCCCTCAAGGGGTCCAGTGTTAGTGCACAGCGCAAAGCAATGAGACAACTCCAGGTTCTTCTGAAGGCGGTCCTCTTGCGGCGAACTAAAGATTCCAAGATTGACGGGAAACCAATTCTACAACTCCCGCGACGGATCTCAGAAAAAGTGCACGCTGTGTTCAGCGAAGATGAACTAGAGTTATACAGTTCGCTCGAGGCTCGAACCCAACTCCAGTTCAACAGGTATCTCGAGGCAGGAACCGTGGGACGAAATTACTCCAACATTCTAGTCTTACTCCTCCGGCTACGACAGGCGTGCTGCCATCCCCATTTGATTACCGACTTCAGCGTCAAGCTCAACGCGAACACAGATGAACTGGATCTGATTGCGAACGCGAAAGAATTCGATCAGGAGGTTGTGATCCGCTTGAAAAGCAACAATGATGATCTCGAATGTCCCATCTGTATGGATGCCGTTGAAAATCCAATCATCTTCTTCCCTTGCGGGCATAGCACCTGTGCAGAATGCTTCTCAAGGATTTCCGATCCGTCATTAGCTGTGAGACAGGGTCACGACGGTGCAGTAGAAGTCAAGTGCCCTAACTGCCGTGGCAAAGTAGACCCGAAGAAGATTACAGATCATGTGTCGTTTAGAAAGGTCCATGACCCTGACCACTCCCATGATCCAGTCGAAGAAGAGCCCGTCAAGCCTGCAGAAGAGCAAGACGAGAGTGATGATAGTGATGACGACGATAGCCTGAATCGATTTATTGTCAATGATGAGGAGGACGAGGAAAGCTCGTCCAAGAGGTCCAGACACAAGGGGAAAGGTAAAATGGCTAAGGCCAAGAAAACCCTTGCCGAACTGAAGAAAGAAGCCTCGAAGAATCAGAAATCGAAGCGCAAGTACCTCCGTCGGCTGGAGAAGACTTGGGTGTCGAGCGCTAAAATCGAAAAGGCCATGGATATTCTGCGGGGTATCCAGGAGGGTGAGGAGAAGACAATCATTTTCAGCCAGTTCACGTCTCTGCTTGACTTGCTTGAGGTTCCGATTGTGCGTCAGGGCTGGGGTTATCGGCGGTATGATGGTAGCATGAAGCCGGGAGATCGAAACTCAGCAGTACTGGATTTCACCGATAGCCCCGATTGCAAGATTATGTTGGTGTCCTTGAAAGCGGGCAACTCTGGCTTGAACCTCGTTGCAGCATCACAGGTTATTATCTTCGATCCATTCTGGAATCCATACATCGAGGAACAAGCGATCGACCGCGCGCATCGGATTGGACAGGTGCGAGAGGTACAAATTCATCGGATTCTTGTGCAGAATACCGTCGAAGACCGTATCCTTGAACTCCAGGATAAGAAGCGAGAGCTAATCGAAGGAGCTTTGGACGAAAATGCCTCCAAGAATATCTCCAGACTTGGAACCCGAGAGCTGGCTTACTTATTTGTATGTGCTTCAAATTTGTTCCCTCGTCTTAACTGTGTCGTTCAAAGCTAACTTCATTTCTAGGGAGTTCACTAGGGGGATTCATATTTTATCTCATCAGCATGGCGTTGGCGGATTTCTGAATTGAACATTTAATTGGATTCGTATCCTCTAGAAGATACCCAAGATCTATTTACCCCTTAACTTCTCACACTTGAATGCGATTGTGTTATGTCGTACCATAGACTGTTGTGTTATTAAACAAATCCACTCCTTGCTCAAGTCCATCGAAAATACTAAGAGGAGATATGTTAATATCGGCGAACTTCTGGGTTAATCGCATTGAACCGAGACGGTCATTTGAGGCGAAATTGAAATTCGGTGTCCTTCTGGTCGCGTTTCCTTGTTGGCCTTTTTCTCCCTTCATTTCATTTATGGACGTATTAACTCCACTGAGTTGATGGGAAGATAGAATGGGATGAAATGAAAGAAAGAAAAGTCTTTATTACAGTCAACTCCTGCATAAATGCGGTGAGCACGCGAGCAGCTCCCTTGCAATTAAAATATGGGACAGAGTACATCCACCTAGTAGTAAACAGTACCCTCTTTAGCCGGAGATTCCTCGTTCGGGCTGCTTACCGCAATAGGCAATGCTGATCTTCATCTAGTTCATTTGTTTCTCTAGAATCATCGATCTGGTTATTGTTGGGACTCAACCTCCCAGCCATAGATTTAACCAGAGGTCATCTCCCTTTGTAGGGTCTTCCAGCCCCTCTGTTGCGCAACGGTCTTTATCATCGAATTGCGGGGCTCTTGTGTATGTAACCATGTGGACGGAAGTACAGTATAGATTCTTCTACCCATGTATATTCGCCCAGCGCAATATCATTTGCAGCCTGATCCTCTACATAGGGCCAGCACAGGCGAGATTGTAAATCAGAGACTGGTAAGGAGAAGACAAGAAATGCAATGCTTCATGTATGCCAGCATTAGGGTCAAGAATAATTTCCGTAGGAAACCAGGAATCACAGGAGTGAGAGCCAGGAAAAGGGCTCTGGTAAAAAGCCTCGGTCCGTATGACGAGGCATGAAATCCCGCGACCGCCCTCCATTCACATGCCCCGAACACTCCGGGGAAGCTTGACCTTCCTGATTTCTAAATCCCCAGACTCTTTCTATTTAAATCTTGTTTCTCTCCCTCCCTCTTTCCTGAGACACACGACTATTCCACTATCCACTACCTTTCACCCATCCACTACTATATACATCCCTTCACAATCGTGGTATCACAACTGTCACCATGTCTCTCAAGAACGGTACGTCTCTCCCTAGACAACTTTTCCCCACCAGCAAATATTCTATATTTCGGTAAATCCGCGACTAACGATAACTATTTATTTAGACGCTTTTCCCTCCTCCGCTGCTTTCGATGCGATCAACGCCGCTCTCCAGAGCGACGCTGCTGAGCGCAAGGAGGCTGTCGACAAGGCCAAGGCCATCGTCGCTTTCAACCTGAAGAATGACAAGGGCCAGGAAGAGAGCTGGTACCTCGACCTCAAGGAGAAGGGTGAGGTGGGCAAGGGTGCTCCTTCGGGGGGTAAAAAGGCTGATGGTTAGTGTCGCCTCGGCGTCTTCCGCGGACTTCCTTTTGTTTTGGTGACAAAGAAGCTAACCGTATCGCGTCGGTGATAAACAGTGACTCTGTCCCTCTCCGACTCTGACTTCGCTTCCCTGGTCAGCGGCAAGGCCAACGCCCAGAGACTCTTCATGGGAGGCAAGCTCAAGATCAAGGGTAACATTATGAAGGCGACCAAGATGGAGCCCGTCCTGAAGAAGGCCCAGGGCAAGGCCAAGCTATAGATACCCAGTTTCGTTGTGTAGTGTTTCTGTTAAATGTACATTTCCATCCATCTTATAAATCTTTTCTTGCTTTCTTGCTTTTTCTTTTGTGTAGGACAAGTAACCACTCATAAAGCCTACGCTCTCGTTTATCCACTGGACATATTTAGTATGAGACATGACTTCATTGCAGATCACTTTCAATTACCTTGATGTAGGCGTGGTGTGGTGAGAACACCATGTATAGGTGCATTTTCTTGCTTATATTAGTTTTCTAGGTACTACGAAGATTGTAGCCTCTTAACTTGTATACTTTACCTTGGCTGTCGTTGCCAACTGACAAGAAGTACTTTGAATGTTAACATGGCACACCCGGAATATATTTTACTGCGAATATCCGGACCCCATATTGACATCATGATACATGACATCAAAACTTGGACTACTAAACGCGATTCCTACCGATAAATACTACTTAAAAATAATAATAAAGTGAGAGTACATTTACTCATTATAATTTATAAAGGTTGGTATGATTGCGTACGTACATATCTAGGTGTCCAAGGTGGGTCTGTATGTAACAACGATGGTAAGCATTACAGGTTGTCTGTTTATTTAGTGAATTCCCCCAAGTTCACCCCTCCCCCAAGTGCAGGAGCTGTCATATACCAAGCAGCGCAATCTGTCATCGATATCGATTGTTTATTTATTTCCTTGCATGATATTGCATTCTCTCGGGCGTTTTCCCATACTATTAGTAGTAGCCTGTCAACCTGCCAAGAGGGTCACCTTGCATTCTCACGTGACCGTAATTTTTTTTCTATGGGCAACTTTCCCCGTCAAAAAAAGTCGCGAGCCTCTCGTGAAGACAAACCGAAACGAAGCTCGTTCGAGCCACGACTATCCCAATCAAAGGCAGAGCATATCGAAAGCAGGCATCTGCCCTTTTGATATCTTAGAGAGCGCTGTATTTATACCGCTCTGCCTTCTCATCCCTCACCCTCCCCTAACTCCCATCCCGTTGCCTCGCGCTCGTCGCGATCGATTTCCGGGGCACATACTCAGCGCGCAAGCTTCCCGGCTTTATCCATCTCACTGAATCCGGGCAAGGACGTGACAGTTACTGGAATAACCGCTAGTAACCTAGAAAACGACAATCAAGTGGTCCTGTCATTTGCATTTTCCGGACCATCTCTCTTACACACCTACTCCTCCGTCTCTCGCACCCGTGCGCCGGTCGCTTCGATAATCGTCGTGACAACCGGCGCTGGATCCTCAGTTGGAACCAAGAGCAAAGCACTATCTTTCCGGAAGAAGACCAACGCGATCAAGACGCCCACCTAGTGGATGAGACATCTGAGTGAAGGGGCTTGAACAGAGGTCTAGGAAGGGGGCGAAGTCAACTATTCTTGTTTGTCCGAGGCATTCAAAGCCTAGACAGGGAGACTATTAATACAATAGATGTCGAAAAGATCGGCCCAGGGCCCTCAGGGGGACAAGGATTCTAACTTGTTTGATTTCAATATGAACAGCACACCAGATGAAAAGCCGCAGCGGGCAACCGCTGCGCAAATGGCGCAGAGAAAGTAAGTGGATATAAACCTACATTTCCGATCTGTCTCATATTGTTGGCATTTACCTGCAGCCTGCCATGTGTCAAAGTGATTCAATGTGTTCTATTTGTGTTTCATTGTGCTGCTTTGTCCTATTCAGCAATCCTATTCAACATACCCTTGTCATTGTAAATCGCATTGTGCTCT
Organism: Aspergillus flavus; assembly: GCF_009017415.1. NCBI lineage: Eukaryota > Fungi > Ascomycota > Eurotiomycetes > Eurotiales > Aspergillaceae > Aspergillus > Aspergillus flavus. The sequence goes on along the minus strand of NC_092409.1, from coordinate 3,351,414 downwards.
TAACCCATCCATCCTCGATCCTTAAACTGTCCCTATGATTACTTCTCTTGTCTTTCTTGCATATAACTCTAGCAACTATAGTTGATTTCTAACATATTGAATAGGATCAAGGACGTTCGGAGACGAGCTCGTCCCAACACAGCTGCCCCCAGTACCACGGCGTCTTTCGGTGGCCCTTTCAATTCTCTTGATCCTAATACCGTCTCTACACCGTCTGCGCCCCAACCAATTTCAAACGGGTTTACATTTGGTCAGTCACAGAGCTTTCCCGGAGCCAGTGCAAATCCTAGCCAACCGTCCCAAAACGGATCGACACCATTTTCTTTCGGCTCCGGTGGAAGTAGCTCATCCTCATTCAATTTCTCTTCATCGTTTGGTGGATCGGGGTCAACGACAAGCAATCCTTTTGCTAGTATGACTACTGGCTCCACCACCCAATCGTCCGATGGAGGCAGTTTCTCTGGCTTCAAGGGAAACATGTTCAATGTTCCCCCAGCTAGTGGTTCGACCCCAGCCCAGCAGCCTTTGCCTTCGGGAGGGCTATTTGGAACAGGATCGCAACAAAACAGCACTACGGGAGGCTTATTCGGCAGCAGTACGACCAGTGGATCCTCTGGGCAACCTGCAACGACAGCCCCCGCCACCACAGGCAGTATCTTTGGACAGAACAGTGCTTCCGGCAGTGCTCCGTCGACAAACGTCTTCGGCCAGTCAGCCTCAAATAAGCCATCCCCATTCGGACAGTCCACCGCCTTTGGTGAGTCTATGCAGACATCTCCTGACGCAAAGAACAACGGTGCGCAGTCGAAGCCACCTATTTTTGGCGGTGGTGCCTCCCAAACTGGTTTTGGAAGTTCCACAAATTTCGCCAGTCCTGGGGCTGGCTCCTTGTTCGGTGGCTCTACATCGAAACCTGCTGAGACACCTAAGCCCCTTTTTGGTGCTAAGCCCACAGAGCAGTCAACTCCTTCGACCTCGCTCTTTGGCGCGACTACTCAACCCAATTCTACTCCCGCTCCCGCTTCATCTACCCCCGCAGCCTCCAGCACGACCGCCGCTCCATCACCGTCTATCTTCGGAGCTTCATCGTCAGCTAAACCCACCGCATCATTACAAAATCCCTTCCAGTCCACAAACCTTTTTGGCACTCCCGCCTCATCAACTGTAGCACCGGCTTTGGAGGATAAGGAAAAGCAAGAGAAGAAACCCGAGGAGCCTCAACCTAAGACTGGCTTCCAGTTCACGCCCTCTACCGGTGGCCCGTCTTTGTTCTCAAAGAGTGCAAGTTCTGCAGCTCCATTGGCTCCAGCAAGCGGCCTATTCCAGCCTCCGTCTACGGGTAGCTTGTTTGCTCCCAAGCCATCTGCAGAGCAGAACACTTCCAGTGCGGAGCAGGATAAAGCTAAGCCTGCTGAAGAAAACCCATTCAGCAGTCTCTTCGCGCCAAAGCCAGCTACCCCGGCCAAGCCAGTCGGAGAGCAGAAGCCTTTCACGGAGCAGAAGCCACTGCCTTCTTCTGGTAACGCTTTCGGTAACCTTTTCGCTCCAAAGCCCTCTACACCTAGCGAGGGATCGAAGACTAGCCAGCCAGAGAAGGCGGCCACTCCTGCACCGCTTTTCTCAACCCCCACATCAGGACCTGATGCTCCTAAATCTTCTGGTCTTTTCGCGCAGTCGCCATTGTTTTCGGCTCCTACTGTAGGAAATAAGACCCAGGCTCCAGCTGTGACCGCCCCGACCCCGTCTCAAAGTCCATTCAAGGTTAATGGCACAAGCACGGCCTCATCGGCCTCATCGGCTTCTGCTACCGAAAAGAGCTCGACAACAAGCTTTGAGGACATACGACCATCTGGACTTCCTGCTGATCTTGATAAGGCAAGCAAGGAAGAAGTGGAGACGTTGTATCGCATGCGCATGTTGAATGAATGCTTCAAACGTGAAGCGAATCGCTTGGATCCTACTAAAGACGACTTTGATGCTCTTGTGCAGTTCTACATGCGTGTTCGTGACACCATTGGAGCGCCAGCTGGGTCCCAAAAGCGTAAAGCTGCGGATGAAAGTGCAGCTGCTGATGGCCATTCCGTTAAAAAGGTGAAACCCTTCGGTCTGAATGCTGCCTCTAACAAGGAAGACTCTTCGCCCGCCACAACCACAACTGCGACTGGTTCTGCGGCTACCAACATCTTCGGAGCAAGCCAAGCGACCCCAACTACCAGCAAGAGAAAAGTGGCCGATGAGGATGAGAACACTGCTTCGCCAGGAAAGCGTGTCAATGAAGACTCCACGACGGCGAGCATCTTCGCGCAGTCCTTCTCAAAATCCATCAACTCTGGGTCAAGTGATGAGCCGACTAAGCCTAACTCTACTCAATCCGTTACTTCTTCTGCCAGGCCATCTACTCCGGACTCAGATAAACCTGCTTTGTTCTCCACTACGCCTATCTCTTCCCCTCCAAAGCCTCTTTTTGCAGCCTCAACCACGACAAAGGACAACTCCACGTCGACGTCGCTGTTCTCGCAATCCGCCCCTTCCTTTAAGCCAACATTTACTGCATGTACTAATGGCACCTCTACTAACTCGAATCCGTTCGTCCTAAAGCCGTCAGGCGATAAGGAAGCTAGCTCTGCACCCGCCCCTATTCCTGGTATGCCAAAATTCGGCGCTGGAGCAACAAATTTCTTCGCCCAGTTCAAGGCACAGGTAGACAAGGATGCTGAAAAGGAGAAGGAAAAGCGCAAGGCGGAAGATTTCGATTCTGATGAAGAAGACGAGGCTGAATGGGAGAAAAGAGACGCCGAAGAACGCCGGAAAAAGCTAGAGGCACTTGAGTCTCAAGCTACGAAACGCTCCAAATTTGTTCCTGGAAAAGGATTTAGTTTCGAAGACGACGAGGAGACAAGTGATCTGGATAAGAAGGAGGAGACGGCGCCCACCTCGGATGCTAGTACCTCCTCAATCTTTGACAAGAAGACCGACTCATCAGCCAAGCCCAACAACATCTTCGGTCATTTGTCAGCAACACCTTCTGAGGCTGAGGAGAACGACGATGCTGATGACACCGAGGAAGCGTCTGCCGCTGGTGATGAGCCAGAGGATATGTCCAAGGATACATCCCTTGCGCCCGCTAGCGAAGACGAAAGCAACGAATATGTGGATGCCAAAGCGGGTGCCGGCAGTGGTGCTGAGAACTCTGCTAACGACAGTAGTGACGACGGTGATCTTACCAAGGCTCTGAAAAAGTCGAAGCAAGAGAAGACAGCCACAAACGAGCAATCCGCCAGCGATACAGGCGCGAGTGGTCGTAGCTTGTTTGACCGTGTCGAGTACAAGCAAGACGGCACGCTGAAGCGTCAGGACGACGAGGAGCAAAAGCCCCTTTCTACGTTTTTCAATTCCTCCAAATATGCGTCCTCTTTCAACTCACCGGGAACGCCAAACCCATTTGCTCCGACTCCCTCTAAGTCTGATGCCGAGAAAGATGATGCTCCCACCTCGAAGCCCGCAACGCCAAACCCCTTTGCCAGCCTCTTTGGTTCCCCCTCGCCTACCCCTGCTGCAGGCACCCCATCTATATTCGCCCCAAGCGCCGCCAAGGCCGGTGCGGATAATACTTGGAAGATGAATTCTCCCATTAAGTTTGCCAGTGACTCAAATGCAGCTTCTACTTCGAAACTTGATTCCGCATCCGCGACGCCGGCTGCTGATTCCTCGAAACCATTCTCCACACTATTTGGAGCGGCACCTGCTACCAAGCCTGCATCTTCTGGTACTGGATCGCCATCACCTGGCTTCACATTTGGTGGACCTGCGCAGCCACCATCATTCCTGGCTCCATCGACTGTCAGCTCTGCTGCTGCCAGCCGCGCGTCCACTCCTGGAATTACATCCGACACGGGAGCCGAGGAGTCTGGAGATGGTGATGCAGCTGAGGCTTTGCCTCAGGCTAACCTTGCTCAAAGTCGAGCCGGTGAGGAGAATGAAGACATTGTGATCGAGACTAGAGCGCGCGGCTTGAAACTCACCAAAGATGGATGGAACAGTCAAGGAGTTGGGTTCCTCCGCGTGTTGAAGGATCGCACTACCTCTCGCGGCCGTGTTATACTTAGAGCTGATCCGAGCGGCAAGATTGTCCTGAACGCATCCTTGATCAAACAACTCGATTACACCGTCAAGGGCACCAGTGTGCACTTCCTTGTACCCCAGGTTGATGGGCCTCCGGAACAATGGGCAATCCGGGTTAAGAAGGAGGAAGCGGAACGCCTTGGGACTGCAATGGAAGAAACCAAGGCATAGTTGGCAGAACTCCTCTGCTTACTATAATTGAACGTGGTGGTACATTGGTTGCAATTGACCACCATCATGATGCTCTTCTTTCCAAGTTGATAATTACTGGTGATGTATTATGGCCTTTTTACTTTATAGTTCCCCTTCCTTCGCGCCTGTCTTGTAAAATCAATTATTGGAACATGTTCAGGTTCAGACGCCGTATGCATGGCCTTCTGTTTCTTTTCCAGGTATCGTGATAAAGTCCAGTCCCTCACAGCGCCGACTTCATTTTGTCCTCTTGTACTTCTGACCTTACGATTTCTGGGAACTGTCTTAGCAAAACCGCGTTTCTAATTCGATCTTTGAGTCTTGTTTTCCCCATCTGGTGTTATTGTTCGCCGTCGCACTCATGTGTTTCTTACTTTTCTTTTTTTGTGTCCTTTTCTGTTTGATCAATCTGAGGCACTTGTGTAACTATTTTGCATGCTGCAATTGCAACCGCATACTCGGAGAGCATCATGTCGTCGTCTGTCCAACCAGCGACGAAAGTCTAGCATAGCGTTTGGGTTTTGAGGGATCAATGGAATCAATCGGTTTTTGGTATTTAGAGATAATATACGACACCACGCTGTTTGCACACTGTGATATCTCAAAAACCAGTAGAGAATGTAAAGTCCACACTGCCCATTTTTCCTACAAGAACAGCCATCTCAGCTGAGGTAGAAAATAGCCCACCTTGGAGGCTTGTTCACGAACAAGCCAGAAATTAATTCCGATGAAACCAACTAGCCCCCTACTAATACGTACCTCAATAATATCTACTTAATATAATCTCTAGCGTATACACAACTAATTTCCAAATTAACCAGGAACCCACTATAGAGTACGAAGTATCCCACCCCCCGATCAGAAGTTAGTTACTCAATTAACCCACTGATTCCTCCCCAAACACTCTAATTAAAAGAAACCACACGCAACAGAACGTAATATAATCCAGAAAGAACCTCTGGAAATCATATCCGGATCCATTCCCCCCTCCTTAGTTTCTGGTAGTGCCATGAACGGGGCTACGGTTCTGGATACTTCTTAGTATGTCCCGTAGACCGGGTCCGTTGTTTGAAAAGGGGTAATGGTCGTATGTTCTCATGTCTGTGGGTTTGGGATTTGGGTATGTTGGTGCTATATGAGGATATTGGTCTATTGTTTGGTTTGTGAGAGAGGGGTTGGTGGATTAGGAATATTGGGGGTTGAGTTGGATTTAGTCCAATGTGAGTAGGGTTCTACTTCTGGTAGTAGTTTTGGGTAGTCGAGTGATAGGATGGATATCCATACACTTCTCAATATACATGACAGAAAGCCTATTAGATGAATTATAAACTCCAGGAACGTGATGCACGCGGTTAGAGAGCTAGTGGAGATAAATTTACACTACGAAAGCAATATGCGGAGTCACGACAGGGAAAGAAACTTTTCCGATTTTTTTAATTTAAATGTTCCAACCCAACCGAGCAAGACCCGACCCGGACGGTATCGTAAAAACAGAGAGAAACCCCATCATTTCATAGAGTAACAAAAGGTATATCTAATATGGAAATGAAAAAGATTTTCCCCGTTTACTCCTCGTCGACGACAGCGGTGTGGAGACCCTTGGTCTCCTTGACGTTGACGGCGTAGACCATGGAGTAGAGCTTCTCCTTGGCGTTCTCCTCGTCGTTACGCTTGCGGGAGATGCGGACACGGAGACGGAAAGGAACGCCCTTGACACCGGCCTCCCAGACCTTCTTGTTCAGGGCAGGGTCGATGCGGACATCCTTGGTGCCCTGTACCAAGTACACAGCGTCGTCAGTCATGGATACTCTTGAGAACCAATCAGGTAAGTTGGAAGGAAGAAGGGGAACATACCATAGCACGCTCAGTGAAGGCCTTGATCTCCTTGATAGCGCGAGGAGCACGCTTCTTGAAGGAAACACCGTGCAACTATACCCACAAAAAAGTTGAATTAGTCTTCCGCCCGAATGCCATCTGGGAAAAATATGATCTTGAGAAAAATCTGCGAACAAGATTTGCGGCCATAGAGGTGGACTTCATAAAACTAATTCTTCTTTTTTGGTCTTGGTTTCTTGGGAACGCCTGATGATTGTTCCTCCACACACACGCAAAAGCAGGCATGTTTCATCCCTCCCTTTTCTGTAGATGTATTCCAAGCCACAGAGAAAAGGTTTTGGTGCCAGAAGGATTATTGCAGTGTTCTCCGTCCATTGCCTCCATGTCGAAACTTGCTTGTTTGTCTTGTTCCGCAGATCGGGGTTCGATCGACGAGAATACGACCGATGTGTGCAAGTAGGGATAGCGAAGACTAGTGTCTTAGCCTGTTGTGATTCAACGTACTCTCTTGTGCATGTTGATGGTGTACTCGCGCGAGACGACATCGGCGATGGCCGAGCGCTGCTTCTTGCCGGTCTGAACGGTGGTGGACATTTCTGATTTTTCACCCGTTGGTTAGTTGTCTCAAACCGATTGAGATTGATTTTTTAATAGAGCGATGAAGATCACAGTATAGGCTGATTGCACAAAGACTACTCACTGGATGTTTTGACGAGGCGTCGGCTGTCGTTGGCTGAAGTGCTGTCGTGAGATTGAAGATTTTCGGACGGCTCTCGTTTTTCCTCGTCGAAATTCAGTGTGTCTCGCTTATCGTCCCGGAGCCCCTCCCATTGGCTGCGGGTAGATCACGTGACAGAACATAGTCATGACATCGAGGAACAGGCAGGTCATCACACTACTCAAATGGCCATTGTTCTTTTGCTGAGATACTAAATAACGAATTGACAGGGAACAATATGTACTCGCCATTCTTGAACATATCTTCTGCACTGGTCAACGATCAAGTTGAGGAAGTACTTCATGGATTAAGTACCACGTGACCCAGAGTTATACAGTCGTTGGTCCGAAATGGGTATAGCGTAGATCATTCTCTACTCGTACATTGCCCTAATTCGATAGATGGATGGATGTTGTTATGGCTCATGCATCAATGTATTGGCTTACGACACCAAGCATTCCAATCACCCACCAGGTAGCCTTTGATCTTGTCCCTGGTGCAAATCAAGGCCTCGGTTTAGCCACCGCGCAGCAACTAGTAACCACAACTTGATATCATCTGCTCATTGGTGCCAGCGCCTTGCATTATTCCATAATAAGACAAGCAATATCCTAACTGGGAAAGTACAGAGATAAGTTGGGGGAACACAGTTTACCTCCTTCTAAGATATTAAAGGACCTCTTAGTAAAGAGTCTCGGACTGTTACTAGAGTATTATCAAACCTGATACCATCAGTATTACTTTTGGTATATTCAATAACTAGGTTCGATTAACCGTTATAAACACTAGATTTCATGACTCGATTCGTCGTTATTCCTGAATAATTCATAATGACAGACCTATTTCTCAGCGCTCACATCTGGGTACAGATCAAACCGCCTCTGCGTATAGACAGGAATGCCCTTCCTTGTGCTTTGAATGGTGTCATTGTCCAGATCAGCATAGACAATAGTCTCTTTGTCTTCCGCCTCTACTAGGACTTCCGCGGCTGGGTTGGCTATCAAACTGTGACCCCATGCGTGGTAAGTGGCCTCCATATCGCGCGCTGGGCTACACAGCCCCACATACAGCTGGTTATCCACCGCACGAGCGCGTGCCAACAGAGACCAGTGCATGGGACCGGTGGTCATGTTGAACGCGCCCGGGTAGATGAGTGCAAAAGCGCCCTTTCGCGCAGCAATCATGGCCGCCTCCGGGAAACGGATATCGTAGCAAATGGCAAGGCCGATCTTTCCATAGTCGGGAAGATCAACAATTGTCAACTGGTTTCCGGGCGACAGGACCTCGCTCTCCTTGAAAGTGATCTTTCCTGGAATATCGATGTCGAACAAATGGGTCTTGCGGTGGGTCCCTATTAACGAGCCAGTGGGAGAGAACACGAGGGAGGTGTTATAGTATTTCTTCGTTGTGGGTTCTAGTTCGGGGATGCTACCTCCTACGAGGTAGGCCTTGGCTTCGGCAGCGATGGCTGACAGGGCATGGTAGGAAGGGGATTGATCTTCGGTAGGGGGCGAAGGGAGAAGAGTCTCGGCGTATTTGGGAAAATATTGGGTTCCGTATGGCGAGTTGAAGCATTCCGGAAGGACGATGAGCTTGGCTCCTGCCTGTGCTGCCTCCAGGACCTTAGTGCGAGCGTGGGCCAAATTAACGGCTTTGTCCGCGCCTATTCCATCGCGCCGGGCTCGCAGTTAGTACGGTGTTGATAAGGGGCCGTTTAATGACGATCCCATAGGGTGAGTGAAACATACCGGAGGCGAGCTGCACCAGGGCTAATTTCAACGGCTGTTTCAATAGAGCGGCCATGGTTGTTCAGTCCGGTTATGACGGATGCGAATACGTAGATTGAGGGAGTATTGAAGAGGAAGTTTGTGCCAGCTGCGGGGGGGGATGTACAAGTTTAGGGTATAGATAGTGTCGGGGTTGGAGACTGTTGGAGTAATGACTTAGATGAAGAGACCCGCCACTACTATCACGACTACCTTAACTAACGGAGTCGGCGTCGGCACCCAACTCCGACCCCGGGGACACTAACCGAGTCGTTGGAGTACCATTTCATTCATTGGAATTCATTCCTCTTGAACTCAGTTGAAGGGGTGGTCTTGACTCTGGACATATCGGTCTCATAAATGATAGGTAGTCTATCGCGATCTTTATCTGACACATGCGCGTCTCCCATGGTTTCGACTCATCACAATTCTTTCATGATCACGCAAATCACCGAACTCAGAGGCTGAAATCCACGACGGATTGCATAAGAAACGGAATTAGTGTTTCATCCTAGGACAGTCGGATAACGCCGTAGTAACCGAGTAAGACCGTTCCGGAGGAGATGCGCTGTAGGAGCACTAATGCTTAGCGACGATGACTATACTTACAGTGCAGATTAATTTAATTCCTGGGCTGAATACGGGGAATTGCAAACGCTGCAAACGGCTTTTAATTGGCCGGGATCACGTGCGACGAGTCTGGCCGCAGTCGATTTGGTGAAGGAGAAACCAATAACTTGGACTAAGTGAACATCGAAACCCCCTGAGAACGAGACGCACTGATGTTCTGCTGGCTCTACCAAAGCGAGAATAATATCACTTGAATAGGGGGCGAAAATACCACTCTCGCGTGTTCTTTTTAACACGCCGCCTCCTACTTACTCCACATCATGACATTCCCACTGACTTATTCCATTCTTTCCTTGATTCCGGTCAACGTCTCTTGAACTTACGCCGGCGGCGGTTCCACAGCCAATTGAAAGTCGTTCTACGGCCTTTCCGCGCGGAACGTTAAGGACGTTCCCCACGAACTGTTCCATTCGATTTGCCCCCCAGTGGTTCGGTGGTTCCTATTCAGGAGAGAGCCGTTAAAAAAATTAAAATAAGAAAAAGAGAAAAAAAAGAAAATCTCGCAGATTGGCCACCGGGATCTAGTGGCCTTATATCTGCCTAGAACGCGCTCTGGTGTCTTTCACACCCAACCCTATGTCCCCATCCGAGCGGCATTGATATACCACACTGTGGCCTGCCACCAATCAAGGCTACAACATTGAATGCTGGGAGAGACAATAGTCCTTACAAGTCACCGCGTCTAATTCTTCGAAATAACACTTGGGATCTCATATATATTCTCCTAGTGCTTTCGAGTCACCTTGGGACTACAGTACTTCACAATGTTCGAGGACTTCTCTTTCTCATCTCCCTCGTCCACCAAGCCGCCCCGCCTGGCGTTCGATGGGGACGACAATCTCATGGTCGACTGCGACAGCAGTCTGATCTCTCCTCTCTCCTCACGGTGTCCTTCGCCTCGTTCCACCGCGACACACCGGATTCCAAGATCGTTGCCTCGCTCACGGTCCTCCTACTTCCGTTCCGCCCAGCCCCCCACCTCCGTTCCCTTGTCTGCGTATGACGACCATCAGAAGCGTCTTTCAATCAGTACCTTGACAAGAAAGCTGCATGAACACACCATCAAGACATCAGACAATGAGACGCAGTTCGGCAGACCCGCCACGCCAACGTCGCCCCAGTCCCTCGACACGTCGGACCGATTCCCGGGATATTTTTTGACCCCTCCAGACACAGACCACGATGACGAGGGTTCCTTGGACTCTCCATCACTCACATCTGGTTCTCTCTCGCCTCAGCCCCAGTCTCCCTTTCTGAGTCCAACATCCGTTCCATGTGATCTCTTCCCGCAAACCGCGGACATGGATCCTCTGTCCCACTCTCAGGATAGCTGGAACATCCGCGCCCAGCGCCAGAACATCTCCCGTCTTCAATGCAACCACTCCGAACTAGAAGCCATTCGCCGGGCCCTCATCTCTGACGATGAGAAGCTGACCACCACCTTCGACCCAGATGCCTGCCACCCCAGCTCTATCCCTCCGCAAAAGTCCCCCCGCCGGAGAGCGGCTACCCTCCAACGGAGCCGGTTCCGCCCCCAATTAGGCCCTAGCCTTTTGGACCCGCCCTCGTCCGACTCCAAGGGACGGAGAATGAGCAGCGTCATCCCCGTACAGACAACTCGCATTGAGAAGAATTATCATTCATCTTCGCGGGACCTGCGGAAGAAGAGTGAGCAGGGACTGAGACGGAAGAGTCTCGTCAGTGCTGCTTTGGCGTCGATGGTGGAGAAGGAATGTTAAAATCTATTTTTGTTTTCGGTTTATCTTCTGTTTGGCATCTTTCTTTCGGATGGATATATTCAACTTTTCTTCAACTCATCTTTTCTTTTCTTTTCATATTTCATATTTCATTTTTTTGTTTTTTCTTTCTTTTCAATGTCGTTACTTGTACATATTGAGGTAGATACCCTGATTGTGTGATTCTCGGTTTGGTTATTATCGGCGGCATGGAGGTAAGGGGTCCGGTGAAAAAAGGCCCACAGCACAATTGATTCGATTCGGGTTTACAGGCATAGACGAATATGAACATTCAGGCTATTTCGGTCTTCCACATTCTATCCCATGATTAAAAGACATATACAACTAAGATATGACTGGTATCGAAGTACAGAAATGGAAGAAACAGCAAGAAACAAAAGTCGCCAGAGGAACAAAATAAGAAAAGAGAATAAAAGCCGTGCTTCCCAGAAGCACAAGCCAGAACAACAGAACACAAAAAGCTCAAGGTTAAAAGACCGCTCACAGCAACGCTTATAACATCATCATCAACGGAGTCATAACCGCACGAGTCTCATGAACCGCAAATAAGAAACCTACTTGGCCTACTTCCCTGTCTTCCTGCGAAACAACCCGTAGAGTTTCCGCAGGGGACCTCTACGCTTGCGACTAGAGGTTGATCTCCGGGTTGGACGGCGGTGGAGTTTGATCTCGGTTCGTGGAGTCATGGTCTGTTCGTTTGAGGGGGGTTTGGTGGCTGGGTTTATGCCGATATCGAATTGCCAGAGGCCCTCGTGGGGGTTCATGGGATGGTTATCGTCGTAGACGGGATCTCCGGGCTCGCCGAGATCGCTTTCATTGGTTGGACTGGCGCATTCTCTGGGTTTGGAGGCGAGGTAACGGGTCATGTTGAGGGTTGTTTCTTCGAGGAGTTCATTGATGGAGGGCATGAGGTGGTGGTGGAGGCCTTGGGTGTCGCCAATGTCTAGTTGGGACTTTCGGTTTTCGTCTTCGAAGGCTTCTTCAGCGTGGCTTTGGGTGTGGATGTGAGGTTGCGGTGGGGGATCGTAGGACCAAGGGTCCGATTCGATGATCACGGTGTCTTCTGTGAATGAGATGTAGGAGTCCCTGTTGTGGCCTGTGGAGAAGCTGTCGACGTCTTCGATGTACGAGACGATACGAGCGAAGTGGAGTGATTCATGGGGATTGAGGATCTCGAACGATGTACCTTGATGGATGATGGTTGTGGTGGGCTTTTTTATGTTGAGGAGCATTGAGTCCGAGTACCGCTTTGTGTGACTGTGAATAGATGCTGGGGGATTGCGTGGAATTGGTTTGGGATATGGGTCGGGATATTTCTCGAGACGATCCCGGAACGTGTCCTGCATGTGCGTGTGAAAGTCAGATCGGCTGCCAAAGTACCGCCCGTCCATTAGGGCACGGATGAGATGGCGGCTTACCAGGATCTTATGGGGGTTTTGCTGGAGGCATATATGGTCGTCTACAGAGCTGGGGGTCCCCGGAGCTAAATCCGCAAGTAAGCACTGGTCTACTGGAGATATATGGCGGTGATATCCCATACGGAGGAAGCCATCCAGGCTCTCAGGCTGCTCGCTCAGAGCGCTGGGTGATTGCGATGGGGATAATGGCGGCGGGCTTGACGCCGCCGACGAGACCGAGAAAGGGTACTCGTAGTGGTCGTCCAGAGACATCTGGGACTGGTTCAAGTTCAATGCGGCGTTCTTTCGCCGTAGCTTTTTGATGTCCGGACTGTCGCTGGTCGCTGAGTCGCAACTTGACAGATACTGGCGGTATTCATGCAGAGAGCGATTCCCTGGCATACACATGGTGTTCAAGGATGTTGACTGGGGAGAGCAATCCCGATCTCGCAATGGAGATGATGATGATGGTGATGAGGACACTAGTAGTGGTGATGCGGTGAAGATGGATGGAGTCAGGTCCACCGTTTAGATCTCTCACACTGCAGCTTTTGAGATGTATAGGCTAAATTCAATAGTCGATTGTCTTTGTTGACCTGTATAAAAGAAGAGAAAGAAACAGGCGGTATGTGCCGTCTCTATACTGATGCATTGGGAGACTGTCTGTAGCATAGCCCTCAGTCTGGAGAGCTCAGTTGATGTTGGACAATGATGATATCAGCATCGTTTGGGAGGCCTGGATCGGGACCCAAGGAACCCAATGTCCGGGGGAAGTCTATTTATTGATCGCTGGTGGAGTTCGGGGATATCCACAATCCACACTGTCCAGGTACTTGCGACATACACAATTTGATATTCAACAAATGGAATTGTAGTGCCGGGTAGAGTAAAAAAGAAAGGAAAAGAAAAGAAAAAAGAAAAGAAGGAAGAAATTTGCAAAAGAACTACAGAATTACAAAAAAAAGAGGCGAAAGTGCAAAAGAAGAAGTGAACGAAAAAAGTAAGTAGCGTCGTCACATTGCCAACATGCAAAATTTGACCCACCAAGTATGAGAGGAACTTGTCCAGCGTTCTGGTTGGGCATCCGCTAACGTGGTCCAATCTCACTGTACAGCCGCAACCGGATCACTCTGCGTCTCCCACTCACTGGTTCGTTTCCTGAAGATCTTCGTTTCACTTTACGACCTCCTGCCAGCCTTGTTCCCCAGGAACCTCTCCCATTCGTTCGCAGATTGTCTCGAACTCTCCAATCACTTGCAGTCCTCCGAGTGGGTGTAGTCGAAGTCCTATTCTTATCCTGGCTTATACTATGTGGCGATGGTCATCTGCTTCCTTCAGTGGTCTCGTTCTTTCTTTTGTTTTCTTTCTAATCCCCACCATGCTCGGTCCCTTTCTTTTTCTCGTTCGAATAATGACCATTCTCTTCCCACTCAGCCTTGTTGCATGGCCTCCCTTTCGTATCACCTTGGAGTAACACTGGAAGGGGGAAAAAAGAAAAAAAAAAGAAAAAAAAAAAAAAAGAAAAGATGATGTAGCCGTGTCCACCTGCACATGTAGTCCTACATTCCTGTCCGCCCTGATCAGCATTGCAGAGGTGTCCCAGATCCTGTCAGGCGACCAACTACGGTGGATGTGCCACAAATGACAGCCCCTGTCGTAACCCATAACGTTGTATACTTAATATTGAGTAAGGCCTATCATCGACACCTTAACATCCTACTCATGCTCATTTTATACCAATCTTCCTATGCTGAGTCACGTAAAACAACCAGACGCGAGATTAACCGTAAGATGCCAAATCACTGGGCTGGTCCAAGACAGAAGATCAAGACAGGATAGGGAAGCCCTCAAAATGACGCCAAACCAAACACCAGTCATGCTCAATTTCGATGGGTGAGGAATAAAACCAAAGAATAATAATCTTAAAAACAAGTGTATCAGGGCTAGCAATGGAAATCAGGATAGCATCGTTATATCATCATCATGAGCCAATACGCGATGGCCGGGCGGCTAACTCGATCTCAGGTACCTGCCTGTGTATCCGTCTGCTCAGTTATGTACGGTTACCGTGAGCAACCCTTCCAATTTAGACAATGTAGCAATGAATGATTGAATCGAAGAGAAGGACCATGCGTATCAGCAACCAGAAAATCGAACCAACCAGGGATCGGCCGTTAGCCGAAATATCGGAATCGAAACGCAAAAAAAAAAAAAAAAAAAAAAAGAAAGAAAGAAAGAAAGAGAGAGAGAGAAATTCTCTAATGACGTTTATATTTCTGAGAGATACAGTCAACCCAGGTCAAAGGAAATTGGGGGAATGGGGGGCAGCAAAACTTACATCTTCCATTTTTCGCCTATTGCTGGGATCCAGAGTGTTTCCGGCCCCCAGAAGCGTTTGTCCCACGGCCTTGGATACCCCGATCGCAGGACGGAGAATAACCGTTGGTGCACGTTTCCATACAGCCTTTGCAGCTGCTTTGGCGCTCCCGCTCTCAACGACTTCTCCAGGCACAGCAACGATGGCATCTCGAGTCAGGAGCAAGTCGCGTTCTAATCCCCTGAATGCTCCCCGAAGGCCTTGAACAACACCAACTGGCTGGTCCGCATAGAGAGAGATCTTCTTCGCCTCCTCCTCATCACCTAGTTCTTCTTCCGCGCCAGCCAACTGCGTATTGGGGGATGTCAACAGATCTTCTGCGCCCTGCAGGACGGTTTGAGTACCAATGGCGAGTTTGGCACCAAGCTTGACAAGCTCGTTAGATGTAGTCTTAGCGAAGGCGAGTGCCCCCTTCTGTATGCTCCGTACGATGCGACCGTCCTTGCGATACTCACGCATAGGAACGACCACGAGGTCCTTCACGCCTCCTCCCACGTTGACTAGGGACCTGATCGGTGCAAGGCCAGCGAGGACGCCTGGTAGTTGATTTCTCTTGATATCTGGCATCCATATGTCATTCAAGGTCTGCCCAAGCTTGTCAAACCCAGATACTCCATAGATGATGACATGACGCATGACCATATCCGCCCCGTCTAGAACGAAGAAATTCATAAACTCGGTCGTGCGTCCAGACCGAAGCCCGGTATAATCGACTCGCTTGGGTTTGAAGTCGAGCTTGACGGGAACTGCGTTTATCTCAACTCTCTGTAAAAATGGTATGTCTTGCGGGGCGCTAGAGGCAGGCGCAGAGTCATCTCGAAATTCGAAGAAACGGCACAAAAAGTCGAGAGCATCTTGATCAACATGAAGCCTTAGGGGCAGAAGGGTGGCCTATGGTATCGTTAAACATTATAGGGAGGCAGTTGGAAGTTCCTCTTTTCCGTACCTTTAAGACAATCTCGGATGCAGCGAGCTCAGGCACAGGCCTGACGGTCAAGATCTCTAAGTGCACCATACTGGTTCCACTTTCTTTCTCACCCACTTCATGCATGTAGGTCGCAAATTTCTTCCAGGTCGAAGTAGGCACATGATCGAATATTTCCAGGTCATTGACTCGAACATCCAGAGAGCTTTGCGTCTCGCCGGAGTCCGGTGGGAAGACGACAAGATCCGCGCATATACCTTTGAGCTCAAATGTCATTTTATGATATTTGCTTCTGGATAGCCGCAGCTTCTTTCTGAAGGAAGGCGACTGGCTTTGTCGTACCGTAGCCCCTGTGACTGTGGTTGTAGTTGCGTAGCTGCCGGTCTCACTGACAAGATCATCAATGTTGCGGTTGATATCGCTGCGAAGCTCTCGCGGATCTTTGTTAGCAGGAATGCCTATATATATTGAGTTAAACAGACAGTCGCCAATGACGGACTCCTCGTCTTCGTCGAAGCTTGGGGAGGCCCGATTCGCCCTTGCTCGCCGGTCCGTAGCCTTTCTCTCCACGTCTTTGACCGCCTTGGATATTGTATCTCTTGTCCGCTGCCAGTCATAGCCATCGAATAGGTTCCAGATGACATGAGCATCACGGACCCTGATTCGCAGAGGACTCTTCTGAAGCTTCGTGTCGTCTGAAAGTCCATAAGTGTTTTCGGTAGAATCCCATCTGTGTGCTGTACCTCCAACAGCTGACTGTGTTGCAAAATGATCATCACGGAATTCGAGGTCGGAAATACTGGATGATACATAGTACTGAGAGTGAAAACTATCAAGAAGCTCATTTGATCCTGAGGCCGTCATAGCCTCGTGCAGAGATCCGCCTCCAGATGTTGGCTTCGCTGGATAAAAGTCACTTACGTACTCGACCTCATCCTCAATATGGCCCTCCTTATCCTGGATATTTTCAGCGGAATCACCGGCTGTCTCAGAGACCCCTTCCAGACTCGAGCTTGAATTCAGAGCAAACGCATCGCCCGAAAAAGATGCTAACATGTCTTGAAGTGGGAGAACCTCAGTCCGATACTTCTTGGTCACGCTTGGAGGTGTAGGAGGCTGCAGCCCATTGACTATGCTGATGAGAGTTTGTGTTGAATCGGCACATGTTTCAAGAATCAGCAAGTCATCCCTGAGTTCCACATCTAGCGACTGTGTCCCGTCTTCGCCCGAGCGTAGCAATTTCACACTGGCCGTTGCTGACGATATTGATGAAACGGTAACAAAGCCCATGTCAATAAAGGATTGGACCTGGTTAGTCGGTGGAGCAGTTGAGTTCCTCCGATGTGAATCGTCTGTGCTGCCCATATTTCGGACATCGTCAATAATCATGATTGACGCTTTGCGAAGATCTAGCGTAGCCTCAGAGGACGCTCCATCGTCCATGGCTCCCGAGAAATTTGCGTTCGTGAGCACGACAAGACCTTTTGCCTCAGAGCCACGAGGGTTGAGACCAATGACGCAGTCTCGCAGGGCTAATGCCAATATAGTGGGTCGTACAGGACTTTTAGGGCTTCCCGGCTTTATTGCTGATTGAGATTCCTTTGAAGGCTGCAGCTCCGCCAGATTACCTATAGACTGTGCCATATTGGCAGCAAAATCGCTGGTCGTCGAACTTTCATTGAGACCGAGAAAGGCAATCGCTGCTGGAACTGTGTACTCGGCGCGTAGGTTATGCATTTTGACCTTGATGGTGGGTTCCATTTCATCGGCAATGAAACGGGCCATGAGCATGGGGTGCGGGATTTGACCTGATCTTTGCTCGGCGCTCAACGGAAGCGCTTCCCCTAAAAGTTCCTCGGTGCCGTTTCTGAGAACCGTCGCCGATCCAACCTGAGCGGCTACAAGAGAAGGGATGCTTATATACGCCACCTCGGCATTCTTGAGGCGTGCTGTTATATCGCCAACTTTACCCCCAACGTTTACCCGGGCTTCAAAATCTCGGATCAGATTTAGAGTCAAGAGACCAGGTCGGTCGTCCTCAGGCAAGTATTTCGCAACATTCGACAGCCTGCTTAATTCATCCCCAAGCTGTGGTAGCGAGTCAAAGTCAGTGATGCGCGAAATCATGATATCCGCCCCAGCGATTGTAGTACGAAGCACAGAGCCTTGGCGTCGCTGTCGGAAAAGCGTATCTAGCATAATGTCATCGTCTTCATCGTACTTGTCCTTAGACGGCGTGATCAACGACAGCAGACGGTCTAAGTCGACCTCCTTTGGAGCGAAGAGATATTCAATTCGGATGTTGCTCAAATTAATTTTCGCAGGCGCGTCTTTAGAATCATCAAGCGGTAATGGTCCACTAAGTTTCGCTTTGTCGATTTGGACTCCCACGCCTTCAAATCTGCTAACAACCTTAACCGCAGTCGTTCTCAGTTTGAGGTAATGAGATTCTCCAACAATATTGAGCGCAACACCACCGATACGTGCATTCACTTTCCATGGCAAAGAGGTATCCTGCGGGAGTTTTTCAGGCGAAGGCGGCGCTTCGAAATGTACTCCACGCGGTCGCTTCGGTGGATCCTTCTTTGGTGTCTTCGCACCTGAGGCAGATGAAATGGAGCTCCCTAGCTCTAGGATCGTGCTTAGACCTCCAATCCATCCTACAACCTCCTCCAAGCGTTGTATATTAAGGTTGAGATGGAGAGGGAGCGTAGTGACGTGAATCCTTGCGGATTCCAATGACTTGCTCATGGAAAGGGAAATATCTCCATGCATGGGCGATAAAACATCCCTCATGGATTCCCTCATTTTTAGGTCTTGATTGAATGAGATTAGGTCCTCTGAGGCGACCCCTAGTGTGAACTTGGTTATATCTAGGCGAAGTTTCGTTTGGTCATTAGTTGATGAGAAATGGGCTTTCAGGCCAGAAGCTGTAGTTTGCAGAACGATGTCCTCATGCATTAGGCCGAAGAATGTCGGAGAGTACTGTCGAGATTCACCGAAGGGGTTTGCATGTCCTGGAACATGTTCAACGAACTTGATAGAGAACTTATTGAGAATCAATCCGAAAGATTCTTTTGGTTGTACTTGTTCTGGTGCTTTGCTTTCTGAGTTGTGTTTCTTCGGGGGTTCTCCGTCGCCGTGGCCGAAAGCGTTGACGATTCTCTTACCGATCTTGATAACAAGCCAGCCTATGGCAATATCAAACTGCACCTCCGCAGAATGGATCTCGACGGTTGCCTCGTCACGTTCGCTACTGAATCCAGCGTCATGCTTGGTCTTTTCCTGGTAGCCTGAAGCTTTATGATCAACACCTTCATGCGGAGAAGACGGATCGTTGGCGCCACTACGAGGACCCGGAAAGCCATGAATTCTAGAAGCTAGTAGATCATCATCAATCACAGAGTCCTGCAAGTACGCCGTTGAATCTTTGAGACCATCACTTGACATCTCTTGGTGAGATGCTGATTGTGAATCTCCCGGCACTTTTTCGTGGTTAACCGAAGGGATCCATATGAGAACCTTGTCAACACTGACAAATCTCTTCGCCACGTCCGTCAGTCTATTGAATCCCGGTGAGGTCTGAATCGATTCTCTACCGGTTGTTCCAGTCGTTGTCTTCTGAAGATTATCGATAGAACTGGCATGTGACAAGTATATTTCTTCCTGGGCTGTAAGCTTAGGCGTTGTTATTGTTTCATCTTGTTCGCTATAGGCGTCCTGCTCCATTGCTGTAGGCGTTTCATGGAAGCCTGTATCCCTCACATAAGTAGACTCCGGCGAGTCCCAAGCACCAGGTATATTAGGCATGAAACTGTGTGACGTCGAGCCTTGGCTTATCGCGCTCATATACATGCTTTGCGCTTCCTCGTTAGAAAACAGCCTGGACTCCGATAATTCACTCTCCTTAAAAGATTCAGAAGCGGAGCCTGAACTGTCGGGCTCGGAACTGGGCGCACAGACAAGAGGCAATTGTTGCTTATATCCAGGACGGAAGTCCTTTTCTGGGGTTAATCCAGACGACCCGGGTTCGGTTATAGCCTCAGGAGCTTCTAGAAAATGCTGATGGCTCGGTAGTCTTGCAACTTCCAATTCATGTCGGTCATTGAGGGGGATCAGGGCACCCTCAGGATGACTGTTTTGGTCAGTTAGTTCGGCTGTATGCTCTGGACTTTGTGAACGAGGGTTATCCCTGCTCCTCCGGAAAAGCCCATCGACCCTAGTTTGCATATCATCTAGGCGCTCAGGATCATCATCCTGGAATTGATAATCGATAACTGAATCAAGGTAAGCTGGGTTGTCCAGCAGCTTTTCATCGTCTTCAAACTGCCGGGAATCCTCAAGAGAACCATAACTCCTTTTCCCGTCCTCCGTATCAGCATCAGAAAAACGGCCGTCATACGTGTAAACAGATCCTTCTAATCTTGGTGTATGCTGTTCTTCCAACTCTTGTCTAGTGAGGTCCTGCGGTGGCTCGAAAATGGTCGACCTTGTCATAGCTAAAGCTAAACTCGATTCTGACGAGGTCTCCGGAGAAGGCGACTGGGCCCTACTTGGAGGCCGGCTCGACTTTGGCTGTACTGGAGTAGACGGTGAGGCAGGAGCAGCGAAGCGAGAATAGTTGGAGAAAACGACAGGCTCAGATATCAAAGCAAGATTGATATCGGATAGGGAAACTAATCGTCTTCTCTCGGACGATGAGGCTTCACCTGATTCGGAATGAGTGGACACAGCACCCATGCTGACCTGGCGCACACTTAATAGTCCTGTTATTAGGTCCGGTTTTTCCTCCGGATGCCTTTTTGACGAGCCCTCTTGCTTGGTCTCCACATCCACGCGTATAGAGATGTCGTCGACTTGGACCTGGAGTCGATCCACCACCCCTTTTAGGAATGCAGCGACAAAACTGGGCAACGATACGGTTTCGTTTCCGAGACCGAGCTCCTCTTCGTCATCGCTCGAAGAGGTCGATGTATGCTGCAGGACCTGGGACTGCGAGGAGATTGCAGCCTGAAGTTCTTCCTTTTCTTCTTTCGGCTCGGCCTGAAGGAACGACTCAGCGAGATCGGTCGGGTTGGGGAGTATTGGTTCGTCCCCAGAGCCCGGGTCAACTCGCCCTGATGTCTTTTGGTCCGTTGTTGCATCATGCGTTTCAGCACGACGAGTCTCCTCCAACGGTAGCCTTAAATGCACATCGATTCCGCTAGCTTCACATATTATACCGCTGCTGTAAATATCGGCAGGAACCGTGAGCTTTAGGAACTGAACACGAGCACTGAGCAGCTCGCTTGACGGAGGGAGGTGAAGGAGTGTGGCTAATTTCTATCCCAAGACGTATACATATCAGCGCACCGAAGCAGAAGCACCGAGACGCTCGGCCCGGCACTGACCAGGGATCAGCATGGTTCACTCACCTCGAGTCTCAAACCTATGTCCCGTAGTTCAACGGTACTACGTTGTCCCCAGCGGATGCCTAGGCTATCGAGATCTAGTGCTTCCGTATCGACAAGCTCCAGGCGAGACAAGGCATATCTGAGCAACCGCTTCTGAAAGAACGAGGGCAGGAAGTAGGCCATTTTGGTGGGAGGAGGAGCCGACCGGGGCTCATTTAAAGACCGCAGGTGTCATCGGGTGGGTATCATAATATGAAAAAGAGAACGCTGAGCGGATGTGTTGTAAGGCTAAGGCTTGATACTTCCCCCAAGGGGACAAACAGATGCGGTAGTTGGGTATGGATCGATTAGAATGACGTTCGGGGAAACCAGCGCTAGTGTTAGCTTAGTTACTGTATTTATCAGTAATAACAAGCAGATAGCGACGGTCGGATCAACCACCGCAAGTCAGGCGGAGCTCATCATTATTGGAGTAACCGAAAGAAAATCACGTCGTGACAACTCATACATACGTCAAATGTCGGTAGTGGGTGGTATTGAGCTGTTCAGTTGTTTGAAAACTACACGGACCACCAAATAAATACGCGCTCATCTTAGAACTCATCAACCAAGTGAACCGTGGCAACCCAACGAGGGAGCTGCCGGTTTAGGGTAGTCTACGCGTGATGGATCTTCTTCATATCACCCACGTTGTCACGGGCGCATGGTTTCCACCAGGGTACAGACTAGTTACAACACGAGCAACAAGCATGAAGATCTGGATATACCTAGACCATGACTGTTTCTCTACTGTTAAATCTGTACCTTTCAAAGTGATCGCCAGAGATAGAGCATCCAGTGGTAACGCTGAATATTGCTGAGGCTAAGAATACTACTAGTCCAGGAATAAATTACTATAATTACATTCCGGTAGATCATTTACGGAGCATACGGGTATGACCGTTATTATCTCTGCGAACGACTCATCGCATCATCAACATTCCTTGCGTCCCACGTGACCGGACGATCACGGTATATTCCTGAGTCAGTCATCTGCATTCAAGCTCCACTGTGGGTATTGTATTCCAAAGCCCTAGTATATGGACCTCTGAGCAGGGTCCTGACGAGTCCTGATGGTGTTTAGAGACACAAGACCTCAGTGGTATTATAGATTAGCTATTTATTCAATAATTCGCCCCTTAACAACTAAAGCTTAAAGACTAAGATATATCCACTTCAGCGAATTCCAGTGCTACCCACTCGCAAAATTTCTCGAAGCAAGCATACCAGTCCCGTAAACGGGTGGCCTTTATGCCTTCACCCAGTATTCCCTCTCGGATATCTGAGAGCCATTCGACTGTTGACTGGTCTTCATAGCAGCTCCACCGGATTGAATTCTCCACCATCATTGCAAGGCCCGGAAGCTCAAGGTTATCGGGGCCCTGAAGTGCCTGCCAAAACTCAAACGTTAAGCTATTCAATCCACGCTCGGAAAGGTCTGGAAAGTAGCTGCTTAGAGAGATAGGGACGCCCCGGGATAATAGAACGGAAAGCGGATCATCCAGTGTGAAATCTGTTCTGCTAGTCATACCCTTCACAATAGGGCAGACCTCGACAAGGATCTTTTTTTCCTTGATCAGCTCCAGGAGTAATGGATGCTTATAAAGCGGCTCCCCAGGGCCTAGCCTCCTAGTGCCAAGTAGAATCGCATCAAATAAGTCGTGTTCAGTCTGTTTGCCCTCACAAAGCTTTTCTCCGACATGGAAAAGGAAAGGGATATCCACCCCTTCTTCAGCGCACTGTTTTCGGAACCAGAACAGAATGGGAACGAGGTCGACAAGTGATCTGGCATCGTCACCTTGCCCTATCACATCGAACCCACAGATCACCTCTGGAAAGTCCTGCTTCGCCAGGATACAGTTTATCATGCTACCGGATATTTCCCTGTTTGATAGTGTGCGTGAGGCCGTCCAGATGATGCGTGCTCCACATAGCGTCCTTCCTTCTTCCGTACTTCTGAAAAGCTCAAGTTCCTCCTGAAAGGCTTGACACCATGCAGAATAGTCCTCTTCGGGAGTAGAGTTTCCTTCCCGTCTGTATGGGAATGTAAAAGAATTTCTAATTTCCACATAGCTTATGCCGTCGTCAGCAAGTCGTGAAAACATCCAACGAAGGCATGAGCGGAGGATTGGTTCGTAGCTTAAAAGAGAGTTAACAACAGATGATAAAGTCTTGTAGGCATTCAACATATCATCGGACCCATGCTCATGATATGAATGCTCTGAAGCGAAGATACATCGCTTCTTCAGCCAGTCACGAAACCCAGCTTCTCCGCCGTCGGGAAACGACGCCGCCGCCTTTTGTAAGCTGATTAAAATAGATGGTTCGTAGCTGGGGTCCCATAACGTTGGCTCGTTCTCCGAGTTCTGTACTGGTGGTGAGTATCGAAAGTAGAAAATCCCTTCTTCATAATCCCGTTGAGTGGTAAAAGGCTTAGGGGCGTATATGTGGATGCCCGGTGTTTTGAAGGCCTCCTCTATTACAATGTCGATATCGAACATGGTCTCCATATGCGCATGTAACAGTGACCCCTTCGGCATCTTCTGTAAGATTCTCCATAGTTCGGTTTTCTGCACCTCACCCCTGTTAAGGTGAGACATGCGACTCGTTTGAGAGGGGGTGTTTAATTGGCGGGGATTTCCCTCGTTCAGCCCTAAACTTGTCAGATCGCGGGCGCGTATCTTGGAAACGATCTCGCAAGCCCTCGCAGCAACTGGCGACAAGGCCTTACGAAGATTGGTGTCTATAATAACAACTTTGGTGAGTAATAAGATTCGGGCGAATGTCTAGCTACCTGTGGGGAACTGACCATATCGCTGCTTTTGCTCCTCCAATACGAGGGAGGTACGGCCCTTCAAGTACTGTTGAATGAAAGGGTCGTCAACCTGGGGTATCCCTTCTTCTAATTCCCAGTCGATATCATTTGAGCTCATGGTGAAAGTGTAGCTCGGTTGAAGAAAAGTGATGACGGAGGTCAAGGCAGGGGCAGATGATCGATGACATTGACATGGTCAGGGTTCCCCGCTTGAGGTATGGTGGGCCATGTTTGTTTGCGGCACAGTCTAACTTTATCCGAACTGCCGACTTCACCTGGCGATTGAATAGTTACTTACTCCGTACAGAGGGCAATATCTCATTGTCTGCGAGACTTGATCGGACGATAATTCTCTCGAGACATGTGATCAGTCGAAGGGATATTGCAGAGCAACGAATAAAAGACTCAAACACCTCACGGTAGGACGCCGATGTAACCTAACAATGCAATATGCAAGTGGACAATGAACGAGCCGCCCCGATGAATACGGGGCAAATTTGATGCTGCTAAAGTATATCCTGGAAGTGTGGATGGCCATGGAAAATATCACAATTGGTGAATTACCCCGGATCGTCGTTATCATATCTAATTCTGTACAAAGACCAGACCAAAAGTCCGGCAATCTCCGTACATACATCTCATAATGTAGTAATCAATGTCACCCTAAATCAAGAAAAGGTATTGGTGGCTTGGCACTCCGAGAGCTTATCGAGCCCTATCAGAAGCCCTCGTTTGTTGGTCGCACAGTGGTAAAACAACGCTCGGCAACCCTCCGGCGTACACCGATACAAAAGGAGTCCATTGATGTTATCTAGTTTATACTTGGTGGGCTTGGCACCTGAGTCGAAAGTGCGGTTAGTGTCGGCGTGCTTTACCCCTTTGAGCCCATAGCGCTAATTCATGTACTCCAGAGTGGTTGAGAGCTGAGGTATGCCCACTTGTGGTGCCTTCTTCAACACTCTGAAGTGGATATCCTTTTCAAATAGAAACTGTATTCAAACCTCCACAACCACGGTTCGGTGAATTAGTGGTAAACCCTAACCTTATAACGATCAATCACACATATCATCTTGAAAGGGATACCCAGGGCCAAAAAATATCTGGTCTCTGCCTGCATAGTTTATTTCAAGGGGAAGAACGGCATTAACCCAATCAGCAGAGGCGGCACACGAGCGACTTCTTTGGTGCGGAGATTTATTGTCAAGGTGTTGGCAAACTAAGAAACTCTCGCCTCTCATGGTTGCTCTTCCGCCAATCTACGGCCTCAGGCTTGTAATCTTACCCCTAGTGACGTTTAGTGCTGCAACAGTCTTATCACCAGACAAGAAAAAAAAAAAGATATCTTTGCCACTTTCTGTAACTTGGGATTTGGTAAGTGGAGTTTTAGCTTAGCTCTTTTCTAAGAAAATTTTCGCTTTTTCTTTTCCATTACTGGTTGAATCCACTCCCCAGCCACCGGTTGTAGATGGTCTACTAGTAGTAGTTTAGCACGCTGCTCCGACACAAGGTCTCGGGAAGAGAGTATGGAAAAAGGAAGAAGAAGAAAATTTCCCTAGGCATCCAGAACAACCGTAGAAAACTAGCCACTAGCGTCCTGTATAGTTGAGAACACCATACCATGCCGTGCGACAAGGTCTTAAGGTTAAGAACATACATTATCCCCGCTTACTGCTTGTCAACCGATAAGTCCCCAGCCTTGCATCGGTCAGTTTTCCTTTAACGGGCCTTATCTCAGGTGGACGTGGCCTGAGCTGAAATTTATTACTCGTTTCACACAGATTTTTATTATCTCATTATCATTCCCCAATCATTTCACATCTGGGTCCATGCATTTAATAAAATCCTATTAATCTTCCCCCCGGTCCTGCCCCGTCAGTGAAATATTGATCAGTGATCACATTTTGACCTTGCCACAGCCTTGAACAGATCAACGGGGTTAGCCCACGTGCTACTTGATACAGTACAAGCTACGTGGAGATGGTGGATGAGAAGAAACCAGTGGACAACGACACTATGCCTACGATGGAGGAAGCTACGCCACAGCATCATGGCGCAGTCCCCAATGCGCAACGGGATATTGAGGAAGATATCACTTACACGAAAGATGTGCACTCCGAGAAGAGAGAACTACCAGAGTCGGACTCTCTCAATAGTTGTGGCCAGAAGAAGGACGAGAAAGACGAGGAGGCAGGTGAAAACGTCCCTTCTCGGTCGTGGCGCCGCTATCGCCCGTGGTTGAAGCATGTTGTCTACGCCGTCATCTGGCTTTTGTTCACCGGGTGAGTTGTGCCTTCTTCGAGCTGTCGGGGACACCTGCCAGTGAGGTAGCTGTGATCTTTTAAAAGCTCATTATGTCACTTATAGCTGGTGGATTGCCGGTCTCATCCTCCACCGGTATGATCTGGGCTGGTTGATCCCATTCTTGATCTACCTCGCGATTACTTTGCGCCTCATCTTTCTCTATGTTCCTATTTCGATTGTGACGAGACCGGTCTACTGGGTATGGAACCAGACCGCTTCACGATTCGTCAGCCTGATTCCAGAAAAACTGAGAATCCCCAGCGGCGCGCTCCTGACGATTGCAGTGATTATCGTCGGCTCATTCGCCTCACCGGAGTCTGCAGACAATACCCGCGCAAACCGGGCCGTCAGTCTCTTTGGACTAGTTGTTTTCCTCTTTGCTTTGTGGCTTACCTCAAGAAATCGGAAGAAGATTATTTGGCATACCGTCATCGTGGGAATGCTTGTGCAATTTATCGTTGCACTCTTCGTCCTAAGAACCAAGGCTGGGTATGATATCTTTAACTTCATTTCCACGTTGGCCAGAGAACTCTTGGAATTCTCCAAGCAAGGTGTGGACTTCTTGGTGGAAACTGGATGGGCCAATAAACACAGCAGCTGGTTCCTCGTTAGTGTTGTCCCGGCTATCATCTTTTTCGTGTCTATCGTGCAGTTGCTCTACTACACTGGCGTTCTCCAGTGGGCAATTGGCAAGTTTGCCGTATTCTTTTTCTGGGCTATGCGTATCTCGGGAGCTGAGGCTGTAGTAGCAGCTGCATCTCCCTTTATCGGACAAGGCGAGTCAGCGATGCTCATCAAGCCTTTCGTTCCCTATCTTACGATGGCGGAAATCCACCAAATCATGTGCTCCGGATTCGCTACTATTGCAGGATCAGTCCTGGTGTCCTACATTGGAATGGGTTTGAACCCCCAAGCGCTGGTGTCCTCATGTGTGATGAGTATTCCGGCATCCCTGGCAGCATCTAAGCTGCGTTGGCCCGAAGAAGAGGAAACCCTGACAGCTGGCCGTATTGTCGTCCCCGAAGACGATAGCCACAAAGCAGCTAACGCCCTCCACGCATTCTCCAACGGAGCTTGGATGGGTATTAAGATTGCAGGCATGATTGCCACTACGCTTTTGTGTATTATCTCCCTCGTAGGTCTCGTTAACGGCCTGCTGACCTGGTGGGGTCACTACCTGAACATCTACGAACCGGACTTGACCATTGAACTCATTGTTGGCTACATCTGCTACCCGATTGCCTTCCTTCTTGGTGTCTCCCGCGACGGTGATCTCCTGAAGGTCGCTAAACTCATCGGAACCAAGCTTGTTATGGTAAGTCCCATTGGCTTTGACTCAAGAGAACAACAGACATGCTAACAGACTCCAAACAGAATGAATTCATCGCGTACGACTACCTGCAGAACAAAGAAGAGTTCCAAAGCCTGTCTCCCCGCTCCCGACTGATCGCCACTTATGCCCTGTGTGGTTTCGCCAACATCGGTTCTCTCGGAAATCAAATCGGTGTGCTGGCCCAGTTAGCCCCCAGCCGAGCTGGTGATGTTTCTCGTGTTGCCGTCAGTGCCATGCTCACGGGTGCCATCAGTACTCTGACAAGTGCGGCCATTGCGGGTCTCCTAATCACAAATGAAAAGCAATACATCTCATAATCCTAACAACAATGCGGGGACATTGGATTTGAACATGTATCGTGCCATTTGAACTGTACTATTTAATTGCGGGTGTTCTTTTTGCAGTTTTTCTTCGATGTTCGCGATTTTCTTTGTCCGTTTCGAAGCCGAAGTATGTATATACTTGTATCCACATGAGTCCAGGAGCTCACGATCTCAACTCTTTTTTGATGCAATGACTAATGGGAGTCTTCGGCTCATTGCTCTGCGAGCAGTAAATACTATATGATTATTTTGATCCTCTGACTGCAGCCAATTTTGTTAATTCCTTAATTCCCAGACATTCTCTGATTATTCACACATGATTTCCTTGTGACTGCTCTGTCTACAGGTAACTGCACACCATGCTACAGTACGATTGCTGTAATGTATTCCAATAAGCGAACTTGATCCACGCTTTGCGTCGGTGTGTCCTGTCTTCTCTCTCGCTGTTTCAGTAACCTTATCCTTATCTCTGGTAGCAGAAACCCCTTCGTCTTTCATAGTCAGACTTTAGACATCTCTGTGAGAAATCCATGCGGCTGTCCTTCTACTGGTTGTCAGGGGGTTGTCCGTGGACACAGATTGCCTGGGCAGCTCATGGCACTGAGATCCATGAAAACACCTCATGAGAATTAACCTACCTGTCACGAGGACGCCAAAGAACCCAACTAGTACCCTCAAATCGATTGGAATGGATATGACCGTCCTAGCTGACTTGGGATATAAATGATCACGGCAGGCTAGGTGTGACAAGATTACATCAGCTAAGCTGCCGAATATCCATAGCATTTTAGTACGCAAGACACTTGAGGTAAGAAATCATTATGGAAAAATAGTTAACAGTTATTACTTTGCAGAAGAAAGAAAGGAACATATTTATTCCACGGGCGCGAGCACTCTTATACTTGAGTTAAACCCGCAGTCCCATAACAGAAGTTGAACCCAACGCATAAACTCCAGAACCATTTGTATCCCTTATGCATCAAACCGTATCCCGAGCCAAAATGCAGGAGTGGCAAAGTCTCCAGTGAGACACCCCAAGAAACGACGACGCACAGACCCTATGCAATGCATCCAAAAGAAACACGGTCTGTCCTTAACGCCACATCACGGCAGCAGCCGACAAAAGTCATTACAGATTACTCAATATCCTCAACGTCGCGGTGTCTCGCAAGGACATGACGCTTGTATTCTTCCTGGTTCGTGTCCCACAGCTCGGCTGCCTGGGCGTTGAGGGGGCTGGCACTATTCAATCGTCAGTAAAAATGCATGCCGCATACAAGAGTAGGAGTGTCTCACTTGTTTGGTTCACCGAGCAAGCTTTGCAAGCTCAGGAGAACACTTTGCACATTGTACACAGCACTCCACTTGTCTTTCAAGATATCCAGACAGATACGTCCAGAGAAGTCCACGTTGGGGTGGTAAATGGGGGTTTTGAAGAGGACGGTTGGTGGAGAGTAAGGGTAATTGTTAGGGAAGGCGAACGAGAGCTTGAATGTCAAGCCCTCATAAGGAGTCTCGTTGGGGCCGCTGATGGTGGCAGTCCAGGAAGTGAGGTTGCCATCAGCATCAGGAAATGCGGAGATACCGGGAGAAGGCGAGAGCATAAGCTGCATCAGTTCAGATTGGAGGCTATGCGGATGGATAGAAGTCAGCATCGATTTCCCTTTTATTCGTCTTGCAGGTATAATACCGTTTAGTTACGCTTTGGCTGTCATTCCGCTGGGGTGCTGAGTTCAGCTTGGACGCCTCAAGCGCCTCAGGTGCGGAGTTCTGAGTATCCTCCATCGTATAGTCCATGGTGGACTTCCCGAGAAAGCGAGGGAGTAGAGATGATATACTTGGATCCTTCTTGACGGGAAAAAAAAAAGAGAAAAAAGACTTCCGGAAGGTTGTGGAATGTGAGTGACAGTAGCAGGAGAGGGTTGCTGTCTGGAATGACGCCGGATGCGAATGCGGTACCGCAGTTGGCTGGAAGTGAACGGGACGACCCACAGAATGAACCGTAGAGGATCTGATCGGATTCAGAGCAGTCGAAAGTTCCAAGATTGACTTTCGAAAGTTGCAATGCAGGGATAGACAGAAAGGACAAGGAACCTTACAGGTGTAAAGTTATTAACCTCCAAACTGGCAAGGACAAAGGGAAGGTTGGGGTTCGCAAACGGGGAAACCTTGGAAGGCATTCAGAGCCCTTTTTCGGGCTCCTTTTGTTTACTGTACCAACCAAATAAATGCGCCCCCGGCAACGCAGGCAAGAAAAAACCGAAAGAGCCCCGCCTGATCTCACACCACAAATCTGACTCGTTCTTTCATCACGCTATCAAATAGAATTTGGCTTTCCTTCTGCCTCGTGAGATGAGGTCGGAGATTTTTATATAGCGTGCACCTTCCTTATGATGTATTCTAATTTGGTGTTAGCCTGTACAAGGTTCATGTAGAGTTCCGGATATCTTGTTTTACCCAGTTTGCCAAATTACGATCGAATTGAAAGAAGAAGTGCGCTGTCACTCAGAATACTCCATACGGCAGGCGACATGCTGCTGCGGGTCTAGAATGTGTGACGGACATCAAACCAACATCCGCTTTTTCACGTTGATTCTCCCGTAGAGTCAAGCGAATGATGAACTTGTTGCTCTGTTCTTGATTTCTGCTAAAGACTAGTCTCTTATCCTCTTAGTTTTAACTTATATATTTATCTGCTATCCAGAATTTCGCTATATTTTCTCGTGTTTATGTCCTCATCATGAATGTTGCGGCCGGCGGATCAACATATTACCCAAAGAGGATAAAGTGGCAACTCGCGTGCCGCGTTTCTCAGCCATCTGGACCCTTGCCTATCTTCATCATTCCAGGATAATGGATCTAAACCTAGCTTCTGTATGACAAGGATCTTTCTGTCTTTCTACTCAGCCCGACTGGTTCTACTACAGCCAGGCTCATAGAGCGCCATCTCAACATGCACCACTCTCAACTCGCCCCGTTGCCAAACGATTTGCCCTTTCGTATTGTCTCCAAGACAATCGGCCAGGGTGCCTACGCGTGGTATGTTTATTACTTTTGATCTTATCCCATAGGTGTTGCAATGAAGACCGCAGTTTGCTAATGCTGTTTCGTGTCGTTGTATAATAGCATCAAAAAGGCATGTCCATCGCACACGGATAATCCGGTCTTCGCCGTGAAATTCATTCATAAAGAATACGCCGCGCGACATGGCAAGATCAGCTCACGGCAATTGCAAATGGAAGCGACAGTACACAAACACATCGGCGATCATAATAATATAATATCATTCTTCCAAACCGGAGAGGATGGGGTATGGAGATGGATCGCCATGGAATTGGCTGAGGGAGGCGATCTTTTTGATAAGATCGAGGCTGATGAAGGTGTGGGGGAGGATATCGCTCATGTTTATTTCTCACAACTTGTCAGTGCAGTGGGATATATGCACTCGAAAGGCGTGGGCCATCGTGATATCAAACCGGAAAACATGCTCTTGACGGCAGATGGGAATCTGAAAATCGCGGATTTTGGCCTGGCAACTTTGTTCGAGTACAAAGGAGTGACAAAGCTTTCCACCACTTTCTGTGGCAGTCCACCTTATATTGCACCGGAGGTCATTACTTGCAGCAACAAAAACAACATGAAAGGATTAGGTTACCGACCGGATCTGGTCGACATTTGGTCATGTGGCATTGTCCTTTTCGTTCTCCTGGCCGGCAATACACCATGGGATAGCCCAACAGAGAATAGCTACGAGTTCCACGAATATGTCGCAACTAATGCACGGACAACTGATGAACTATGGCAACAGTTGCCAGTCGCGACATTGTCATTACTACGGGGTATGCTAAATATCGACCCAGCCAGCCGCTTCTCTTTGGAAGATGTTAGGAGGCACCCTTGGTACACACGACAGAATAGGTTCTTATCACCCGATGGCAGACTCAGAGACCCGATCAATATGGCTACAACCATGTTCGAGTCTCTTCATATTGACTTCTCCCAGGATCCCCTGGCTCGGCGAGCGAATAGTGGTGTTGAGCCTTGCCGAATGGACATGGACATAGGAGATCTAGACACCGACTTCAGGATCTCATCGACGCAGCCTGAGATGCCAAGCGGCCACATGCTAGTTGATTGGGATACGCCTCACCTAACTGACGTATTTTCATCCACTCAACCGATGGGGCAGCCTCTCTCTGTGGACAACAGCTATGTAGCTGACACGCTTGAAGATGAGCCGTCTATGTCTCAGTTTTCTCCTCATCCGTCTGTGCCTCTCAGCCGAACGCAGAAAGCACAACAGTTCCGTGATATAGTGCCATCCCGGCCTTTAACTCGCTTCTACTCCATATGGGAACTAAAAATCCTTGTACCCCTCATCTGCGAGGCTCTGCATCGTTTGGGGGTGCCCGTGCCCTCAGTACCAGCGGTTTCTGCCAGTGATGCGTCGGCAATGATCAGAATTGTAACCAGGGATGGCCGAATGTGTACGCTGCAGGGTAAGGTCATCATTGAATGCGTGTCAGAGGGTCTATTTGAGATTGAATTTATGAAAGTGAAAGGTGACCCGCTTGAATGGCGTCGTTTCTTTAAAAGAGTTGCTGTTCTTTGCAAAGACGCCGTTTACATGCCTGAGGGCTAAACGGTGGTGCTGTTCATCAGGCCCTAAAAGTTTCCTCTGGGCTCAGTGCAACCCTTCGCTTTTTTTCATTTGGGTTTTGATAAAGGGTCTCCTTCTGTATGATTAATATGATTTATGATGGATTGGGTAAAAGATATTAATTGGAATTAAGGGCGTGGGTACTAGGTATGCTCTAAGATACTCGAAGAGGTCAAGCAGAGCCATGTCATGAAAATAAGTCGCTGCAGTTTATCCAATACTGTGATGAAATGAACCATTAACATGGGCTTTCATAAATAAATAAATAGTCTCCACTGCAATACATGCCAACACGTGACGCCAATCAGGCTGATCGCTGATCGCGGGGAGATTTATAAAGAAAAGTCTGGAACCCAACAAGAAACGGCCTGTCCCACATCTTTGTAGTGAGCCCCAATTGGATTTGTCCGGCCTCGATGGTGTTTCCGGACCAGTTTTCCTCATGGAGAAGCTGCCCGTAGAGATTCTTGCTAAGATAATTGACTGTAAGCACATCTAATCTCATTTCTTTCCAATTCCCAGCCAATACATTATTCCCCACACTCCGGTCTTTTAGTGTGGGTGGTCCTTGTGTAGTACCTTTTGCCACAGTCGCTACACGAGCTAACCTTCTCTGTTATACACCAGATCTCACGCCGCATGAGCAGGTGCAGCTCCAGTCTGTCTCGAAGAGATTCTTCGGCCTCGCGCGGGACAATAACCTATGGAGACTCCATTGTTATGAACAATCATGGGCCGCCGCAAACGCCTCCTACTCGGCCAACAGGGCCTCGGCACGCCGTGTCACAGATTCCACTACTCCCCTTAGCTCATTGGGCCAGACTTCTCTCCGTTCCCTAATTCAACCAGATATTTCGCTCTCAAACGGGGATCAGAATGTGTCATTTGCCGAACGGTCAAGAGCAGCAGCGACGTGGGATCCGTCGTATGAGGGTGAAGATATCGACTGGTATTCGGAGTATATTGCTCGCAATGGACCGATATCCTTCAATTGGCTCCAGCAGCCCTTTACAAAAGAAGACGAAGGGAAAAAGACACACCGCGAGGTCAAAGGTATGGGGTTGCTCCGGGATTGGAGCTCTGCGCGACAGAACAAGGCTATCGCACCATTAGACGACGGCAGTGTTTGCATTTGGGACCTAAATCATTCCCATTCAATCGGGTCTCAATCTACTAAAGGCAGGATTCTTGGAGTTAGCCAGCCGGGCATTCTAATGGCTAATCTATCTGGCCGGAGGGATAACTCGGCGGCTAAACTAGGGCTGGAGTTTATTAATCTTGGGGAATGTGTGAGCGTGGACTCCATTCGTCGAAGAGCATATCTCGCTGTTTCCAATGTGTTGAATGAAGTCGATCTCGAGACGCTGAGTGTGATCTCACAGCAGCGTTATCCTTGGTCGATCTTTGCCCTGTCTCAAGAGACAGATTACTCTGTGCCCTTAACTCTAGCTACTACTTTGAGCCTTCACATATACGATGGTCGGCTATCTGCAACCGAGGAAGAAGAGGCCATTAATCTTCGGTGTGAAAAGCCAACACTCTCGTTGGTCCCAAAATCACGGATATATGCTCCTCCGGATTCCCCCCTTCTCCAGCTTCAGCCCAACGGACAGCCTCCCCATCGCATACGGAGCCCCAACCCCCTAGAAACAGGTGAAGATTATGCTCCTTTGTTCCAACCAGGACCACTTGCTCTGCTGCACCCCCCAGCCCCTCACGTGAATTCCATATTCCTTGCCGGGCGATTCCCAAGCATCTTGCAATATGACCGGCGGTTCTTTCCCCGCTTGCAGAACACGATTCACTCGGGAGGCCGTTTATGCGGCCTCGCCTCTGTCCCAGCGCCACAGTTTCCTCTGTCTTCTGGTTTGTCCTGTCCGGACTCGCATAAGGTTGTCGCCTGTGGTGAATACAAAGGCAAAGGCTCCCTCGAGCTATACAGCCTTACGCCATTAGGTGTACAAGGAGAGAATGGACCATCAGATCTGTCGTCCAGCTTATCACAAGTGTATCAAAACAGACAGAGTTCTGCGAGCCTGAAGGTGTTATCAGTCGAGTCGCACGGCACCCGTATAGTCTATTCTGATGGAGATGGGAACGTTAAGTGGGTTGAACGAGACGGCCGAGCCGAAGTTCGTCGGTTCAACATCAACGATTACAAACCTCGCCGGAAGAATGAACAAGACTCATCTGGATTCAACACTAATATGCAAGGTGAGAGCGAAGAGGAGGCCCGCGGCCTGTGGAATGACTCATCTAGCCCTCGGAGCAACGACGAGGTTGCTCGGAAGATTCTACCTACCGGTGGAAATTTAACGGGAGATGAACTCCTCGTCTGGACAGGCGAACGTGTTGGCCGCATTAGATTCGCCGATACGCATGACTACGATGAAGACGAAGAGGAAGACGATCTCATCGATGTCAGCGAAGACATGGACAGCGCTAAACGTGAGGAGTTACGAAACAGGAGACGTGAGTTACGTATGCGAGAGCGTGAATATTCCAGCATGATGCGGAGAGCTTTAGAAAGACAGGCCGATGAAGTACGGCGGATGGGAGGCTTAGGGCTGTAAGCTGTGAAGCTACCTTTTTGCATTCTACGAGACTTATTGGGGAACTTGGGTATCTACTGATTCGGATAGCATACCTTGTTAGATTGACTACACTTCCTGCTCTTTATAGACAACACCATTAGCAAGCGCAAGATATATTTATCTCCTTTTGTCTTTTCATTATCGGGCTGGTCAACACCGAAGCGTGTATATATGGATGCTATAGTGTCAAAGTCTGTCTCTATCATAATACGCATTGGCAAAGCTCTTGCTTTAGATAGAGATATCTGACCTGACAGGAACTTAGTTTTCTGGATTAAGATATTCTACCTAACCACATTCTTTTTCGATAAGAAGTTGATTGAGATTCCCGTCCCCTATTCGGGTCAATAGAGCAGAGGCGATTTTGGACCAATACTTTTACCGGGAACTGTATGTGAAATGTTTACCAGTTCTAGCCTCTAAACTTCGATATTATCTCTATTTATACTTACTCACGATCACAATGTGCAAGCGAGGAGGGCCACATTGTGAATGTGAAATCGAGAAAAGAACGAGGATGATGCTTTGCTACACGGATTTGGTTGTGGTTGTGGTGGTGAATTCTAATTTCTGTTATAAACGGTCAATGCTCATTTCCAAATAACTTTGCTTCATAGACTAAATTTACAGATATGTAACCAGCATATTTTCAATCTATATCTATTTCTGTCACTCCAGATTGCCCTGTCGTGCCCAATCCATAAACCGAGCGAAGTATGGCCATCTGATATCCTAGATGTCCTTTTGCCCACCCAGCCTCCACTTGTCGCTTAGCAATAGTACATACAAAAACAGCCTCATGAACAGGTCGTAAACATGCACTCCGCAATGGAAAGAACCGAGAAGAATAGTTAAAATAAACGACAGTAAAGGGAAACACGGCTATACAAGAAACATTGTCACACTTGGACTTCTTACTGTTTTCCATTCGTGACAACAGAAGAGCTACCCTCTGTTTTCTCGACGTAGTCAACCAGGTCTTCGATAGTGCATACCTTGATGCCCCATTTCTTGCCGAACTTCAAGCACCCATCACGTCTCATCATGCCGTTATTGCCACCGATTTCTGGGACGCCCGGGACCAGCTCGCCGTCCTCCACCAACTCAGCAATCACACCAGCTTGTACCTTACCAGTCAGACGGCAGAACTCGACTGCGGCTTCAGTGTGTCCTCTCCGTTCGCGCACACCACCGCTTCTGGCCTGGAGGGGAATGATATGGCCCGGTCTCCGGAAATCTTCGGCGCGGGCAGTAGGGGAGGCAAGTGTTCGGCATGCGAGGGCGCGGTCCTGTGCGGAGATACCGGTGGTAACGGATGGGTCACTTGAGTCGACGGAAATCGTGTATGCGGTTCCTTTCGGGTCTGCATTCTCAATCACCATTTGAGGAAGACTGAGTCGACTAGCGATTTCGGGGGATACGGGCGCGCAAATTAAACCACTGGTTCGGGGAAGGAAAGATTAGTGACTGCGGTATAAGAGACGCACGCAATTGCAGTTAAGAGTTATGAGGATATCGGCCGGAGAGGATATCCCACCTTGTGAAGCGAACCAGGAAAGCCATCTGAGCGGGGGTAATTGAGTCGGCGGCAATAATAAGATCGCCTTCATTTTCACGGTCTTGTGAATCAAGCACAATTATGAATTCGCCATTCTCTATGCAGAGTCATGTGGGTTAGCGTTGCCGGTAGGAATTGCCTCGGGACGTTTCCACATGCGTGCGCCTTCAGCACAAATGGGAAGAATGTGGAGGGAGCGGTAAGGGGAGCAATACTCACTGAAAGCCTTAATTGTATCTTCAATTGAATCGAATTGAAGACTGGGATCGGTGTCTGCAGGCATGTTGAGTCGCAAAGATATGCCCCTCACTTGAGCGGGGCAGAGTAATATATGTGGCGTTGGTACTTGTTTCTTTGAAATTGAGCGTGTCTACGCTCAAGGTTGAGTCCAATTACTCTGGTGTATACAATTGGGACAGTAGATTCAGTTTGGACGTTGGGATTAACTCCTTTCCAAATGTGAATGACTCAACCTTGAAGCCGATAATGGTTATCTTCGGGTCGGTGTGCGGAGAAGCGCGGATACCGAATACCGAGATGCAACTCTAGAGTAGAATTAAGTATAACAGGAAAGAACAGAGGTATCTGGAGCTCAAAAGAGATATTTCTATCCTCGGGATGTTCCAGCAGCGCTGCGATATATATATGGTTGGAAGCAAGCGGAAAGGAAGGGAAGAAGAGTGGGAGGTCCGGACTTGAGTCGATCACTAATGGTTTGTCATGTATGTAAAATCAGTGCCGCGGGTGATAACTCCATGTATCGTATGCAAAACTATCTTCAATTCTTGGCGCATTTTTCTAATTTTCGCGCGCAAAATTTTGATAGTCCTGATTTTAGAACATCAACCAGAACTCAAAATAATTTAAATTGGCCATGTTTTTGAAGTTTTGCGTGCGAAAAAAATCAAAACTGTACCAAAACCTGAAGATACTTTTGCATTGGACGCTAAATCCCACTTCCCTTTAAGGTAGTACTACTCCCAGTGACACCGAGGCTGTTGCCGATTTATGCGTGCAGCGCGCTCAAGAGACATGCCTATCTTCCCTTCCCGAAGTAGATCGCAATAGAATATGTGTTGATGATTCAGTTATGGTTTCGTAAAATCGGGTATCATCCGGAGAGCATCGTGATCTACGCAGTTATATTACTCCATGCCACGGTTTTGGGTATCTATATTTTATTAAAATATTTTACAAACAGCAACTGGCAATGAGC
The DNA here is from genome assembly GCF_009017415.1 of Aspergillus flavus. NCBI lineage: Eukaryota > Fungi > Ascomycota > Eurotiomycetes > Eurotiales > Aspergillaceae > Aspergillus > Aspergillus flavus. Next base: position 3,313,462 of record NC_092409.1, on the reverse strand, counting down.
GAAGATGCTAGTCAGACTTTTAGTCGTGTGATGAAACTCAGGTTCCCGGTGTAAATTTCCCCTAAGACGCCGGTTGATGCAATAAAACCGATCTTCATCATGGTCGTGCCGGTCTCTATAATTCAATCTCAACGCAATGCGCAATTGGAAAGCGCAACTGCAGAAGCCAATACTCAACATTTTTTAGTTTCCCTATAGCGTAAACGCTTCAGTCATCGTTTGAGATGAGAGTAATCTCTCAAGACACCCATCATATGGGTGTTAGTCGTTTTGCCGCTGCGACGAGGCTTCTTGACCTTTTTGTGTTCGATTTTGGGCCGAGCTTTGGTGACCTTGTTTTTGTTCGTGGGTGTAATCCCGGCCTTCTCCAATTCCTCTTTGACAGCCTGCTGGTCGGGAACTCTGATCTTCTCCCAAATCTGACGGAACTCGTCATCGAAGTGTTGTATCAAGGATGGATCATTGGCCCACACCATCTTCGCATGGTCGTCCTTTTTGTTGCGAGTAACAAGAAGTTTTCCTTCTTTCTCAAGTTGATTGATAGTGTCTTCCACATTTGGCCAGCCTTCCCGCAGCTCACGAACACTCATTCCAGCAGCGGTAGACTGCGACTGGAGTTTCTGGAGCAACTGCTCAGCAGTGCGGATATTATGTGGTGGGCGAAAGCTGAATGTGCCTTCTCCGTTTGCTCCACTAGGATCGTACAAGACCTTCTCGTGCATCTGAAGGATGCTCCGTAGTGCCTGGACATAACCCTGATCATTCGCCCGATGTTGAAGAGAAAGGTAGGAGACAATATCTGTGAACCTGAGAGGAATGCCCTTGTTTTTCATATGCTCGATTGCGAAGATGACCTGTGTCATAATATCCTTGCCTGTGCCAGTATTGGCAGGCTGCGAGTAGACAATATCTGCATCCTGCCTTTTCCGCTTGACATCGCCGCTCGGGGTGGGTGTAGAGGTCGAAGATGGTACTTGTGAACTACTGGCAGAGTTGTTATGGACGAACCGTCTCTGCTGCGGCATGCGAGCCGCAGCAGCCACGACGCCAGCGTTGAAGCTTTTAAGTTGCTGCTGAAGATGCGACATGGTTGCAAGTTATCAAGCAAAGCCAAACCCACAGTTGAGAAGAAAGGTGACGTGAAGGGTCCAGAGGTTAGTAAGATGAGGCAAGGCTTGGCTCACCGGAGCCAAACAGAGCTCAAGTAGAGGTCGCACAAGCTCATTCGAAAGTCCAAAGAGAAATACAGCCACCTAGAGATATGCAAGTCTTCCCTGGAGTATGGCGCACCGAGTAGGCTGTCAGCAGCCTTTGTTGGGCTTGGTAATGCGCTGTTCTTTGCTGCTGTAGCCATAGCCTCCTGTTCATCCGGAGTAACACCTCACGTGATGGCATCGGCGCGCTTAACCGCGTTGGGAGCTGTAACCCAGCAGCCCGAATGCAAAGCGTCACTCTTCACCCTTTGTCCATAATCTATTATTCATCATTCCACAGAGGTTTTATCTTCACTTCGCCTCTGTTACCTCTCATAGACATCTCTCTTTTGATGTCGTCATGACCTAATTGCAACCCTGAGCGCTGTGTGCACGTGTCAAAGACAGTGCATGTTACACCTGCAGCAACATCGTCTGTCACTTGGGTACACGACGATTGCTCTGGGGCATTCTTGATTAACCGTCTATAAGGCTAAGCGGCTTCGTGCTGCTGTCAACCTAGGGCGCCATGGCTTCCGTTACGATTGAATTGCCTTACCTGTCCTCTCATTACTCCATCGCGGAGTCAACGCTTACTACTCTTACCCAAGCTCCTACCGTTGAATTAGTGAATCAACTCCTAGAAGCGATCACAAAGAAGGCCCGGGAATACGATGATCTGAAGTCCGATAAGCTTCGCCTGGAGGTAGAGCTTGAAAACGCGGTTCGCAGCAGTGAGTCCAAGGTCAAGGTCTTGAAGAGCTCTGTCGAGAAGGGCCATGCAGAAGTTGAGGAATCTAGGAAGAAATTACATGAATCTGGTTTGTGTTATCGATGCTGCGCTGTGATGCAATTGCTTATATGCTATAGAAAATATCCGATCCAGCCTGGAATCCGAGATCGCCTCCTTGAAATCTTCTTCTACCTCCAATGAATCCGAAGTTAGCTCTCTGAAATCCCGCATCTCCTCTCTTGAAGCCTCAAACAGGGACACACTAGCACTTCTTGAGTCAAAGTCTGCAGCATACGATAAGCTAGCGGAGGAGCTGTCGACGCAACACAAGAAAACCATTGAATTGAGACGTGAACTTTCTTCTGCTGAGCAGAACCTTCAAGCTGCAAACTCGGCATCCGCGAGTGCCCGTTTCCGCGAACAGAGTCTCCAACAGGACTTGGATTTGACAAAGAAGAACAACGAATGGTTTGAAACAGAACTGAAGACGAAGTCTGCCGAGTACCTAAAGTTCCGAAAGGAAAAGAGTGCTAGGATCGCTGAGCTTCAGCGCGAGAATGAGGAGGCTAGTGCGACCATCGACTCCTTGAGACGCAGCGAAAATGCCCTTAAGAGCCGGCTCGATGAGGTGGAGCAGCGATATGAAGAGTCGCTTTCGAGCATCCAACAGCTGAAGGAGGAGGCCATCCAAACGGCTGAATCGTTCAGAATCGAATTGGACAGTGCGAACAGACTCGCAGAACTGCAAGGAAATGCCGCGGAAACCGCCAAACAACGAGTGCAGGAATGTCAATTGGCCTTAGAAAAAGCGAGGGACGATGCGGCAGAGGAGATATCCCGACTCCGTGTGGAGGTTGAAACGGAACATTCTGACAAAGAAGCCGCCGAGCGCCGCATCGCTGAACTTGAGCTCACAGTGAGCCAACTTGAGTCTGAGGGTGTCGCTGGAAGGAGGTCCATGAGCCCAGCACCAGGCTTAAACGGAGGGCCTAGCACACCTGTTCGTCCTGGTACCCCGGTTGGTACTTTTTCGCCTAGAGCCTCTCGAGGCAAGGGTGGCCTCACTCTCACGCAAATGTATACGGAATATGACAAGATGCGAACACTACTGGCCGCGGAACAAAAGACGAGCCAAGAACTCCGGTCAACTTTGGACGAGATGGTTCAGGACCTTGAAGCAAGTAAGCCTGAGATAGACGAGCTGCGCGCTGATCACGCAAGACTCGAGAATGCTGTTGTCGAAATGTCTAACATTCTCGAAACTGCTGGAAAGGAGAGGGATGACGCAACGAAGGAAGCAAGGAAATGGCAAGGTCAGGTGGAGGGCTTAGCTCGTGAAGGGGATATTCTGCGCCAGCAGCTCAGAGATCTGAGTGCACAGGTGAAGGTTTTGGTGTTGGAAATCGCCGTTTTGAAGGAAGGTGAAGGTAGCTACGACAGGGAAGAGCTTGAGAAGATAGCTCGAAAGGAGGTCGAGGATGCCGCTGCAGAGCTCACCCCTACGGGCCGCTTCATTAGCCAGAACCTGATGACGTTTAAGGACCTCCATGAACTTCAGGAACAGAACGTGACCCTCCGACGAATGTTGAGAGAACTCGGTGATAAGATGGAGGGCGCTGAGGCTCGGGAGAAGGATGCTGTCCGTCAACAAGAGCAGGAAGAACTGAAGGAGTTGAGGATCAGAGTGCAGACATATCGCGATGAGATTGCAAATCTTGTAGCTCAGACGAAGAGCTACGTGAAGGAACGTGACACTTTCCGGAGTATGCTCACACGTCGGCGTCAGACTGTCGGTGATTCTTCTGCTTTCTCTCAGTCTCTCCCACTCGGCGCCGCACCGCCTGGTGCTGCCGATGAGCATATGAAGGACGCACCTGATTATGCCGAGCTACTCCGCAAGGTGCAAGCACACTTTGACAGCTTCCGCGAAGAGTCTGCCACTGATCATTCCGCCCTCAAGCAACAAGTAAATGAGTTGTCGAGGAAGAACAGTGAGTTGATGAGTGAGATTAGCCGGTCCAGCAGTCAGCTGGGTGCTGCTACCCAGAGGGCGGAACTATTGCAAAGTAATTTCAACATGCTTAAGAGCGAAAACGCCGAACTCCAGAAACGCTATGCTGCGCTGTTTGAGAATGCCAACCGTCAAGACATAAAGACACAGCAAGCAGCTGAAGATTTAGTGGAAACCAAGGGTCTTGTTGAAAGCCTCCAACGGGAGAACGCAAACCTGAAGGCTGAGAAGGAACTTTGGAAGAATATCGAGAGAAGATTAATTGAAGACAACGAGACATTACGGAATGAGAGAAGCAGGCTTGACTCCCTCAATGCTAACTTGCAGACAATTCTAAATGAACGCGAGCACACTGATTCAGAGAGCCGTCGTCGCCTGCAGCTCAACGTTGAATCACTTGAGTCCGAGTTGCAATCTACTAAACGGAAACTCAACGATGAGGTTGAAGAATCGAAGAAGGCGGCCCTGCGGAGAGAGTATGAGCATGAGCAAAGTCAGAAACGGATTGATGATTTGGTGACAAGCTTGGGATCGACTAGGGAAGAACTCGTTAGTATCAAGACAACTAGAGACCATTTGCAGTCTAGGGTGGATGAGTTGACTGTTGAGCTCCGGAGTGCTGAGGAGCGCCTGCAAGTAATGCAGTCGAGACCTAGCGTGTCCGCTGCCCCAACTGAGGCGCCTACAACTATGGAAGATGGTGCACAAGAGTCTGGTTTGACACGTGAGCAGGAGTTGGGTATCCAAGTTGCTGAGTTAAAGCGTGATCTTGACTTGGCGAAGGGTGAGCTAGAGCATGCTAAGGAACAGGTGGAGGACTATAGGGCAATCAGTCAGGGGGCTGAGGAACGCTTGGAGTCTGTCACCGAGACACACGAACAGTATCGTGAGGAAACAGAACGTCTTGTTGAAGAGAAGGATAAGAAGATTCAGGACCTTGAAAAACGGATTGAAGAAATCTCGTCCGAGCTTTCTACTACCAATAGTGAACTATCTAAACTCCGCGACGAGCAAGGAGATGTTGCCCGCCGCCTTGAGGAGCAAAAGTCTCACCTGGAAGCTGAGATCACAAGACTGAAGGACGAGAATGAACGCCAGCTTGCCGCAGCCCAATACCATCAAGCAGACCTGAAGGCTCAGGCAGAAATTTCACAGCACGCCCAGCAAAACTATGAAAGCGAATTGGTCAAGCATGCCGAGGCTGCGAAGAACCTGCAGCTAGTTCGCTCAGAAGCTAACCAGTTGAAGCTTGAGCTTGTTGAATCCCGCGCCCAAGCCGACACGTACAAGAAAGATCTGACACAAAAAGAGGAAAGTTGGAATGAGCTGAAAGACAGGTATGAAAGTGAACTATCTGAGCTGCAGAAACGCCGTGAGGAGGTCTTGCACCAGAATTCCTTGCTTCACTCACAGCTTGAGAATATTACGAACCAAATCTCTGCTTTACAGCGGGACCGTGCCAACATTGCTGAGACCGAAGACGAAGCCGAAAGCTCTGCACCCAACTTGGAAGGTCTTCAAGAGGTTATCAAATTCCTGCGTCGTGAGAAGGAAATTGTTGATGTTCAGTATCATCTCTCAACACAAGAAAGTAAACGTTTGCGCCAGCAGCTCGAATATACGCAATCTCAACTGGACGAGGCGAGGCTGAAACTTGAACAGCAACGTCGCGCTGCTGCTGACAGCGAGCATACCGCTCTGAGCCACAACAAACTCATGGAGACCTTGAACGAACTTAATCTTTT